>NC_053027.1:372202294-372550193 GCF_003073215.2 Triticum urartu | reverse complement strand
ACAGGCACACCATCATCACCAACTCTGCTTTTTATTGAACCGAGACAAATCTAACATGCGAAGTAAAATAAACACATAGGGTTTATACATACACAAATTATCTTAGGCACTCCAATAGTACGTCCACTACACATTCACGCATTTCACATCTTTCTACATCTACGGGAACCTATGAAAGGGTTAACATAAATTGCCTCTCTCTCTCCTCCCCTGATTTTAATGGTGGTGGGCCCCTCTCTCCCCCCAATCTATAATCAACAGCTCACACGTTTCACATTACGTTAATTACGTAACTGGGATTACGTAGGTGTAGCATTACTCATCCTAAAAAGCCAAACTAAGCTAACCTCCCAGCATATCACGCGGGAAAAGACCCGGCCGCACCGTTTTAGTCGGGATTACCGGTTTACTAGTAGTAGTATCGATGGATCGCGTGAAGCAACAATTTTTTTTAGGAGGCGAAGCACCTAGTTTAAAAGGAAAAAAGGCGATACACTCACAACACTCCTGTCGCGGTCACATTGCACCCCACACACGTTCGGTCCTGCACACGGCTCACGCAAATGGAACGCGCTTCGGCTTGCCTCTTCACTGACACATGGGACTGCACTTGGAGAAACCGAGCATGCGCCAAACTCCCCCCGCCCACTGTGCGAAAATCCTCCCCCCCCACACCCAAAAATTCCCCCCAAATCTGATTCAACCGCCCTTCGACTAACTAGCCAATATTATTCCCCAAACCCCCCTCCCCTCTGTCCCCCTCCACTCCATTCGCTCCGCCAAAGCCGCCCTCCCCTCCGCGCCGATACGTCGGCGCCGCGGTTCAGCGATCCTCTCGCTCCCACAGTACGCTCTCGTAGACTGACGTCCTCTAGCTGCGCCGCCGCCTCTGGTTACGTTCTAGTGGAGGTGCACGGCTGTCAGCGCCGCCACCGCTGGCGACGTTCGTGTGGAGATGCACGGCGGTCAGCTTCTCCCACGGTACGCGCATTCTAGACTGAGGCCCCGTTCATGTCGGTGTAGCACTTAATGTTAGCTGATAGACGCTGTTAATCTCACTGTTTGCCGAAGTAGTTTACTGTCAATATGCTCTGCTTAAGAAGCTTCCTTGCCCTGTTCTGCAATCAATCTTCTTAGCTGAGATGGCATGCCAAGGCCGATTAGTTGCTAAAATATACTGCCATATATTTATTGTGACGTAGATTGCCATGGTCTAGTAGCCAATCTGTTAGGTGAAATAGCTCTACACTGTTTTATACTCGATCTTTGTTGGTGTGATGCCTTCAATAGTTCGATGGCTGTGTGCTCGGCCTCATTGACTGCTGAAACAGCCTGCCATAATTTGGCACTCAAATCTGTTTGCCGAATTAGCTTTACATATATTTCGTTACTTAAATCTGCTCGTCCAAATATCTTGCCATAGTTTAGACATCGACCTAGGTATTTTTTGTCTGGACTTCATAAAAAAGCATATATGTTTTTCCTGTAATATCTAGTAGAAGAACAAATTTGTATGTCTAACAGATGGACAGGACTTGGATAACTTCTGCTCAAAGATTCTCCGCTGCATATGTCGAGGGGGTTGAAAAATTCATGAACTTTATCAGAGTTGAGTACGATGGTCCGAAATCAGATGTGCTCTGCCCGTGTAGCAGTTGTATGAATTCAGTTACAAGACCCCAGTCAACTGTGCAAAATCATCTACACTTGTATGGGATGTCGGTCACATATACTAGGTGGGTTCATCATGGTGAAGCTGTGAATGTCAATGTTATTGACTACGTGGAAGCAGCAGATCACCATCTTGATCTGCCTGATGCTCAGGTGGAAGAGGAGGAGGAGGTGGTGGTGGCAGAGCCAGTGAGTTTGACCAACATTGAAACAATGCTACGAAATGCTCGTGCATTCCGTGAACTTTCACCTGCAGAAGAAAAACGGTGAGCCCGCATGTTGGAACAATGCAACGTTGTTGTCACCCCAGGAAATAAGCTATCAGTATTCTCAGCTATGGTCACCTTTCTTCAGGTGAAGACATCTGAGCGGATGACCAACAAATCATTCGATGCGATGTTGGCTGCTTTCCGCAAATCTTTCCCAAATGCATCTGAGCTGCCACACACCTACTGTCGGGTGGTAGGTGCGACATATGCCAACGAGTGGCTTATCATTGTGGGAGCCAGTAAGACGTCGCTGGTGCCTGGAAACGGGATGAGGCGAAGACATGCACGCCGGCGAATCTACCCAGCTTCGGGGCTCTCCATGGAGATAACACCCCTACTGCTGCTCTGCGGGGTCTCCGCATGGTCACTAGATGAACAAGTAGCTACACGGTGCTCCTTGAGCTGTTGGCGAGAGGAGGAAGAAGGGCACGGCTTGCTCTCTTCTCCTCCCTATGTGGTGTCTGAGACTAGCAGGGATTGATCTCTCTTTGCATGGATGCCCCGGGGGGTTTATATAGGCCTACCCCTCGGGGGTACAATGGTAATCCGGCTGGGCACGGGGCCCAGCCGTCTGTGTCTACGCTCTCCGGCTTCTGCGCCGGCTGCTGGGGCCCGCCGGCTAGTGGGTCGCACCGGCTGCCGGCTCCCTGGTGGACACGCAGGCCCCACTGTCAGGGCCTTGTCGGCGGCTGGTTACTGTTGCTTAATCTTGGTGGCGAGGGCTTCGCCGAAGTGGGCGTGGCTACAGTGCCGCTACCCGGTGGGCGATCACTGTAGCCCCACCGCGTCTTGTCTCCTTAATGGGGCGTCTTCTTCGAGGGAGGTGGCAAGCTGGCTGTGGGGAGCCCGCTCTATCTTGGGCCGACTGGGGGAGGTCTGGCCGCCTTCGGGTGTCTCTCTGCCCGAAGGGGCCCACCGCCTGTGGGTCGTACGGGTAGCCCGTCGTGGATGACATCAGGGTCAACGTGGTAACAGTGCTGTGCCAGACGGGTCATGGCCACCCTTACAGCGCACTGTGCCAGGCGTGCTCCGGGATTCGGGGGTGGCAGGCTTCACTGTAGCCACGCCCCGTCACATTGCCGTTATGTGGATGCAGACTTCGAGGGTACGATCTTGACCGCTTTATGGGAGCCGGCTTCTTGGAGTCGGCCTTCTCACGGCTGGCTTCTCGGAGCCGGCCCTCCCGCGGCTTCTCTTCATGAGGGATGAAGTCGGGCCGCCTTTCGATAGCCGGCCTGGAGACAGCCGGCAAGGGGAAGGCGGCCCTACGTCTGGGATTCTTGAGGGCCGAATCGGCTCGTAATTTTTTCAGATGGGACAGGGGGAGCCGGCTAGGCTACCCATGGTTATTTACTCCGACAGTAGTCCCCGAAGCTGATCGAGCTTCGAGGCTGACAAAGGGACGAGAAGCTAGGTCAGCTTCCTATCCCGAGGGGCCAGCTTTGCTCGTGCGCGGCGTCTTCGGAAAAGCTTCGTTTCTCGTAGGCAGGAACGCGGGCCACGTGGCGAGGAAATCCGGCCAACGTACGCGCGCGACGGGACGCCGCCGCAGGACCGGGCCCGCCACTCGCAGGCCTCGGTCTGAGCGCGGATCTTCTGCGGCCCACATGGACCGCTCGCCTTCCCGCGGCGGTTTTATTCTGCCACTAAGGCACAATAATCGCGGGACGTGGGGGAGTGGGCGTAGTTGATCCCCACGTTCCCCCACGCCGCGCCTCCTCGGCTCCGCCGCGCGGTCTATAAGTAGGAGGAGGAGGGGGAGCGGCAGAGGCTCGCCCGCTCTCCCTCACTCCGCCCCTTCTCGCCCTCCTTCTTCTTCTCTTCACCGCAGCAACTCTTTGTCGCGCCGTTCCGCCGTCGCTTCGTCTTGCTCCCCGCCGCATCACTCCCATGGCGCTGTCGAGCTCATGGGATGGCCCCAACGTCCACGAGGACCACGTCGAGTTCCTCCGCTGGACGCGGCGTCTGCCTGGCGAGAACCTTGTGCGGGTTTGTCAAGCGCCGGCGAGGGAGATTTCGCCGGCACCGGAGGAGGGCGAGCGGGTGATCTTCCGCTCGCACTGCCTGCGCGGCTTCGGCCTCCCGACGAGCGGATTCCTTCGAGCCTTCCTCGAGTTCTACCACCTCCAGCCACATCACCTCATGCCCAACACGGTGATGCTGCTGTCGGCCTTCGTCACCCTGTGCGAGGGCTTTCTTGGAGTCCTCCCCACGCTCGAGCTCTGGGGGGAGTTCTTCCAAAGCAAGCTCGGCACCGTCGTCGCGGGCGTGCCTGCCCCCTGCGGAGCCTTCATTGCCATGAGGCAGGTGAGCAAGAACAATCCGTTCCCATCCATTCCACTGATCCAGTCGGTGAAGCTTTGGCAGAGGTCTTATTTCTACGTGAAGAACGTCGCCTAGCAAGGCGACTACGTCAACCTGCCGGATTACGTAGCCGGCCCGCCGGCTGGGAGGCAGCCTTCGTGGAGCTACTGGGCCAGGTCGCTGTCTCAGGCCGGGAACGCAGCCGTCTCCCGGCTTCGAGTGATGATCCAGTCGGAGGGCCTGACCGGAGCCGACTTGGTGGCCGCCTTCTGGAGCGCCGGGTTCTTCCGCTCCAAGGCCGGCCTCACATGATCTGCCAAATGAGCGGCCGCTTCGACCCGTGCCGGCTGAGCACCAGGGAGATGCCTCATGCAGAGGTGTCTTACATGGTGAATTATATCTCCAACTGCAAGCTCGTCGAGGATTGGCGATACGGCAAGGAGCCGTATTCCCGCGCCAACCCTCCGCCTTCCGTAAGTTCTTTCTTCTTTTCTTCCTTTTTGTAGCCGGCCTCATGATAGCCGACTCTTGATCAGCTCGTTTGCCTTTTGCAGAACCCTCTTCTCCCGCCGACAGCCGAGGCCGCGGGGGTAGAGCGCCGGCTCCTCCCTGACCGCATGGAGGACGACGCCGATGATCCGGACCTGGGAGCGGCCGCCATGGAAGACGCCATCGTGGGGGAAGGCGACGAGGCCGGAGGCGCGAGACTCGGGGCCAGCTTTGAGGACTGGCCGGATGACGACGAGGTCGAAGTCGCCCTCCACCGCCAGCCGGCGCCCGATCATCAAGGCGCGGGCTCGTCTGTCGTGCCGGCTGCCCGTGGCGGCGCGCAGAAGCGTTGGGCCGCGTCGACCTTCCTCGGCAGCCGGCCGAAAAAATCCAAGGCCTCCACGGCGGCGACCAAGCGGGATGAGGCGGCCGCGAAGGCGGCCCGCTTCCGCAAGGCGGTGAAGTAGCCGCAGGCGATCTCTGCGCAAGTCGTCGAATGTCTTGCGTACATATTTTTTGTCTTCTTCGTCCGAAACTCTTCTAAACCTTTCTTTTCTTGCCGGACAGGGCGCCGCTTTCTCTCGAGCGAGGTCCTGGCGGCTCCGTAGTCGGGCCGACTGGAGGGTCCTCAAGCTCGCGCCGCGTGGATCCCCGCGCCGACCTTAAGGAGGCCACAGAGCGGAACGCGCGGGAGGCGCGGGAGAAGCGGGAGGCGGCGGAGCGAAGGACCGCCCAGGCGACGAAGGAGCAGGCCGACGCTGCGGCCAAGGCCCGGGCGAAGGCGGCAGCCGCGGAGACGGAGGCGGAGGCTTCACACAACCGGCCTCCGCTGCTCGTTGTTCCCCTCCGCGCCGTGGCCCCCGATGTTCCCGTGCCCCCGTCGGAGGAGGTCGACCAAGGCCCGCCGGTGATGGAGAGGCGGGAGGATCCCGTGATCTTCGTGGAGGGGGCGTCGCAGACGGCGCCAACTGGAGTGGGCCAAAGCGGCCAATCAGCTGCGGTGCCAGAGCAGCCATCCAGGGGCGAGCCGGCGGCAGGGGCCGGCCTCGAGGTGTAGCCGGCATTGCGCCGACGCGCAGGGGGTGGCGCCTCCACGCCGGAACCGCACCGAGCAGCGGGCGCCAGCCGGACGGCAGAGGCCCTAGAGACGGCCAGCATCAGCACATCCGAGTGGACTCCTAGCGGGGGGACGGGCGAGCTGAACGCGGCGGCCCAGGAGGTCCGGAACCGACTTCAAGCTCAGGCCGCCTCGCTGCAGCGGTACACTCAAGAGTTTCTCTCGACGCGGGCCGTCATCCGGGTGAGTCTTCTGTCCTTGGTTATTTTGCTCTTTCGATTTCTTCCGTGGGGGCGCGTCAGTGCACCCACTGGGTGTAGTCCCTGAGTTCCAAGCCGGCTACTGCGCAGGCGGTTTGGAACTTACTAGGTCCTGACAACTTAACTTATCCTTGCCTCCTGTATAATCTTCCAGGAGTATCATAACCTTCGCGCAGCCGCCTTCAACTCCCAGGCTCAGGAGCTGGGCCAGAGAACAGAGGACCTGACCAGCAGCTGGAGTGCGTGTTTGTCTCGTTCATCTCCTGTGGGGGCGCGTCAGCACACCCACTGGGTGTAGTCCCTGAGATTCGGGCCGACTGCTGAGCAGCCGGGTCGGATCTTCCTTGACGACTTCCCCTTATTAATTTTTCCTTTGTCTTCATGCTCGCAGGAGCCAATGCTGACTTGAGGGGGCAGCTCAGCGAGGCGCAGGCCACCCTTCGCGCCAAGGAGACTGAGTATGACACCTTGGTCCTGGAGCGTGACCGCCTGGCCAAGAAGCTGGCTGACCAGGAGGAGAGCCATAAGGCGGCCCTAAAGAAGGCGCAGGATAATGAAGCCGCCCTGAAGGCCGAGTTCGAGACCGAAGTGGCGGGCTGGGCTGAGACCAGGCAAGCGCTGAATGAAGGCTTCGGCCGTATTGAGGATTTGATCGACGGTAAGCCGCCTTCCTCGCTCCTTGCATGCCCCTTGCCCCCTGATTTGTGTTCTGACCTGTGCTGCTTTTTATTCTCTGTGCAGACTACTTTCCCGGCTACTCCATCTTTGCTACCCAAACCATCGAGGCCCATCGCGAAGCGCTCCGTCAGGCGGGGGTCGACATCGCGCCGGACGCGAGTCGGATGCTTGAGGAGCAACTCTTGGCGGTCCAAGCACGGCTGCAGGCAGCTCATCGTATGCTCCGCCGCCTCCAGCGCGCCGGGGCGCAAATGTTGGCGGCCCTCTAGCCAAGCGAGACGATTCCCCGCACCCCGAGTCGGACTGCCGACTGGCTGGAAGTTGCGGTTGGCCGCTTCGAGGCTTGAAAAGCATCAGCGGCCCGGCTTGGAGCTGGGCGGGCGTTGGAGTTCGTCCGAGCTTGGTACCCGGGGCTGAACCTGGACCAGCTGCGCACCTGGCGGCTGGAGGCTGACGAAGAGCTGGAGGAGGTGCGGCCGGCTATCGCTCAGCGCGCTTCGACGATCGCCGAGTGTACTGACATCAGCGTCTTCGCTCCTGAAATTAATGATGACGGTGCTGCCCAGCCGGAGGAGTGGTTCGGGCTGGACCCGGCAGCGGGTGAAGACTCGGCAGAGGAGATCGCCTCCAGCGATGAAGGCGAAGACGACGAAGGAGAGGAGGGCGAAGACGTTGAGCCGGCCGGTGAAGCGGCCAGCCAGCCTCAGCCTGATCGTGCCTCCAGCAACGAGGCGCGTGCTAGCGCGCCCTCTGCGGGAGGCGGTGATCATGCCGAGGTTCGCCAGCCGGCCACTCCTCCAGCCGGCACTGCCGTCTCCCCCGACCTGCCCGACTCGCCAGTCGCTCCCTTGGCTTAGTCTGCCGTCTTTCTTTTTTCCTGCTTGTTGTCTTTTGAACGATTTTATCAAACTTACGCAGTTCCACCCACTGGGGGTGTATTCAAACTATGTCGAATGCTGGCCTTTTGAAGGTCTTTTATGTAAATATTATTGCGTGCTTGGTTTCCATTCATGTATGCTTTTTATCCTTAGGCTGTTTCCTTTGCCACCTTCCCCTTCTGGGAAGGCATGTACTCGAGCTTTCTTAGATTGGAGCGAGGTGAATGGAAGCCGGCCGGCCGGCTACTCTGGTAGCCGGTCGGTGGTGGGAGAAAAACCGGCTTTTGTTATATTAGTCCGTTAGTCCCTAGCCGTTTTTTGTGTGGGCACCCGTTCCTGCCCTTAACTCTTGCCAGCTGGACAGCCGGTTCTTCGAACTGCGACTTTTGGCAAGAGAGAGCTTGGGAGCTGACACACTACTTGTCTGACTACGGGTAGGACTTCTAATATAACTCCAGGCGGCCAGTCCCCGGGCCGACTAGTCGAACCCGGTGCCGGACGGAAAAAAGTGAATGCAATGACAAGGAAATAAGCATGAAACTTTTCATTTCATAGACAAAAGATGGCAGTCCCTGAGCTCTCGTCGGGGGGCCTATTGTCTCGAACTTAGTACAAAAGTTAGCGTGATACATACTGCATTTCAACTGTAAAACCTTCGGAGGAGGTTGGAGTTCCATGGTCGTTCTGACTCCTTGCCGGAGTCGTCTCTTTTTCATGCCTTCGGCTTCTGCGCGTCGATCAGGTAGTAGGAGTCGTTGCCTAAGGCTCTGCTGATGACGAAGGGGCCCTCCCAAGGGGCCGAGAGCTTGTGTTGGCCGGCTGTTCGCTGGATCAGCCGGAGCACAAGATCGCCCTCTTGGAAGGATCTTGTCTTGACCTTCCGGCTGTGGTAGCAGCGTAGGCCCTGCTGATAGATGGCGGACCGGCTGAGGGCTAACAGCCGGCCTTCTTCCAGCAGGTCGACGCCATCTTCTCGTGCTTCCTTGGCCTCGGCTTCCGTGTACATGGTTACCCGAGGCGAGTCGAACTCGGTGTCAGTTGGGATGACCGCCTCGGCACCATATACGAGGAAGAAAGGAGTGAAGCCCGTTGACTTGTTTGGTGTAGTGCGCAGACTCCAGAGGACAGACGGCAGCTCATCGAGCCAACAGTTGGCTGAACGCTCCAATGGTACGATCAGTCGGGGCTTGATGCCGGAAAGGATGAGGCCGTTGGCTCGCTCGACCTGGCCATTTGACCGCGGGTGGGCGACGGACGCTAGGTCCAACCGGATGCCTTGCGTCGCGCAGAAACGTGCCAAGGTTCCCTTGGCGAAATTCGTGCCATTGTCGGTGATGATGTTGTGTGGTACGCCGTACCGAGTTGTTATATCTGTGATAAATGTCACGGCAGTCGGCCCACTCAGCTTCTTGATCGGCTTTGCCTCAATCCATTTGGTGAATTTGTCCACGGCGACAAGAAGATGTGTCATGGCGCCGCACGCCATCTTGAATGGGCCCACCATGTCCAGTCCCCAAACGGCGAAGGGCCAAGTGAGGGGAATGGTCTTGAGTGCTGAAGCCGGCATGTGTTGCTTGGAGCTGAAGAGTTGGCACCCTTTGCAATGTTTAACTAACTTCTTGGCGTCATCCAAAGCAGTCGGCCAAAAGAAGCCATGGCGGAAGGCTTTGGCGACGAGTGATCTTGAGGCCGCATGGTGGCCGCATTCTCCTTGGTGGATGTCCCTGAGGATTGCAATGCCCTTCTCTTGCTCAACGCATCGCTGGAGGACTCCAGTGACACTGCGCTTGACGAGTTCTCTGTTGACGATTGTGTATGCTTCGGCTCAGCATTGGACTTGTCTTGCCTCTACTTCGTCAGCCGGCAGATCTTGGTTTATTAGGAAGTTGAGGATGGATTGAGCCCATGACGGAGCTGCGACTTCTTCTATTGCCAGAACGGCTACTGCGACCAGGGCGGGCGGGCTGGGCGGTGAAATGCTGGAGTCGGCCGCTGCCTGTTGTGTTGGTGTAGTCTCCGGGCCGACTACCGCAGTCCCAGAGCCGGGTGAGGCAGTCCCCGGGTCGGGCGTAACTACGGAAGTCCCCGAGCCGCCTGCTAATACCCCCTGGCCGACTATCAAAGTCCCCAGGTCACCTGCTTGGTTCTTCGAGCCGGCTGCGTTGGGGTCAGGCGGCACGAAGATGGAATCGGACTCTGGAGACGGCTTGATAGACGGCTTGAGGAGGTGTTGTAGAGAGACATCGGTTGGTATTGCTTGCCGAGTGGAGCCTAATCGAGCCAGGGCATCAGCTGGCTCGTTGTCGGCTCGTGGTACATGGAGGAACTCGCATCCTTCAAAATACCCACTGATCTGCTGAACGAGGAAGAGGTAGCTTGCCATATTTGCGTCCTTGGCATCCCAGTCGCCGGATGATTGCTGGACCACCAAGTCCGAGTCGCCATAACATAGGATCCGACGAATGCCGAGTTCTTTGGCAAGCCGGAGCCCGTGTATGAGCGCCTCGTACTCGGCCACGTTGTTGGAGGCGGCAAAGTGAATTTGTAGCGTGTATCTAAGCTTGTCGCCTTTGGGAGAGGTGAGGATGACGCCGGCTCCCAAGCCGGTGCGCATCTTGGACCCATTGAAGTGCATGCGCCAATGAGTGGAGGCGGGAGCCGGTGGTAGGTACTGGGTCTCGGCCCAATCGACGAGGAAGTTGGCCAAATCTTGGGACTTGATGGCGGTGCGAGGCTGGTAGAAGATCGTATAGGGGGCCAGCTCGATGGCCCATTTCGCCACCCGGCCGGATGCATCCTGGCTGCCTATGATCTCGGCCAGCGGGGCGGTGCATACAACCGTGATGGGATGCTCTTGGAAGTAGGGCTTCAGCTTCTTGGCGGCGAAGTACACGCCGTAGCACATCTTCTGGTAGTGCGGGTAGTTCTGCTTCGAGGTAGACAGCACCTCGCTCAAATAGTACACCGGCCTCTGGACCGGCTAGGCTCGGCCTTCTTCTGGGCGTTGGACTACGATGACGGTGCTGACCACCCGGCTGGTTGCGGCAATGTAGAGGAGCATGGGCTCTTTCTCAGTCGGCGCCGCCAGGACAGGCGGCGTGGCCAGCATCTTCTTCAGCTTGTGAAAATCTTGATCGGCTTGGTCATTCCACTCGAAGTGGTTGGTCTTCTTCATGAGGCGGTAGAGGGGAAGAGCTTTCTCTCCGAGCCGGCTGATGAAGCGGTTCAGGGAGGCCAAGCATCCGGTAAACTTCTGGACGTCTCGAAGTTTGGTGGGAATCGCCATTCTCTCAATGGCCTTGATCTTTACTGGGTTGCATTTGATTCCATGTTCGAAGACTAGGAAGCCTAGGAGCTGGCCGGCTGGCACTCCGAACACGCATTTCTCGGGGTTAAGCTTGATTTGGAACCGGCGTAGGTTCTCAAATGTTTCCTTGAGGTCTTCCAGCAAGGTGCCGTGCTTCTCCGTCTTCACTACAATGTCGTCTACGTACACGTGGGCATTTCTGCCGAGTTGCTTGAGGAGGCACTTCTGCATGCAACGCTGAAAAGTGGCACCGGCATTTCTCAAGCCGAATGTCATAGTCAGGTAGCAGAAGGCTCCGAATGGCGTGATGAAGGTGGTCTTCAGGCGGTCTGCCGGATTTAACTTTATCTGGTGATACCCTGAGTAAGCATCCAAGAAACTCAACAGCTCGCATCCGGCCGTGGAGTCTATCACTTGGTCAATACTTGGCAGGGCAAAGGGATCTTTGGGGTAGGCCTTGTTGAGGCTCGTGTAGTCTATACACATGCGCCACTTGTTGATTTTCTTTAGCACGAGGACCGGGTTGGCGAGCCACTCTGGAAAGAAAACTTCCATAATGAAGTCGGCTGCCAGAAGCCGGGCTATCTCCTCTCCCACAATCCCGCGTTTCTCCACCGACAATCGGTGGAGGGGTTGTTTGACTGGCTTTGCGTCTTCTCGGACGTGCAGTTTGTGCTCGGCAAATTCCTTCGGGACGCCCGGCATGTCCTTGGGGGACCATGCAAAGATGTCCCGATTCTCACGGAGGAAATCGGCGAGCTCGCCTTCCTATTTGCTGTTTAGGTTTGCCCCGATGACGGCAAACCTCTCTGGGTGCTTGGGGTCAAGAGGTATCTTCTTCGTCTCCTTGGCCGGCTGGAAAGATCCTTGAGCATCATGCTCCTTGGGATCGGGGGACAAGGCCGACTGTTTGCCGGCCATGGCCATGACTCGGTCCAACATCTTCTTTTCTTCGGCAATCACAAGGGACTCGGCCAGCCGACTGCTGGCTGATGCGCACTCAAAGGACTTCTTGTAATCGCCGGCTATGGTGATGACGCCTTTGGTGCTCGATATCTTCATCTTGAGGTATGCGTAGTGGGGAACTTCCATGAACTTGGCCAAGGCAGGTCGGCCAAGCAATACATGGTAAGGGCTCTCCAGGTCCACCACTTCAAACCAGATCGCTTCCTGGCAGAAATGCTCCTTGTCCCCAAAAAGTACATCAATCTTGATCTTGCCAATGGGGGCGCAGGAAAGGTCGGGTACGATGCCATGGAACACAGTCCGAGTAGGCATGAGTTGCTTCGTCTTGACATTCAGCTTCTCCATGGTGTCACGGTACAGGATGTTGATGCTGCTCCCGCCGTCTATCAGCACGCGGGAGAATCGGGCAGCGCGTCTATCCGTTGCAAGGGTGGCATCCAAAACCAACGCATAAGAGCCGGGAGACGGCATCACCTCTGGGTGGTCGGTCCGGCTCCAGCTGATAGGTTTTTCTGACCAGTGCATGTGCTCGGCGGGGTTGGCAGCAACCATGCTGACTTCTTGGTGCTCTCGGCGTTTGCTGCGCCGGTCTTCGGGCTGACTTGTAAAGATGATATAAGCGGCATGCTCGTCAGGGAACTCATCGTGCATGGCTCCGACTGCGGGCCGAGCGGCCGGCGGCTACGGAGCCGGAGGCGGCGGACCGGCAGGCGGAGGCGGCGCGAGCCCTTCGCCTTTAGAGATTCGGGTGAGCCAGTGTCACTTCCGGGTCGTGTGGTTGGACGGCTTCGTGCCGCTGTGGAACTTGCACGGGGCGTGGAGAGTCTGCTCATGGAGAAGGCCGGCTGCCAAGCCGGCTTGCCGCCCCTCTGCTTCTTGGGTGCGGGCCGCGCTTCGGGCTGCTCGTCTTCGACTGTGGCCACCTGCCAACTGGTGGAGGGCGGCACCGTGCCCTTGCGCTTGTGGTCGTTCTGGTGTGGGCGTCGGCTAGAGTCCCCAGCCGGCGTCTTGGGGGCCAGGTTGAGTAGCTTTCCGGATGCGTCTACCCGGAGTTCGGTCTTCATCGAGGAGCCGGCGGTGGCGTACTTGTCCGCTATGATCAGAAGCTCGTCGAGAGTAGTCGGCTCGACGCAGAGGAGCTTGTGCTTGAGGAGGGTGCCTTCTCGGCACCCGGCAGTGAAGTATTCTATGTCTTGCACCTCGTGCACCCCCTCGCAAGAGTTGCGAAGCTCGGCCCAACGCGTGAGGTAGTCGCGAGTGGACTCGGCAGGGCCTTGTACGCACAAGGAGAGCTGTCTGGGCTTGGGAGCCCGCTTGTAGGTGCTGGTGAAGTTGCGGACGAAGGCTTCTGTGAAGTCTAGCCAGCTGTTGATGCTGTATGGCTTGAGGCTGTTGAGCCAGGTCCGCGCCGTGCCCTGCAGCATGAGGGGCACATACTTCACGGCAACACGCCTGTTGCCGTTGTCTATGCTAACCGCCGTGGAGTAGTCAATCAACCAATCTTCCGGGTTCACGGAGCCGTTGTACTTGGGCGTGTCTCTTGGGAGCGAGAACCCTTTGGGGAAAGGCTCGTCGCGGATGCGGGGGCCGAAGCAAGGCGGGCCGACATCGTCTTCTTCTTCTAGCGCCAGGGATCGCGCCAGGCGGTCGATCCGATGGCGGGCGTCATTCTCGCCGGCTCCTTCGCGGCGACCTAGCCGGCCGCTGAGAGTCGGATGTGCAACAGGCGGTGGGGTGGGATATCTCTCTCCACGGGGCCGGGGTGGAGGCAGGTTGCCCCGCCACTCCACGGCCCGGGGGTGGCCTTCTGCGTCTCGCTCAATGGAGATTCGGGTTCGGCTTCGGCTGGCAGCCGGTTCTTTCTCACGCCACACGCGGGTTTTACCCGTAGTCGGCGTCCGGGACGTCGCGCTATGATCTCGGCGTAGGGGAGGGCTTTCCGTGCGGGCGTCGGCTTCGTGCCACTGCGCGGCTGCATCGATTAGCTGCTGGATGCGTCGGGTCATGTGGGGGAGCTCTTCGGCCCCCAGTCCATCTAGCTCGTCTACAGCCGCCTGGGCGGTGCGCAGGTTCTCGAGTGGAGTAGCGTAGACTGGGCGGTCGACTCCTAGCATATCGGCGACGACAGCGCCGCGCTGTCTGACAACGCCGGCCCGGCTAGGCCCACCTAGGGGCGGCATGCCAAAGGCGGCGCGGTCGGCTTCGCGTCGGTGGGCCTCAGCGAGGCGTCTCATGGAAACCAACTTCCGGCCCTCCGCGAGGAGGGCGAGGCGGCGAGCTTCTAGTGCTTCAGCATCGGCATCGGCCGGGAGGGGGAGGGACAAGTCGTGGACCGCCGCGTGCGGGGCGTCGTGGCAAGCGCCATCGGGCGTGCCGGGCTGGCTACACTCGCGGGGGAGGAAGAGGGTTCCCGTCCAGAACAGGTCTCCGGACGACGGTGCACCTGGCCCCACGATGGGCGCCAAATGTCGGGTGGTAGGTGCGACATATGCCAACGAGTGGCTTATCATTGTGGGAGCCAGTAAGACGTCGCCGGTGCCTGGAAACGGGATGAGGCGAAGACATGCATGCAGGCGAATCTACCCAGCTTCAGGGCTCTTCGTGGAGATAACACCCCTACTGCTGCTCTGCGGGGTCTCCGCATGGTCACTAGATGAACAAGTAGCTACACGGTGCTCCTTGAGCTGTTGGCGAGAGGAGGAAGAAGGGCACGGCTTGCTCTCTTCTCCTCCCTATGTGGTGTCTGAGACTAGCAGGGATTGATCTCTCTTTGCATGGATGCCCCGGGGGGTTTATATAGGCCTACCCCCCGGGGGTACAATGGTAATCCGGCGGGGCGCGGGGCCCAGCCATCTGTGTCTACGCTCTCCGGCTTCTGCGCCGGCTGCTGGGGCCTGCCGGCTAGTGGGTCCCGCCGGCTGCCGGCTCCCTGGTCGAAAGGTAGGCCCTACTGTCAGGGCCTTGTCGGCGGCTGGTTACTGTTGCTCAATCTTGGTGGCGAGGGCTTCACCGAAGTGGGCGTGGCTACAGTGCCGCTGCCCAGTGGGCGATCACTGTAGCCCCACCGCGTCTTGTCTCCTTAATGGGGCGTCTTCTTCGAGGGAGGTGGCAAGCCGGCTGTGGGGAGCCGGCTCTATCTTGGGCCGACTGGGGAGGTCTGGCCGCCTTCAGGTGTCTCTCTGCCCGAAGGGGCCCACCGCCCGTTGGCCGTACGGGTAGCCCGTCGTGGATGACATCAGGGTCAACGTGGCAACAGTGCTGCGCTGGACGGGTCATGGCCACCCATACAGCACACTGTACCAGGCGTGCTCCGGGATTCGGGGGTGGCAGGCTTCACTGTAGCCACTCCCCGTCACATCGCCGTTATGTGGATGCAGACTTCGAGGGTACGATCTTGACCGCTTTATGGGAGCCAGCTTCTTGGAGTCGGCCTTCTCGCGGCCGGCTTCTCGGAGCCAGCCCTCCCGCGGCTTCTCTTCATGAGGGCTGAAGTCGGGCCGCCTTTCGATAGCCGGCCTTGAGACAGCCGGCAAGGGGAAGGCGGCCCTGCGTCTGGGATTCTTGAGGGCCAAATCGGCTCATAATTTTTTCAGAAGGGCCAGGGGGAGCCGGCTAGGCTACCCATGGTTATTTACTCCGACACCTACTGTAAAATGAAGAATTTCCTTCGTGCAGTTGGAATTGGATATGATATGATCCATGTTTGTAAGAATAATTGTGTTCTGTTCTAGAAAGATTATGCCAACTTAAGTGAATGCCCGAAATGCAAATCATCAAGATGGAAAGATGGCGATGCTGTGAAGAGGATTCCTCATAATGTTCTGAGACATTTTCTAATTACGCCAAGATTGCAGAGGTTGTTTCATGATGCTGAAACAAGAGAGGATGTACTGTGGCATTCTAGGAACCAGGAGTACAGAGATTAGAATGTAATGAGCCATCCATCTCATGCTAGTGAGTGGAAAAGCCTCAATGATAAACACAAAGAGTTTGCTGCTGACCCAAGAAACATTAGACTTGGCTTAGCTTCAGATAGATTTAACCCATTTGGCCACCAGAGCGCCACATATAGCATGTGGCCAGTGCTTATTATCCCTTACAACATGCCTCCAAATGTCTGCACCAAAGAATCAAACTACATGATGGCCTTACTCATCCCAGGTCCAAAAAGTCCTGGAAAAGATTTTGATTTGTTCATGGAGCCTCTTGTGGAGGAACTTCAACAGCTATGGAAGGGTGTTCTCACTCGAGACCTATATAGCAGCCCACCAGCTGATTTCTTTCTGCGTGCTGTTATAATTTGGTGCATCCATGATTATCCGGCTTTGGGCACTATGTCAGGGCGAACGACACATGGTTACAATGCATGTGTTCGCTATGACAGGAATCCGCTGTCATACACAACACTTAGCAAGATCTGTTACATTGGACACTGCCGTTTCCTTGCCAAGGACAAGCCGCATCCTAGAAAATACCGAAGACATGTGTTCAATGCAAAGCATGAAAACCGTGATGCGCCAAAGAGGATCACCGCCGATGAGTTGCAAGTGGAATTAGAGAAGGTCAGGCATATTACACCAGGAAACCATCCTGGTAATGGTAGCGGGAAAAGGAAGTGTGGCAGGGTAGAAGAGAGATTATTGTTTACCCACAGGTCCACTTTGTGGGACTTGGAGTATTGGAAAGATTTGGATCTGCGGCATAATCTTGATGTGATGCACATCGAGAAAAATATATGTGACAGCATTATCGGCACACTTCTTAATATTGAAGGCAAGACGAAAGATACCTTTAAATCTAGGATTGATTTGACACACCTGGGTATCAGAAAGGATTTGCAGGTGCAAGATGAAGGTAAACCATGGGATATGGCACCAGCTGTGTACGTCTTGGACAAGGTAAAAACAAAAGAATTCTGCGAGGTCCTGTCACGTGTGAGATTCCCACATGGATTTGCTTCCAACCCTGAAAGGAGATTCAGTACAGATGGAAACAAGGTACAAGGGTTGAAAACTCATGACTGCCACGTCCTACTTCAAAGGGTTTTACCTGTTATCCTTAGAGGATTGGGCCGCCCTGACTTATACAAAGCAGTTGCAGAGTTGGGACAATTCTTCAGGAAACTCTGCAGTAGGAATATCAGGATAGATGCTTTGGAGCATCTTAGAGACAAGATACCAACTATCCTATGCGACCTTTAGAAGATATATCCTCCAGCCTTCTTTGATGTGATGGTGCATTTGGCTGTTCATCTACCTGATGAGGCACTACTTAGAGGTCCAGTACAGTATGGCTGGATGTACCCTATTGAAGGCGGCTAGGCACTTTCAAGGGCTATGTTAGGAACAGAGCTAGACCCGAGGGTTCCATTGCAGAGGCCTATATTGCTACAGAAGCGTTGACATTCTGCTCAAAATACATTGAAACAGCTGATCAACTTAGCAAAGAGGTGGGTGAAGACAATCCCGGGCTCAATGTTTTCGATTATTCTGTTCGAGTTTCAAGGAAGAGTCGACAAGAGGACAAACCTAAAGATTTGGACAAAATGGTTTGGTATGTGTTGAATAACTGTCCTGAGATACTACCTTATATCAAGTAAGTGCAGTACTGCAGCTTATACATCGTAATCTACTAAACTTGCAGCACATTCTTATATATTTAGAAGTTTGACGCGATCACTATGTTGTGCAGCATCTACAAAGAGGAGTTACTGCCTCTAAATCCAAGAAACATTGACAAACTGGTTATGGCAGGATTTGTGAAATGGTTCAAGAACCATGTAAGATTTTGAAGTGCACTGTCAGTTTTTTAATATATTGAGTACATAAGATGATCAGCTTGTCTATTTCCTAACCATAGGTTAAGAAGATGCGGGAGGATGGGCAGGCAGTTGATGATGCCCTTTACTCATTAGCAATGGGTCCTGATACTCGGGTAAGACATTATGAATCTTGCGTTGTTGGAGATGTGCGCTACAACACCCTTGCACGAGATGAAGGCAGGAAGACACAAAACAGTGCCATCATGAGCACGGATACGTATGACAAAGAGCCAACTGAAATGTATGCTAACATAACAGACATTGTTCAGTTGCAGTATATCTCCAGTTTCGAGGATCATCGGTGTGTGGTTCTGTTGTGCTGTCGTTGGTATAACCTGTTTTCTAGGATCGCAAAACCCAGAGCTGATGATTATTTCAAATCCATCAATGTCAAGGCGGCAAACCAGACCAATGAGCCTTTTATTTTGGTAAATCAAGCAACACAGATATTTTTCTTGGAAGACACATTTGCATGTAGCGATGACTGGAGAGTATTGCAAAGGTTTGAGCAGAGAATTCGTTTAATGAAGTTGCACAACAAGATGATGCTTACACTGCTCCTGATGTACAAGATAACACAGATGTTGCTAATATCTTTGAGAACCATCACGTCAATGACACCGGCAAAAAGATTGCCTGTCGTGCTGTGGACATACAAGAGTTGATCAAGAAGAAGCCATCGTTCGAGGACGTTGAGGACGAAGAAGAAGATCACTGTGGGGAATTACGATTCAGACTGATACACATGGCGAAGATGTTGACGCTGCTGCTGCTGATGATGATTATATTGCTTTTGTCGTATTTGCCTGTCAGAAGACGTTTTTTTATCTACTATGTGAAATTGTGTTTGCTATGACAACTGAAACGTGATGAACATGTTGTTTAGTATTTTGCTGTGAGAGCATCACTTGTTATGTATGCTGATTTGTGTTTGGTGATTGTATGACAACTAAAACATGATGGCATTGTTGTTTAGTTGTACTCATATTTGGCTGTGAAACTTGAATATGATGACATAGTTTGCTGTTGGACTGCAATTTTCTCGACGTCTTCGAATGAGAACAAAGCTGACCCGACAGGGCCTCTGCTATTTATTTATTTATATAAGCAAAATAGGATACCCCCTGATTTCCGTTAATAGAAATCATTAGATGTTCACAACACTACGCCCAGCCTGCTACACAGGTTTCATTCATTACTAGTTTCAGCAAAGTGCTCATGTCGTAGCCACTGAATACATCACGAGTGCTACATACACTGCAAATAAAGAGACAATCATCCTACAGAGCACATCGATTTTGCCCATTATCTTCACAAGCTCTTTCATCTCCTCATTGATGTCAAGGCCGTTCAGCAGCTGTTGCTTGGCCATGATCAGAGGAACTGCATCTTTAACCTTCTGCTCTGCATCTTCCTCTTCTGCCGTTCCTTCAGTTACTTGTCCAACACCCCAACCTGCTGGTATTGGGATTCCTCAGCTAACCAAATAATCAACGTAGTTGCATTCCCCCACATCAGCAACTTCCCAGAAATACAAATCACACGAATCTTCCCTTTTCTACACGAATCAAATTGGAAGATCATTAACCAAACTATTAAAAAAATCAGCAACTGAAAGCAGCAGAATAACACTTAAACATATTATTACCCCATGATTCGGGCATTTGTAGAAGACTCGGCCAGGGTTGCGGATTGTGGTTGAGACGCGATGGATGACTCTGCGTGATTTGCAGCAGTGGCACCACACCAACGGCAGCGGGTTGCGATGAACAATCGGCTGCGGTGCGCGTGCCGGCGGGGGTGTGATGAGACCCACAAGAGATGGTACGGGTGGCAACTCGGCGCATATCTGGTTGTTTCTTGCTGAAGAGCAGGTGGACGAGCAGCCAGCGGACATGGTTACTGCGGACAGAGCTTCTGATGCTAGGCAGAGTAAGTAGAGAAGAGGAGAAGTGAATGTTGGATATGTCGGTTTCATTACTTGCAGAGTAGCATAGCACCATATATAGTCATAGTCTAGGTTTGGATTCGAACCAGCTATAGGAGCACATCTTTCTTTTTTTCTAAAACTCGGCAACGTCTCTTTACTGGCACACTAGCTTGTTCTGTACGCCTTCCCAAGTCTTTGATTTTCTTTCTATATATAAAAAAGTATGCTACTTGGTGTCCGCTTAGTCAACAAACGATTATGCCAACCTTGACCGTTGGATTGACATTCAACGTCTGTCGCGTTTCTTCAGTCTCTTCTTCCTCAAGCCGCCAAAGCCAAACCATTGCCAGCGGGACCGCCTGCTCCCGCCTCCCACGGCTGGCTGTGATCTTCCCCGGCTCCTGTTCGTTCCCGTCCGTGGCCTCACCATCGTCCTCCGCCTTGGTTCGCTCGCCGCGGCGCCGCCCTCCGGTGTTGTCAACATGGTCAAAAACCGAGAGGAATAAGGAGATGATTGTACATGGTGAGGATGATAGTAGGGACCCAGCAGCGCGCACAGTAATTTTGTTTTTTGGGACGGAGAAGGGTATCAACTGGGTTGTGCAGGACCCATGGCCCGTCTAGCCCGGGCTTTTATTTCATATGTTTACCACATGACCAGCCCAGTTTGTTTTTTTCCTTTCTGAAAATGGCTAGCCAGCTATTTTGTTTTTTGCAGAATAACCAACGTAGGCCTACTTGCTTTTCTACGCCCTGCTGGGCTAGAAATCTTTCAAGACGAGGAGGGATGCATTTTGCCCAGAAAATGGGCTATAAGTAATAAGAAATGGGCTGTAAAATGAAAAAATACAGCAAACAGGCAATTAATTCCAAAATAATGTTTTCTTTCAGATTTTGATATTCTAAATTTCATTGTTTTTGTGCGGGTAAAATTTCATTGAATTTAATTTAAGGTATATTTAGATTTAAAATTAATTTGAATCTGGCTAGAAATTTCGGGCTATATGCTATTTGGGACAGATTTGGAGGCTGACTTGTTGGACTACTAGGTTGACGTGTACTTCGGCTTTGTCAACTTAGTCCATAAATGATTCTAGCAGTAGTGACTGTTGGATGTTAATCCACCGGCCGTGCTACTTCTTCAATATCCGATCTTCTTGCTCCAGCCGCCCAAACCAGCTCTGGTGTGACTGCCTGCTCCCGCCTCCCATGGCCGGTTGTGTTGCCGCATAGGCCGCACCGCCCCACCCTACTTTATTGCTGGTCAGGCCATTCCTCTACTCACCCACACCTCCTATTATTTTCCGGCGACGGCAGCCGGACCAGTAAACCCTCGTACTCCCCACCGCCTGGGCAACCATTGTCGAGTCTTCCTCAGCTCCGTGTCGTTCCCTTCCTAGGCCTCGCCCTCGTCCACCGCCATGGTGCTCTCGGCGCGGCCTAGTCAACGTGGTCAACGAACGACATCCATCGGCCATGGACTGTACGCGCAAAATAATGATTCCTCCACCTGGCAGCTGGGACCCACCGGAAGGGACTATGTATTTCGTGAAAAAAATGTTCCCCCCGCTGACATATCGGACCCACCAGCTATATCTTCGCATGGAAGGAAGTGCCTCCTTATTATGCACAAAAAAATGAATACCCCTGCTAGCTAGGACCCACCATTGTGGGAGGCTGACTTGTGGGCCTACTAACTTGACGGGGACGGAGGGCTTTGTCAACTTAGTAATATGAACGATTCTAGCTCCAGTGACCGTACGATGTCCATCCAACGACCGTAGTGCTTCTTCAACCTCTGGTCTTCTTGCTCCAGCCGCCCAAAGCAGCACGAGTCGTGCCGCATGATCCTGCCTCCCGTGGCCGGCTGTGCTGCCGCAGAGGCCTCACCGCCCCCTACTATTCCCACTGCTGGCCAATCCCTGCGGCGACGGCAGCCTCACACCGCAGCCGAACCAGTGAACCCTCGTACTCCTCTCCGCATGGGCGTCCACTGCCGCGTCTTCCCCGGCTCTGCGTCGTCCCCTTCCTAGGCCTCGCCATCATCCACCGCCGTGGTGCTCTCCGCGCGGCGTGGTCAACATGGTCAAGGAACGACTTCCATCGGAAGAGTACTGTACGTGGAGAGGCTGACAGCTGGGTCCACGGCCACAGCCTAGTTTTTTTGTGATTTGCCAAGTAAGGTGCTTTGTCAGGCCTGTTGGGCTGCAAATCTTTCAAGACGAGGAGAGCTTTCATTCGGCTGGCCGACAAAATGGCCCATCAGTAATGAGAAATGGGCTGTACATTTTTAAAACACATCAAACCGACAATTAGTTTCAAATATCTTTTTTTTTCATTTTGAGATTTTAAATTACATTAATTTTTATGCGTAGAGACTTTATTGGATTTTATATTGATATACATTTATTTTTAAAATCAGTTTGAATGTGAGTCGAAATTTCGGGATTAAAAACAGTTCGGACCACACCAAAATATGCCAAATTTCGTATAATTTTTTAACCGTGGCCACAATATGGGTTGTAATGCTAACAAAAGAATATGGGATCCAAAAACCTTAAGAATTAGCAAATGGGCTGTAAATAATTAGAAATAATGGCAGATGGGCTGTATGCTGTTTTCCACAGATTCGAGGCTTTCCTAAAAAAAGGTTGACACACAAGCAGTGACTGTTGGATGTCCATCGAACGACCGTCGTGCTTCTTCAATCTCTACTCTTCCCGCTCCAGCTGCTCAAACAAGCGCCGGCAGGACTGCCTGCTCCCTCCTCCCTGCGGCCGGCTGTGCTGCCGCGCAGGCCTCACGGCCCCACCATACTCCCATCGCTGGCCTAGTCATCCCTCTACTCACCCACATCTGCTATTATTCTCCGGCAATGGCAAACGAACCAGTAAACCCTCATACAGTTGTACTCCCCTCCGTGTGGGAAACAACTGCCGAGTCTTCCATGCCTCCGTGTAGTTCCCTTCCTAGGCCTCGCCGTCGTCCACCGCCCTGGTGCTCTCGACGCAGCCTGGTCAACGTGGTTAACAACCGACATGCATCTGAAGTGGACTATACGTGGAGAGGCCGACAGCTAGGTCCACGGCCGCACGCAAGGAAATGCCTCCTTATTACACGCAAAATAATGATTCCTCCACCTGACATCAGGGACCCACTGAAAGGGCCTCTGTATTTCACGAAAAAAACGTTACCGCCGCTGACAGCTCGGACCCACCAGCTATATCTTCGCACACAAGGAAGTGCCTCCTTATTACGCACAAAAAAGGAATACTCCCCCTGTTAGCTGGGACCCAGTATAGTGGCAGGATGACTTGTGGGCCTACTAAATTGACGGGGACAGAGGGCTTTGTCAACTTAGTCAATATGCACGATTCTAGCTCCAGTGACCATACGATGTCCATCCAACAGCCGTAGTGCTTCTTCAACCTCTGGTCTTCTTGCTCCAGCCGGCCAAACCAGCACCGGTCGTGCCTCGTGCTCCTGCCTCCTTGGTCGGCTGCGATGTGACGGAGGCCTCACCGCCCCCTAGCTACTACTCCCACCGCTGGCCAGGCCATCCCTCTACTCACCCACACCCCCTGTTATTCTGCGGCGACGGCATCCTCACACCGCAGCGAACCAGTGAACCCTCGTACTCCTCTACGCGTGGGCATCCACTGCCGCGTCTTCCCCGGCTCCGCGTCGTCCCCTTCCTAGGCCTCACCGTCGTCCACCACCCTGGTGCTCTCGGCGTGGCGTGGTCAACGTGGTCAAGGAACGGCTTCCATCGGAGGTGGACTGTACGTGGAGAGGCTGACAGCTGGGTCCACGGCCGCAGCAAGGAAGTGCCTCCTTATTACATGCAAAATAATTATTCCTCCACCTAACAGCGGGGACCCACCGGGCGGGCCACCGTATTTCGCAAAAAAACGTTTCCCCCTGACTGCTCGGACCCACCAGCTACACCTTCGCACGCAAGGAAGTGCGTTCGGGCAAAAAAACGATTCGCCCCCCTGACTGCTGGGACCCACTAGCTACATCTTCGCACGCAAGGAAGTGCCTGACAGTCGGGACCCACCTGGTCGAAGCGTACGTAGCATTGTCATTCTGGTCGCGAACGTGTACGTACATATATACTCGTGGATGTAGAGGCGCGCACGTGTCGTAGTAGAGGCGCACACGTAGCATGTACCCGTACGTACAGCGGCCAGGGTGCAAGAAAGAAAATACGGCCACATATGTGTACATACATGCGGGGTCTCGAATGCCTACTCGCGCATACGTACGGCCAGGGCTCGTTGACAAGGCTGGGTCAAAACGGAGAAACAGTGTCATCGTCGTGTTCATGGGGAGGCAACGAAATGCGTCGTGTTCATGGGGAGGCAACGGAATGCGTCATGTTCATCGGGAGGCAACGGAACGCGCGGGAGCCAACCGGCTGGGCTTGGACGGAACAGGCGATGGAAACGAGGCCTAGCGTACCGCACAACAGAGGAAACAGACCCCCTATGTTCGGAACGGGGTCCTGTTGATCGGGAGGGGTCTGGCGTACCGCAAAACGGAGGAAACGGACCTCCTACGGTCGATACGGGGGTCCTGTTGATCGGGAGGGGTGTGGCGTACCGCAAAACGGACGAAACGGACCTCCTACGGTCGAAACGGGGGTCATGTTGATCGGGAGGGGTGTGGCGTACCGCAAAACGGATGAAATGGACCTCCTACGGTCGAAACGGCAGTCCTGTTCATCGGGAGGGGTGTGGCGTACCGCAAAACGGGACTCCACGGGATACTGTTCATCTTCACTGTCGACCTCCTCCAGCCTCCACAGGCTCCTGTTCATCCAGCCTCCACCCACGCGCTACTCCACCGGCTACTGTTCAACCACCCCTCCACGGGCACCCCTCCACCGTCTACTATTCATCCAGCCCTCCACACCACGGGGTCCTGTTCAACCACCCCTCCACGGGCACCCCTTCACCGTCTACTGTTCATCCAGCCCTCCACCACACTATGGGGTCCTATTCATCCAGAGGCAACGCCACCGCTCACTATTCATCCAAACCCCCTGCAACGCCCACTGTTCATCCCAGAGGTAGCATCGATTGGCTTCAGTTAGCAGCAGTAGCGAAGGAACCGCTCGATCGGGTTCAGTTAACAGCCATCGATCGATCGCTCGGGTTTAGTAACGCGTAGCCTGCAGTGCAATCGCTTGGGTTCAGTTAGATCCCAATGCCTCGCTCAGGTTCAGTTAGAGCCAACGCCTCGCACACACGCGCATACGTGTACGAGAGAAACGCGCATCGCTCGGCCCCCGACCTCCCACCGTAACCGGGAACTCCCCGAAATTTTCCTCCCCCTCGCTTCTACCACGGATTTTTCCATCATGGACGCCCCAAAGAATGTCATGCAGCTGCGTCTCCGGCCCACCCAGGACGAAAAGCCCATTTTCTGTCATGATTTTTTGTCATAGAAGTAGGAGCCCACCACATCTATGATGATACCGCATTTTGTCACAATTATCGTCATAAAAGTGTCATATGTATGACAGAAAAAAAATTCATTCGGCCCAAAATGTCACGGATGTGTCTTTTTTTTGTAGTGTATTACTTTTGCCACCATTACCGCTAATTCCATACTACTTTGCTACTAAATATTTTGCTACAGATATTAAGTCTGTTAGGTGTGGTTGAATTGACAACTCAGCTGCTAATACTCAAGAATATTCTTTGGCTCCCCTTGTGTCGAATTAATAAATTTGGGTTGGATACTCTACCCTCGAAAGCTGTTGCGTCCCCTATACTTGTGGGTTATCAAGACCTTTTTCTGGCGCCGTTGCTGGGGAGCATAGCTCTATTCTCTGAGTTACTTGGGATTTATATCTGTTGATCACTATGAGGAATTTGAAAGATCAAAGAACCAAGATTCTTCCCTCAACTACGAGGGGAGGTAAGGAACTGCCATCTATCTCTGCACTTGATTCTCCTTCTGTTTTGAGTAAACTTGCAACACCTAATCTTGCTATTGATTCTGATATGTCGCATGTTATTGATGATGCCACTTCTACTATGCATGATGCTTATGATGATACTACTTCTATGCTTGATAATACTTTGCCATTAGGTGAATTTCTTGATGAACAACTTGCTAGGGTGAGAGAGAATAAAATTACTAAAGATGATGATATTATTGAAACTGATGATTATGATTCTCCCCCTAGATATGAATTTCCTGTTGTTCCTGAGGGCTATGTTATGGATGAAGAAACTGCTAGAGACTTCCTTGCTTGCAATGATAGAGAGGATCTTAAGAAATTATTAGCTAAGCTGAAAGAATGCTAGAATGAAATATGATTCCGCTTTTGCTACTTCACCTATCTTTGTTACTGATAAGGATTATGAATTCTCGGTCGATCTCGAATTAATTACTTTGGTTGAATGTGATCCTTTTTATGGTTATGGATCTGAAACTGTTGTGGCACATCTTACTAAATTGAATGATATAGCCACCCTATTTGCTCATGAGGAAAAAATTCGCTATTACTATATCCTTAAATTATTTCCTTTCTTATTAAAGGGTGATGCTAAGATATGGCTTAATTCTCTTGCTCCTCGTTGTGTGCGTAGTCCCCAGGATATGATTTACTACTTCTTTGCTAAATATTTCCCCGCTCATAAGAAACAAGCTGCTTTAAGAGAAATATTTAATTTTGTGCAAATTGAAGAAGAGAGTCTCCCACAAGCTTGGGGGAGGCTTCTCTGATTACTTAATCCTTTGCCTGATCATCCTCTCAAGAAAAATGAAATACTTGATATCTTTTATAATAGACTAACTGATGCTTCTAGAGACCACCTGGATAGTTGTGCTGGTTGTGTTTTTAGGGAAAGAACTGTTGAGCAAGATGAATTTCTCTTAAACAATATATCGAGTAATGAAAATGATTGGAAAATTCTTGTACCAATTCCGAAGCCAACTCTGAAGAAAAGGGGTATTCTATTTCTCAGTCCTGAAGATATGCAAGAGGCAAAGAAATCTATGAAAGAAAAAGGTATTAAAGCTGAAGATGTTAAAAAATTTACCGCCTATTGAAGAAATACATGGTCTTGATAACCGGACACAGGTAGTAGAGGTAAACTCTCTCCGTAGATTTGATGAAGGTGATATTCCTCATAATAAGTCTGCTAGACAATGCTTTGATGAGTTTGATAATTTTACTGTTAAACAAGAAAACTGCAATGCTTATGTTAGTAGAGAATTGAAATGTAATGCCTATATGCTTGACGACTTGGGTGATTATATGAGTAGAACTGTTAATGATCTTAAGCTTATCAGTAAACATGCTTCCATGGTTACAACTCAAGTAGAACAAGTACTTAAGGCATAAGATGATTTTCTCAATGAGATAAATAGTAAGAATAATGATAATGTTGTTAGGGTTATGACTAGAAGTGGTAAGATAACATAGGAACCTTTGTATCCTGAGGGCCATCCTAAGAGAATTGAGTAGGATTCTTAGAAAATTAATACTGATGCACCTAGTCCTAGAAATAAAAAGAAAAAGAAAACTGATAGGACTTTGCATGCTAGTGAACCCGCTATAGACACACCTGAGAATCCCAAATGATATTCCTATTTCTGATGCTGAGACACAATCTGGTAATGAGAATGAACCTAGTGCTAATGTTGATAATGATGTTCATGTTGATGCTCAATCTAGTAATGATAATGATGTAGAGATTGAACCTGATGTTGATCTTGATAACCCACAATCAAAGAATCAACGTTATGATAAGAGAGACTTTGTTGCTAGGAAACATGGTAAAGAAAGAGAATCATGGGTTCAGAAGCCCATGCCC
Source organism: Triticum urartu (assembly GCF_003073215.2). NCBI lineage: Eukaryota > Viridiplantae > Streptophyta > Magnoliopsida > Poales > Poaceae > Triticum > Triticum urartu. Next base: position 372,522,728 of record NC_053027.1, on the reverse strand, counting down.
TTTCCTCCTAAGCCATACAAGAAAAAGGACGATGAGGATTTTGAGCGCTTTGCTGAAATGATTAGACCTATCTTTTGCGTATGTGTTTGACTGATATGCTTAAATGCCTCCTTATGCTAAGTATATAAAAGAAATTGTTGCTAATGAAAGAAAGATATCATAAGCTAAGATTTCGACGATGCTTGCTAACTACACTTTTATGGGTGGAATACCAAAGAAACTTCGAGATCCAGGAGTACCAACTATACCATGCTCCATTAAAAGAAACTATGTTAAAACTGCTTTATGTGATCTTGGAGCCAGAGTTAGTGTTATGCCTTTCTCTTTGTATCGTAGACTTGATTTGAATAAGTTGACACCTACTGAAATCTCTTTGCAAATGGCTGATAAATCAACTGCTATACCCATTGGTATTTGTGAGGATGTGCCTGTTGTGGTTGCAAACATTACTATCTTAACGGACTTTGTTATTCTTGATATTCCCAAGGACGACAGTATGTCGATCATCCTTGGTAGACCATTTTTAAATACTGCAGGGGCTGTTATTGATTGCAACAAAGGCAATGTCACTTTTCATGTTAATGGTAATGAGCACACGGTACACTTTTCGAAGAAACAACCTCAAGTTCATAGTATCAATTCTATCGGAAAAATTTCAACTATTACTATTGGAGGTTTTGAATTCCCTCTTTCTACTATCAAAAAGAAATATGATATTCTTATTGTTGGGGAAATTCATATCCCCGTTGAGGTAACCTAGTGTTATTCAAAAGTTCTCAGGTTTCATGTCATTCGAAAGAAGTTTGTTAATAACACTTGATCAACCTTGTTAATGCATTCGTTTTGATGAGCGTGAGATGGTTGAATTTAGAAGGCACAACTCTCTGTACCCATCTTTTACTTTCTGTTATTTAGTTTAAATAAAGCAAAAATAGTATTTTCTATCTGTTTTCTGAATTATCCATGCAATAAAAAAATGTCCCAAAAATAAAAGTTATCCACATGCCCTGAAAATTTAGTATGATTTTTTATTTAAGAATTAAGAATTTCTGGTGCAAAGAACACACCAGGGGCCTCACCAGCTGGCCACAAGGGTGGAGGGCGCGCCCCTAACCTTGTGGGCCCCACGTGGCTCCCCTCCACTTATTCCAGCACCCATCCACTCCTTCTTCCTCCAGAAAAAAATCACTCCATAGCTCAAACCCGTGTTCTTGCTCATCTTGCTGCCATTTCGAACTCCTTGCTCAAAGCTCCATTCACAAAACTGCTTTGGGGGATTGATCTTCGGTATGTGACTCCTTTAATGGTCCAATTAGTTTTTGTTCTAGTGCTTTATTTATTTCACATTTTTACTACTTTGTTGACCATGTTCTTGAGCTTTCTTGTCAAGTTTATATTGTCCAAAGTAGTTTTGATGCATGATATAGCTTCTAGGCACTTGTAGGAGTAGTTGCTATCAATCTTGTTGGGTTTGGTTCATTTTTATTTTGAGTCACTAGTAATTTCAGAAAATTTTAGAGGGAGAAAATGATGAGGAGATTGTTGAGAGGTTCCTCGAGCGGTGGCTCGAAGGAAAAAAGAAAATGAGGAGAAGGAAAAGCCCATGTATACTCTTCCTCGCACCGTGGAAATTTGCCGGTGTGAATGGCCATGTGATGTATTCTTACAAGCAGCCGAGATTTATGATGATTTTTATTATTTGGCCGGGAATGCCTGCATCACCGACTTCCCCCTCGACCGGTGTAATCAGTATCTCCTACTCACTAATACTTTCATGCAAATTTTTCATTTTCATCCTATGAAATCACCACCCACGGTAGACTTTCACTTATTAGATGTGTACAAACAAATGACGCTCTATGACTGTTGTGAGGTTTGTAAATTACCTTATGAAGGTAGCGTCGTGGAACCATGTCTTAGTCCTCTTGAAGCTATTACTCATTACTTGATGGGAGATGTTTAATTGGTCGTGGAGAGCGTGGAGGCCTTAGTTCCCCTGACCTCACCATTTTGTGCCACACTTTACATAGAGATAGAACTTACAGTTTGGGCGCTATGGTTGCTAGACGGTTGAGTATAAACCGTGCAAAGGGTCCTATTTCCGGAGGCATCTTCGCCTCCCACCTTGCTAAATACTTTGAGATACCCATTAGGCACCATAAAAAAGAGGAGAAATTGCTACCCACTATATATTTAGATTATGGAAGCATGGTAGCACATAAGTTTATTCTCCATGATGAGGAAAAGAGACTTATTTATAACCTGGTATTTAGCGAGAATACTGTTCAGATTATTACCTTGCCTACACCTGTTTTGTTCGATATTCCTTCAGGCAGGTGCTTCGTTTTGCCCGTGGACATTCACGCATACTGGGAGGGGACACGATCACCACCTCCTGAGCCAGAGCCATCACCTGATCCATCACTGGTACAGCGACATGCTAAACAAACGGTTTTTAAACCCTTTCCGTGACAGCATTTGGAACCATCGCCAAGTGAGTGTGTGCGATAGGGTATCCTTCCCACACGACCCAAAAATCATCGGGGATAGGCCCTCCTGGGACCCAGGCTGGGGCTGTGTGCGATCGGGTGAGGCATCGAAACCCAATCATTTCCGTAGGTATGTACATCCCACACGGTGAATCCCAGAAAATCATTTCCGTAGGTATGTACATCCCACACGGTGAATCCCAGAAAATCATTTCCGTAGGTATGTACATCCCACATGGTGAATCCTAGAAAATCATTTCCGTAGGTATGTACATCCCACACGGTGAATCCTAGAAAAACATTTCCGTAGGTATGTATATCACACACATTTCTTTGTGTGGAAACGTTTGTGCAAGGTGGCCTAACGCAAATAGTTCGCTGCCGGAAGCCGTGTGTGATTGTTAGTTGATCGAACACGCCTACTTTCTAGAAACTGTGCGGGTCGTTTGGGTTCATCGCCCACGGTGCTGTCTGGGTAACCGTTTGCAATAGAAAACCCCAATAAGTAGGGTAATTAGCCTATTATTGATAATCCATGTACTAATCAAACTGCTATTTCTTATAAAACACACCACATATTTCATATCCATATAAAAGCAACCATGATTTCATAATCGAATTACATCAGGTAGCTTTGGCACTCAGTTACGCCATTACACAACAGCACCAAGTTTCACATGCGGCATCAAAAACCTTTGTAAAGTAGCATCATACATGGTAAATAGACAGATGAATATCATCTGGGAAACTGCAGAAGTGGAAGGCAAATACTGAGCCTTCAGTGATGTTGAATGTCCTTGCAACTTTAGGCCAGTGGCTATGCATAATTGCCCGCCCAACCTTCGTTCTCTTCAGCAAGACTTCAATATTGTACTGTGGGTGTTGAATGAATACCTTCCTCGCCTCTTGACCATGCAGGTGGTTTGAGAGGTAATCATCGGTGAACTGCTTTGAAAAGTATTGAAAACAAAGCTGTGCATAAATCGCTGTTGTAAATTTTGAAATGGCGCAACGGGAAAAAACAAGGTAAAAGAGTTGGTACCATCCTATAGTTGACTGGTGTCTTCTTCATTGTGCAAACAAAGATCTTGCTGTTATTCGTCGCAAGTTTCTTCATCCTAACAATTTTTCTGAGTTTCTTGACTTGACTGATATTCATGGACATCTCATTTCCCCATATGCAAAATGGGTCGAACAGTGGGTCTAAGCCTCTGACAGTAGGACCTACATGTGCAAGACCAAATTGTAAGAAACCTAAATATTAGAATGATTCCTACAACTGCACAATAATGTGCTATTAGCCAAAGGACCCTACTTGAACAAACCTTGATGGTAAACCGCAGTGTCTCCCATTGTTTCCTTGCAACACACATAAGGAAGATCTTGATCAGGTTAACTGAGAGTTGTCATACTATCAGTGGAATATGTATTGAGTACAACCAAATTTTATTGGTGTCACATGCATAACAATACAAAATTTTACCCACAGCAAATGAAAATCAAATTGTAGAATTGAACCAAATAGTTAAATGGACAGCAGACCAAATGAACAAAAATAGTTAACTAAGCACGACATTGCAGAATAGAAACATGTACTAGAAGATAAGACAGTTAACAAAACAAAGAATGCTTGAGAACAGTACTATGAAATGTAGCAATTGTTGGACCAAAGTGTTAACTGAACATTACATTTCAGAGGACCAAACTGTTAACTGAACATCATTTTGCATATTAACATTACAGAGGACAAATCACTAGAAGGCACTGGCGGTGGCCTCGAGAAAACATCACGAACTGTATTTTAAAGTAGACAACCGCGTGGTGGTGTCGACGATGGCCTCGAAGACGAGGTGCTCCCCCAAGATCTGGCGGTCGACATGCATGGCAGCCATAGCGACCTCGTTCGTGCGTGCGGCTGCATGCTACTGAGCCCCACATTATACTACGTGCAAAATGGCTGTGGGCAGCGCTTAATTGGAGGAGGGGCAGTGATTTCGGTGGAAGGTGTCGCTATGTCGGTCGGGGCATGTGGGACAGGAAAGGAGGAGGATGGTGTGGGTGGGATGTGGATTACCTAACCATATCGACGAGGCCGCATAGCAAGAAGAAGGGTCGGAGGTGAGGAGGCCGCGCAGTAAGAAGAAGGGTCGCCGGCGAGGAGGCGGTGCTACAAGAAGAAGGGTAGCCGGCGAGGAGGCGGTGCTGCAAGAAGAAGGGTCGCCGGCGAGGAGGCTGAGCTGCCAGTAAGCATCAGTGTGTCACACCCTAGTTAGTTCAAGCATTAGAGCGTGCATCATGTTTAAATTCCTCTTAAATTTGAAATGGGGAAGACAGAACCCCCAGCACCCCCTGGAAACAACTAGGGTTTACTAAAATTCTTTTCAATGAACCTGAAATGCCCTTCTAAAAAGTTCACCCTCTTTGTCTTGGGTTAGAACCTCTGGAAAAATTGGTGCACAATTTTCTAGGTCAATAGAAGGTCATTGAATTAAATCATAAGTATTTGATTTTGGGCATTTAAATGCTATAAAATAATTTAAATGCTCAAATAATCCTGGAAATAAATGTTTGCTGTTGGAAATATTCTAAACAGAGCCCACAATTATTTTCAGGATTTTTGGAAACGTTTTAGTATTTTTAATAAAGCCCAACAGTTGCGGAAAAAAAATAGAAAACAGAAACAAATCAAAAAAAGAGAGAGGGAAACCACCTAGGCCTCACCTGTGCTGGCCCAGTCCACCTGGCTCGGCCCAGCCGACTGGCCTTGCCAGTCGTCCTCCTCCTCCCGCCAGGAGGACGAGGAGCGCGTGGCCGTCACCCGCGGCCACACGCCGGCCACCTCCTGCTTCTGCCGACGCCCTGGAGACGTCCAGGGGTGCCACGCCGACCCCCACGTCCCCCTCTCTTCCTCCCTCACTCTCCCCCTCGTCTCCCTCACACTCTCCCGCGATGGCCGAGCGTGATCCTCGCCGCCGTTCGCCGTAGTCTTCACCAGAGCCACCCCCTCGCCCCTCCGACAAGCCCATTAGCTCCGCGCTGCCGTCCTCGACCTCCTCATCGACTCACGAGACGCCGGACGCCTCCAAGCGCCTCCCCGATGCCTTCTTCTTCCTCGGTCCGCCGAGATCGCCGGCAACGCCCCGACGACGTCCGACCTCCCGTGAGCCCGCTGAGACGCGCTCTGCAACCGCCATGAGCTCCTCTATCGACCCCCCCTCTTCCCTGCTTCGTTTTCTCGCCGTAGACGTCGCCCCCTTTCTCACCGTAGCACGCCGCCGCGCGAGCTCGACGCCGGCGTCACTCCGGTGGCCATTTGGTCAAGCGCGGGTGCTTAATGCACTCCCCGCACCTCATAGCGCCTTGCTAGCACGTCCGTTTTCCCCTAGCTCGCTGCAGCAGCAAAACCACCAATGGCCGAGCTCCGGCCGCCGCCACGAGCTCGACTCCGGCGAGCTCGCTCCACCCCAGCTCCTCCCACTTGCCCCACTAGATGCGCGCGAGCCCCAGCTACGCGTAGGACCAAACCGCGGTCGATTTGGTCACCTATGGGCGATTTCCGAAGCCCTCCGCCGTCTCAGCCTCGCCGGCGACTCAACGCCGGCGGGATTAACCCCGCTGACCAGGGGTTTGACCCTAGTTTGACTCCGCCTGAGACACTGATAGGTGGGGCCGGCTCCTAACTAATTTAGATTAGTTTAAATTAGAGCTAATCACTCTGTTAGAGGTTAATGACGTCGTTAACTACCCCTCTCTCACTGACATGTGGGCCCACAACCTAACTAACCCAGTTTAGTGCTAACTAAACACTAACCAACTCTGTTAGTTAGCTGAGAGACTGACAGAAGGGGCCCACCAGTCAGGTTTGACCTGGGCTGGCGCCTTTGACCCGCTGACGTCACATTGATGCAGTGCTGACGCATTAATTCAATTACTGGATTTATTCTTTAATAGAAAATTCCAGAAAATAGTCAAAACTTCTAAAAATCATAGAAAATCAACCATAGCTCCAAATGCAAAGATTTATATATGAAAAATGATCATAAAAATTCAATCTATCCATCTGTAATGGTTTCATGCATGACAAAACAAGTTAACCTTGCTGTTCAAGCAGAATAAGGTTATGCACTAATAAGGCCATGTTTAATGAGCTAATATTTGAATCTTTGATTCAAATGAGTTCATCCCCTTATGTTTTAGCTTGCATTAGGCCAAGACACTTTCATCTTGCCATGTCATAGTATGCATCATATTGTTGCATATTGCCATGTGTTGATTATGTTTCGGTGTATTTCGTGGTAGGTTCTGCCTCCGAGGATAACCCCGAGTATCCGTCTGAAGGGCAGTACCCTACTACCTCTACAACAGGCAAGCAACCCATTGATCATTCCGATACATACCCATGTTCTCGCTTCTGCTCTCGTTTACTGCATTAAGACAACGCGATCCAAACTGCTGTGTGCTATGATAGTTGAACCCTTATCCTCTGCATGACCTGTCATTGCCACAGTAACTAGATGAAACCCACTAGCATGTGTAGGAGTTGATTGAGCCATGTATGTGATTCCTACCTTGCTATGCCTGCTATGCTTAGAGTTGTGTCAGGTCTGGTTCATCTGGGTGATGGGCTAGAGTGAAATGCTTATGTCGGTAATGTGAGGGATGTGTTGAACATGTTTTGGTAAAGGTATCGATGAGAGGCCATGTAGGAGTACATGGTGGGTTGTTTCATTGAGGCCGTCCATAAGAACTGAGATCTGTATGCGTGATTTAAGATTCAGTTACTACCACACATTGGGCCCTGAAATATGACCCCGCTCGACTTACTGACCCATCTCGTCCTCTGTCCAGGAGTTGTAACTAGTTTCTGGTGTTTGTAGGTTATGTGTTGGCGGCCGTGCGTAGCGCTGACCCTAGGGGTGGGCTATGATGCGGTAGATACACCGTGGCACGGTGTATCGAGTCGCCCGTTTGGTGTCTCGGGAACCCTGTACACATCGTTTGGGGCCGTTGAGGACACCCCGGCCGGATTTCCTTGCGGATGGAACCTGAATATGCAATAAACCTGGACTAGAGACTTGTGAGGTTAGTCAGGTCGTGGTCTACACCCACGTCAGTTTTTGCTTGAAGTCTGCCGAGCACATGTCGTGTGCAGACGCTAAGTGGTGGAAACATGTGTGACAAAGTACACCCCTGCAGGGTATAAAACTATTCGAATAGCCGCGTCCGCGGTAAAGGACTACTTGGTTGCCTATACAGTTCATAGACAAGTTAATGGATACTACTAAAAGACTCAAGATAAGTGTGTGTACTGAGGATGGCCCTCTCGTAGGATGACGAGGGAGGATCCCCGGTGGAGTATTGTGTTGGTGAGTAGTGGACTCGTGTGCGAAAACTATTTTACTAGTGAAGTTCCGTAGGATAGCTTAGCCAAGAGTCAAAGCTGGCTTGCTGCAATAACCCCACCACCTTCTTGAGAATAAGCATGTATAGTAGGTTCTGTTGTAAGACTTGCTGAGTACCTTTGTACTCATGTTTGCTTAATTACTGTTTTCAGACGACAACACCGCCCCCTCCGATGGGTTCTACGTAGACCTTGACGTCGACGAGTGACTAGCCACCCAGGTGGTGACCCTGGCCATGGAGGGCCCTATGTAGATAGACATGCTTCGAGAAGCCTTCTTTCTTTCTGGAGTCTGTACTCAGACTAGTTGCTTCCGCATGTGCTTGTATGATTGTATGACTTGAGTGTCGGGTCATGTGACCCCTATATGTATGAATATGTTATGTATGGCTCCCTGGAGCCTTTAAATAAAGTACTTGAGTTGTAGAGTTTTGTTGTGATGCCATGTTGTATGTACTCATATCGGGCATATTGTGTGTATGATTGAAATTCTTGGTATGATTGGGATCCGACAATCTAGTTGTTTATCCTTGGCAGCCTTTCTTATGGGGAAATGTAGTCTAGTGTTCCTCGAGCCATAGTAGTCCTCTACAGCCCGGTTCACCGGAGTCCTGCTAGCCCAACACTACTGTTCAGGACACTTGACTGGCCGGCATGTGTTTCACTTCGTTCCTATGTCTGTCCCTTCGGGGAAATGTCACGCGGTGATATCCGGAGTCCTGCCTAGCCTGCTACAGCCCGGGTTCCCCGGAGTCCTGTTAGCCCAGTGCTACAGCCCGGAATCACTCGCTGATGACCGACATGCTCGATGTGATTCATGTATGCCTGTCTCCATAGGTCTGTGCCGCTTTGGGTTCACGACTAGCCATGTCGGCCCGGGTTCTCTGTCATATGGATGCTAGCGACACTATCATATACGTGAGCCAAAAGGCGCAAACGGTCCCGGGCCATGGTAAGGCGACACCAGTGGGATACCGTGCATGAGGCCGCAAAGTGATATGAGGTGTTACCGGCTAGATCGATGTGACTTGGAATCGGGGTCCTGACAGCGTTGGCATCAGAGTCGAACTGCCTGTAGGTTCATTGAGCCAAACTGGTCGATGTCGAGTCTAGAAATGCTTTAGTTATATGTAGGGGAATTGATTGTGGGAGGGAACGTAAGGCTCTTTTACTCCTTTACCATATGCCCTCTGATCCGAGTCATTCTCTTCTCATTCAACGTGGGTTAAGAACTAGGCTCTCTTCTTCTATCAGGTTCACGTGTTACTAATCCGTAGTAGCTTATAGGATTGTTGTTACAAGCCTCAGTATAGCTTCTACTACTTTTTGTATGTTGCTAATTGAATCAGAACCTTGATATGATGTTGTTGAGTGGTATCGCGAACTGTTGTTGATGTCTCAAATCTTTTTCTGAGCATTTACAGCTGTTATGCTGTCCAATTTTCCCTAGGAATTCTAATGTCTTTGCATTATGGTTGTGCTTTCAGAATGGCCAACCGTGCTCAAAACCAAGTGGTTCGCCTGACCCCGTGCCTTGACGTGCCCGGTCATACTGCTATGTTAGTCCAGGTAATGATCGAGATGGGTTACTGTTGGTATCCCGAATACACTGTCGAAGAGCAGTTCCGCGACTTTAATCAAAGCCAATATTTCTGCACCGTCAGGATATTTCCTTCTTATCCTTGATCTACCTAGCCCCTTCACTGTTCCTATGGACTGGGGGTTACTGTTGAGATGGCTGTGCAGGATGCTGCCTATTCCATGATGACCATCATGCGAGTCCGGACTGGCCTGCTTCAAAACACCGACTTCCGTTACATGCCAGCTTCACTTCCGGGAGCGCAAGGGTATCTTCAGGCTATCTATGTTGACTCCACTCAGGAGGACTCATTAACTCGTACCACTGCTGAGATGCTCGAAGATAAGGACCGAGAGAATCGGGCCTTGAGGCTGGAGCTTTTCAATACCCGTGCTGATCATTGGGCCACATTGACTCGGTTTGCACCTGCGGTGCAAGCTGGATGTATGGATACAAGGGATCTGTATCCTGTGAGATCTGCTCTGCCAGACATGGTGGATTGGCGTGATGTGGTAGGCATCACCCCACCCCATGGTCCCCGCAGGCCACCGTTTGTTGGTCCAAGACCTCATCCTAGCCCCTATGGTCCACAGGCTCCTCAGGACCGTCTGTTCCAGGATGATCACGTTGAACTTCCAGGCTATGGAGGTGACTTCTATGAGGACTACTATGGAGCTGTCTGAGTTAGTAGTAGTACCACTAGTATTGTAATAGTTGTATCTTCACTATCCTGCGTGACTTGTGGAATACGACTTTGTGTATAGTCAATTCCGGAGGTGTAGACAAATAATGTATAGGAGCTTGGAATGCCTCCGATGAGATGTAACGTCTTTCATCATAGTTGTACTGTAGCCTGGGCTTGTACTAAACTATGTATGATGTGTATGACCGTTGGTATATATTTGGCAGTCTTATATTACCATGACATACGGATGAACATCTCTGCATTCCCTGTTATCCATTACATTCTGCACTTCCTTTCTAAGTTTGAGCCATCCTTATCTAAGTCGTTGTCTTGTTTTTCCCTAGGATGGTCAACACCCGCAGCAACCCTGCTACCTCGGAGCAGGGGGAAGCCAGTGCAGCTAGGGGTGAAAATCTGCCTCACCCGCCTTCTCTGGCCGAAGTGATGCTGGAGGCGGAAATAAACAAGCGTGAGACTAACCGCCTGCTGGAGCGGATTGAGCAGAACACCGCACGCCATCAGCGGAATGACTTGGTGTCAATCAATGACTTTATCAAGTTGTACCCACCAAAGTTTAACCATTCCGTCGAGCCCCTCGACGCGGATGACTGGGTTCGCAGCATCACCCACAAGCTACGTTCTGCCAACGTAGCCGAAGCCGACAAGGTTACTTACGCTGCCTACCATCTCGAAGGCCCTGCTAGCCTTTGGTGGGAAAATTTTGAAGCTATGCGCCCGGTCGGCCAAATCACTACTTGGGCTGAATTCAGTGAGGCTTTCTGTGAGCATCACATTCCGGAAGGTCTCATGGATCGCAAGAGGGAGGAGTTCTGCAATTTCACCCAAGGAAGACTGATTGTGGATGCATATAGTCATGAATTTGGGAATCTGGCACGCTATGCCCCTGAAGAGGTGTCTACTGACGCTAAGAAGCAGGCAAGGTTCCGCAAGGGACTTAGCCCTGAGCTTTGCCGCGATCTTCGTCTGCACGAATGCACCTCCTTTCAGAAGTTGGTCAATAAAGCCATCAGTGCTGAGACAGGCCAGACTGATTATGACGCTTCACGCAAGCACTCACGTGATTTTGGCTCTTCATCCGGCTCTGGAGCTCAGAAGCGCCGGGTGTGGATCCCAAGCATGGCACTGCCACCCAGGTTCATCCCGAGGCCATCCTTTGAGGCACCTCGTCCCAACCAGCAGTTTGCACCGCCCAAGCCTTATGGTGGCCCCGCTGCTAACGCTGCTCCATGTCCCAATGTGGTGACTTGTTTCAAGTGTGGAGAGCCGGGTCACTATAGCCGAGAGTGTCCCCAGAACAACAACCCCAATCAAACTGGAAAGTCCGTTGGCCGTGGTAAGCCCGCGGGAAAGACATTCTACGCCAAGCCGGCCACCACTGCCCGTGGCCATGTCAACTATGTTTTAGCCGAGGAGGCTCATGAGGATCCCAACGTCGTCCTTGGTACGCTCCTTGTTAACTGCCATCCGGCATCTGTTCTTTTCGATACTAGAGCATCTCATTCATTCATATCCGAGAACTATGATCGATTGCATAACACGACATTCTGTGACATGCCCACTTCTATGGTAATTCAAACTCCGGGTTCCAAATGGAAAACTTCTAGAGGAAGCCATGGGAATGAAATTCTTGTCGATAGACTTGTCTTCCTTGCATCCTTAATAGCTCTCAAGTCCTCGGACATAAACATCATCTTGGGTATGGACTGGATGTCAGCTCATTATGCTAAGATTGATTGTGCCACTAGAACCGTTCAACTTACTCACCCATCGGGCAAGACAGTCAATGTCTTAACTCGAGTGGCCAAGCGCCAGCTTTACTCCCTAAATGCCAACCCCCTTCCAGACCTTGAGGATGTTCGGGTAGTCCGAGACTTTCCGGATGTCTTTCCAGAAGAACTGCCAGGTGTTCCACCTGACAGGGATGTCGAGTTTGTGATAGACCTTGTTCCAGGAACCATTCCAATTTCTAGAAGACCCTACGAGATGGCACCCTTAGAACTAGCCGAGCTTAAGAACCAACTCAATGAGTCCTTCAAAAAGGGTTTCATCCGTCCTAGTTCCTCTCTTTGGGCTTGCCCCGTCCTCTTCGTCAAGAAGAAGGATGGAACGGACCGAATGGTTGTGGACTACCGACCTGTCAATTTGGTCACCATCAAGAACAAATACTCGCTTCCCAGGATCAACGATCTGTATGATCAGCTCGCTGGATCCTTAGTCTTTTCCAAGATGGATTTGAGGTTGGGCTACCATCAAATCAAAATCAGAAACGGGGACATTCCCAAAACGGCCTTTGTTACTCGTTATGGCCAATACGAGTACACCGTTATGTCCTTCGGTTTAACCAATGCCCCAGCCACCTTCTCTCGGTTAATGAACTCGGTCTTCATGGAGTATTTGGATAAATTCGTCATAGTATACCTCGATGACATACTCATCTACTCGAAGAATGAAGAGGAACATGCCGAACATCTAAGGCTGGTATTGATGAAACTTCGAGAGCATCGCCTTTATGCCAAATTCTCCAAGTGTGAATTTTGGTTGCCAGAAGTGACCTATCTAGGACATGTAATCTCTGGTAAGGGTATTGCTGTCAATCCCGAGCGAGTTCAAGCCGTCCTTGATTGGACTCCACCTGAGACGGTCAAGCAAGTTCGGAGCTTCCTTGGCTTAGCGAGCTATTGCCGCCGCTTCGTCGAGAATTTCTCCAAGGTTGCTAAACCTCTAACTGAACTCCTCAAGAAAGATAAAAAGTTCAAGTGGACTCCACAGTGCGAGTTCAGCTTTCAGGAACTGAAAAGATGCCTGACATCTGCTCCCGTACTGGTACCACAAGATTTCTCCAAGGACTTTATTATCTATTGCGACGCCTCGCGACAAGGACTAGGTTGCATACTCATGCAAGATCTTCAGGTAATTGCCTATGCTTCACGGCAATTACACCCACATGAGGAAAATTATCCCACACATGATCTAGAGCTTGCAGCTGTAGTCCATGCACTTAAAACTTGGCGACATTACCTCCTCGGTAATCGTTGCGAGATCTTCACCGATCACCAAAGTTTGAAATATATCTTCACCCAACCAGATTTGAATCTCAGGCAAAGACGTTGGGTCGAGTTGATCTCGGATTACGACTTAGTTAGGAATAACTTACACCCCGGGCAAAGCCAATGTCATGGCTGATGCACTAAGTCATAAATCCTATTGTAACAACCTGATGTTACAACAAAGTCAACCACTTCTCCATGAGGAATTCCATAAGCTTAATCTTCACATTGTTCCTCAAGGATTCCTATCCACCCTGGTGGCGAAACCTACCCTAATGGATCAAATCATAGCTTCCCAGAAACGTGATAAGGGCATATCCCGGATTAAGGAAAACATTGCTAGCGGAGTTTCTAAATGTTTTTCCATGGATAAGCGGGGTGCTGTCTTCTTCGAGAACCGTTTGGTGGTTCCCAAGAAACAACATCTACGCAAGTTTGATCCTTAAGGAAGCTCATGAATCCCCTCTCACCATTCAATCCCGGTAGTAACTAAAATGTATCAAGACCTACGCCCAGAGGTTGGGTGGACTAGGATGAAGAGAGAAATCGCTCCAATACATGGCTAATTGAGACATTTGGTCGTCGTGGTTAAAGCGGAGCATCAACGGCCCTGCAACCTTTGGCTATTATTCCCGAATGGAAATGGGATAAAATCAGTATGGATTTCATCACTGGGTTTCCTAGGACCAAGAGAGGGAATAATGCCATCTTCATCGTGATCGACCGACTTTCCAAAGTAGCCCACTTTCTACCTGTTCGTGAGAGTATCACCGCTAGCCAGCTAGCCGATTTATACATCTCCCGAATAGTGTCTCTTCATGGTGTCCCATTGGAAATTAACTCAGACCGTGGGAGTCTCTTCACCTCTCGATTTTGGGAAAGTTTCCAGAATGCTATGGGAACTCGTCTCTCCTTTAGCACCGCCTTCCATCCTAAATCAAGTGGTCAAGTAGAACGAGTTAATCAAATTCTGGAAGATATGCTCCGAGCCTCTGTCATCTCATTCGGAATGGGTTGGGAGAATTGCCTCCCATTCGCGGAGTTTGCTTATAACAACAGTTATCAAGCCAGCTTGGGAAAGGCTCCTTTCGAAGTTCTCTATGGACGAAAATGTCGAACGCCTCTTAACTGGTTAGAAACCGGGGAAAGACAACTCTTTGGCCCAGATATGATTCAGGAAGCAGAAGAGCAGGTTCGCGTTATTCGTGAGAAATTGAAAACAGCCCAATCTCGTCAAAAGATTCAATATGATCGTAAACATAAGCCTATGACTTATGAAGTCGGCGAGAAGGCCTACCTTCGGGTTACCCCGTTAAAGGGAACCCATCGTTTCGGTATCAAAGGAAAATTGGCTCCTCGTTACATTGGACCCTTTCGCATTCTTGCCAAACGAGGAGAAGTTGCCTACCAATTGGAACTACCTCCGCATCTTTCCAGAGTTCACGATGTCTTCCACGTTTCACAACTCAGGCGTTGCTTCGCGGATCCTATCCATGGAGTGGACCACGAAACGCTTGATCTACAAGATAACCTCTCCTATCGGGAATATCCCGTTCGTATCCTTGATCAAGCCGAGCGTACCACTCGACGTCATAATATCAAGTTTCTCAAGGTTCAATGGTCACACCATTCCGAGAAAGAAGCCACTTGGGAAAGGGAGGATCGTCTTCGACTCGAGTACCCCACCTTCTTCCCGGAGGATCCTAAATCTCGGGACGAGATTCTTTTGAGTGGGGGTGAGTTGTCACACCCTAGTTAGTTCAAGCATTAGAGTGTGCATCATGTTTAAATTCCTCTTAAATTTGAAATGGGGAAGATAGAACCCCCAGCACCCCCCTGGAAACAACTAGGGTTTACTAAAATTATTTTCAATGAACCTGAAATGCCCTTCTAAAAAGTTCACCCTCTTTGTCTTGGGTTAGAACCTCTGGAAAAATTGGTGCACAATTTTCTAGGTCAATAGAAGGTCATTGAATTAAATCATAAGTATTTGATTTTGGGCATTTAAATGCTATAAAATAATTTAAATGCTCAAATAATCCTGGAAATAAATGTTTGCTGTTGGAAATATTCTAAACAGAGCCCACAATTATTTTCAGGATTTTTGGAAACGTTTTAGTATTTTTAATAAAGCCCAACAGTTGTAGAAAAAAATAGAAAACAGAAACAAATAAAAAGAGAGAGAGAGGGAAACCACCTGGGCCTCACCTGTGCTGGCCTAGCCCACCTGGCTCGGCCCACCCGACTGGCCTTGCCAGTCGTCCTCCTCCTCCCGCCAGGAGGACGAGGAGCGCGTGGCCGGCGCCCGCGGCCACACGCCGGCCACCTCCTGCTTCTGCCGACGCCCTGGAGACGTCCAGGGGTGCCACGCCGACCCCCACGTCCCCCTCTCTTCCTCCCTCACTCTCCCCCTCGTCTCCCTCACCCTCTCCCGCGATGGCCGAGCGCGATCCTCGCCGCCGTTCGCCGTAGTCATCACCAGAGCCACCCCCTCGCCCCTCCGACAAGCCCATTAGCTCCGCGCTACCGTCCTCGACCTCCTCATCGACTCACGCGATGCCGAACGCCTCCAAGCGCCTCCCTGACGCCTTCTTCTTCCTCGGTCCGCCGAGATCGCCGACAACGCCCCGACGACGTCCGACCTCCCCCGAGCCCGCTAAGACGCGCTCTGGAACCGCCGTGAGCTCCTCTATCGACCCCCCCTCTTCCCTGCTTCGTTTGCTCGCCATAGACGCCGCCCCCTTTCTCACCGTAGCACGCCGCCGCGCGAGCTCGACGCCGGCGTCACTCCGGTGGCCATTTGGTCAAGCGCGGGTGCTTAACGCACTCCCCGCACCTCGCAGCGCCTTGCTAGCACGTCCGTTTTCCCCCTAGCTTGCTGCAGCAGCAAAACCACCAACGGCCGAGCTCCGGCCGCCGCCACGAGCTTGACTCCGGCGAGCTCGCTCCACCCTAGCTCCTCCCACTTGCCCCACTAGATGCGCGCGAGCCCCAGCTACGCGTAGGACCAAACCACGGTCGATTTGGTCGCCTGTGGGCGATTTCCGAAGCCCTCCGCCGTCTCGGCCTCGCCGGCGACTCAACGCTGGCGGGATTAACCCCGCTGACCAGGGGTTTGACCCTAGTTTGACTCCGCCTGAGACACTGATAGGTGGGGTCGGCTCGTAACTAATTTAGATTAGTTTAAATTAGAGCTAATCACTCTGTTAGAGGTTAATGACGTTGTTAACTACCCCTCTCTCACTAACATGTGGGCCTAGAGCCTAACTAACCCAGTTTAGTGCTAACTAAACACTAACCAACTCTGTTAGTTAGCTGAGAGACTGACAGAAGGGGCCCACCAGTCAGGTTTGACCTGGGCTGGCGCCTTTGACCCACTGACGTCACAGTGACGCAGTGCTGACGCATTAATTCAATTACTGGATTTATTCTTTAATAGAAAATTCCAGAAAATAGTCAAAACTTCTAAAAATCATAGAAAATCAACCATAGCCCCAAATGCAAAGATTTATATATGAAAAATGATCATAAAAATTCAATATATCCATCTGTAATGGCTTCATGCATGACAAAACAAGTTAACCTTGTTGTTCAAGCAGAATAAGGTTATGCACTAATAAGGCCATGTTTAATGAGCTAATATTTGAATCTTTGATTCAAATGAGTTCATCCCCTTATGTTTTAGCTTGCATTAGGCCAAGACACTTTCATCTTGCCATGTCATAGCATGCATCATATTGTTGCATATTGCCATGTGTTGATTACGTTTCGGTGTGTATTTCGTGGTAGGTTCTGCCTCCGAGGATAACCCCGAGTATTCGTCTGAAGGGCAGTACCCTAGTACCTCTACAACAGGCAAGCAACCCATTGATCATTCCGATACATACCCATGTTCTTGCTTCCGCTCTTGTTTACTGCATTAAGACAACGCGATCCAAAATGCTGTGTGCTACGATAGTTGAACCCTTATCCTCTGCATTATCTGTCATTGACACAGTAACTAGATGAAACCCACTAGCATGTGTAGGAGTTGATTGAGCCATGTATGTGATTCCTACCTTGCTATGCCTGCTATGCTTAGAGTTGTGTCAGGTCTGGTTCATCTGGGTGATGGGCTAGAGTGAAATGCTTATGTCGGTAATGTGAGGGATGTGTTGAACATGTTTTGGTAAAGGTATCAATGAGAGGCCATGTAGGAGTACATGGTGGGTTGTTTCATTGAGGCCGTCCATAAGAACTAAGATCTGTATGCGTGATTTAAGATTCAGTTACTACCACACATTGGGCCCTGAAATATGACCCTGCTCGACTTACTGACCCATCTCGTCCTCTGTCCAGGAGTTGCAACTAGTTTCTGGTGTTTGTAGGTTATGTGTTGGCGGCCGTGCGTGGCGCTGACCCTAGGGGTGGGCTATGATGCGGTAGATACACCGTGGCATGGTGTACCGAGTCGCCCGTTTGGTGTCTCAGGAACCCTGTACACATCGTTTGGGGCCGTTGAGGACACCCCGGCCAGATTTCCTTGCGGATGGAACCTGAATAGGTGATAAACCTGGACTAGAGACTTGTGAGGTTAGTCAGGTCGTGGTCTACACCCACGTCGGTTTTCGCTTGAAGTCTGTCGAGCACATGTCATGTGCAAACGCTAAGTGGTGGAAACATGTGTGACGAAGTACACCCCTGCAGGGTATAAAACTATTCGAATAGCCGCGTCCGCGGTAAAGGACTACTTGGTTGCCTATACAGTTCATAGACAAGTTAATGGATACTACTAAAAGACTCAAGATAAGTGTGTGTACTGAGGATGGCCCTCTCGTAGGATGACGAGGGAGGATCCCCGGTGGAGTATTGTGTTGGTGAGTAGTGGACTCGTGTGCGAAAACTATTTTACTAGTGAAGTTCCGTAGGATAGCTTAGCCAAGAGTCAAAGCTGGCTTGCTGCAATAACCCCACCACCTTCTTGAGAATAAGCATGTATAGTAGGTTCTGTTGTAAGACTTGCTGAGTACCTTTGTACTCATGTTTGCTTAATTACTGTTTTCAGACGACAACACTGCCCCCTCCGATGGGTTCTACGCAGACCTTGACGTCGACGAGTGACTAGCCACCCAGGTGGTGACCCTGGCCATGGAGGGCCCTATGAAGATAGACAGGCTTCGAGAAGCCTTCTTTCTTTCTAGAGTCTGTACTCAGACTAGTTGCTTCCGCATGTGCTTGTATAATTGTCTGACTTGAGTGTCGGCTCATGTGACCCCTATCTGTATGAACATGTTATGTATGGCTCCCTGGAGCCTTTAAATAAAGTACTTGAGTTGTAGAGTTTTGTTGTGATGCCATGTTATATGTACTCATATCGGGCATATTGTGTGTATGATTGAAATGCTTGGTATGAGTGGGATCCGACAATCTAGTTGTTTATCCTTGGCAGCCTTTCTTATGGGGAAATGTAGTCTAGTGTTCCTCGAGCCATAGTAGTCCGCTACAGCCCGGTTCACCGGAGTCCTGCTAGCCCAGCACTACTGTTCAGGACACTTGACTGGCCGGCATGTGTTTCACTTCGTTCCTATGTCTGTCCCTTCGGGGAAATGTCACGTGGTGATATCCGGAGTCCTGCCTAGCCTGCTACATCCCAGGTTCCCCGGAGTCCTGTTAGCCCAGTGCTACAGCCCGGAATCACTCGCTAATGACCGACATGCTCGATGTGATTCATGTATGCCTGTCTCCATAGGTCTGTGCCGCTTTGGGTTCACGACTAGCCATGTCGGCACGGGTTCTCTGTCATATGGATGCTAGCGACACTATCATATACATGAGCCAAAAGGCGCAAACGGTCCCGGGCCATGGTAAGGCGACACCAGTGGGATACCGTGCGTGAGGCCGCAAAGTGATATGAGGTGTTACCGGCTAGATCGATGTGACTTGGAATCGGGGTCCTGACACAGTGAAGGTTTGAACTTGGAAAGCAAGGATGAACAATGGAAATGTGGCTTTTGGTAGGAGGGAGGGGCGGGGAGATAGATATTTCCGCGGTGCCAAAAAAATTTCGCTCGGTGCTGCGAGAAACTGGCACGCAAGTGTGGTTCAAGCGGGGGTGGTGGACTGTAGACAACGAAGCTTCCTGCGTAAGCCAGACAAGACAATGCACCAAGATATTTTATATCGCATCCCACACGATTCTTTCTACTTGTTTGTGGTATACCTGATTTTTTTTCATTATGTTTTGAAAGACAAAATGGTGTTACGGAGGGAAAAGATGGTGTTTGAATTGCTAGAACATTTACGTACAGTGAACATGCAACTAGTACATGAGTGTCGTGTTTAAATTTGGAATTATTTCAGGTTCGTTTGGCATTTTTATGCATTAATTGAGTTTCTAGGCATTTAATGTGGATCATTCAAATTTGAACTACAAACACATGCTCCAATGCACCAAAGTTTGTTGAAAAATCACATGTGTGTCTTTGGGTGAATTTATAGGTCCCATGCAAGAAATGTGAATGAAATTCAAACATCTGGGTGTCGTGGCTCGGCCGGAATGATTGAGAAACTTGGTTTTTTAATTCCTATAAATCCAAAACACGGCTGAAAATCATGAAACTTGGCATGGTGTCATGACATGGAACCAACATATTTGAGTCATTTTTTTCGAATTGGAACAAGCTTTGGTGTTAGCTTCTTGCAAACCGGAGCTTCCCTCAAGAAGGCTCTTGGTTCCGAGAGGGAATGTGTCACATCCGTGTGCGAAACGACATACGTACACTACCTTCTCCCACCTTAATTTTTTTACACTGACAGATTAGACCAAATAGAAGTATCGTGCTAAATTTTGGAATTATTCCAGGTTCGATTGGCCTTTTTTATACATTAATTGAGTTTATGGGCATTTAATGTGCATAATTCAAAGTTGAACTACAAGCACATCCTCCGGTGCACCAAAGTTGGTTGAAAAATCACATGTGTGTCTTTGGGTGAATTTATAGGTCCCATGCAAGAAATGGGAATGAAATTCAAACATCTGGGCGTCGTGGCTCGGCTGAAAAGATTGAGAAACTTGGTTTTTTAATTCCTGTAAATTCAAAACACACATGAAAATCATGAAACTTGGCATGGTGTCATGACATGGCACAACATGCTGCGGTAAGTTTTTTGGCCGAATAGGGACAAACTTTGGAGTAAGCTTCTTGCAAACCGGAGCTTCCCTCAAGAAGGCTCGTGGTTCCGAGAGGGAACGTGTCACCTCCGTGTGCGAAACGAGATACATATACTGCCTTCTCCCGCCTTAATTTTTTTACACAAGCAGATTAGACCAAATAGAAGTATCGTGCTAAATTTTGGAATTATTCCGGGTTCTTTAGGCATTTTTATGCATTAATTATGTTTCTGGGCATTTAGTGTGCATAATTCAAATTTGAACTACAAGCACATGCTCCAGTGCACCAAAGTTGTTTGAAAAATCACATGTGTGTCCTTGGGTGAATTTATAGGTCCCATGCAAGAGATGGGAATGAAACTCAAACATCTGGGCATCGTGGCTCGCCCGGAAAGATTGAGAACCTTGGTTTTTTAATTCCTGTAAATCCATAACACGCTTGAAATTCATCAAACTTGGCATGGTGTCATGACATGGCACCAACATGCTGTGGTAATTTTTTTGGCCGACTTGGGACAAGCTTTGGTGTAAGCTTCTTGCGAACCGGAGCTTCCATCAAGAAGGCTCGTGGTTCCGAGAGGGAACGTGCCACCTCCATGTGCGAAACGACATACGTAAACTGCCTTCTCCCGCCTAAATTTTTTTTACAGAGGCAGATTAGACCAAATAGAAGTATCATGCTAAATTTTGGAATTATTCCGGGTTCGTTTGGCCTTTTTTATACATTGAGTTTCTGCACAATTAATGTGCATAATTCAAATTTGAACTACAAGCACAGGCTCCAGCGCACCAAAGTTGTTTGAAAAACCACATGTGTTTCCTTGGGTGAATTTCTAGGTCCTATGCAAGAGATAGAAATGAAATTCAAACATCTGGGCGTCGTGGCTCGACTGGAAAGATTGAGAAACTTGGTTTTTTAATTCCTATAAGTCCAAAACATGCCTGAAAATCATGAAACTTGGCATGGTATCATGACATGGCACCAACATGCTGCGGTAATTTTTTTTAGCCGAATTGGAACAAGCTTTCGTGTAAGCTTCTTGCAAACCGGAGCTACCATCAAGAAGGCTCGTGGATCCGAGAGGGAACGTGCCACCTCCGTGTGCGAAACGACATACGTACACTGCTTTCTCCCGCCTTATTTTTTTTGCATAGGCAGATCAGACCAAATAGAAGAATCATGCTAAATTTTGGAATTATTCTGGGTTCGTTTGGCCTTTTTACACATTAATTGAGTTTCTGCCCATTTAATGTGCATAATTAAAATTTGAACTACAAGCACAGGCTCCAGTGCACTAAAGTTGTTTGAACAACCACATGTGTGTCCTTGGGTGAATTTCTCATTCCTATGCAAGAGATGGGATTGAAATTCAAACATCTGGGAGTCATGGCTCAGTCGGAAAGATTGAGAAACTTGGTTTTTTAATTCCTGTAAATCTAAAACATGCGTGAAAATCATGAAACTTGGCATGGTGTCATGACATGGCACCAACATGCTGCGGTAATGTTTTTGGCCGAATTGGGACAAGCTTTGGTGTAAGCTTCTTGCAAACCGGAGCTTCCGCCAAGAAGGCTCGTGGCTCCGAGAGGGAACGTGCCACCTCCGTGTGCGAAATGACATACGTACACTGCCTTCTCCCGCCTTAATTTTTTTAGACAGGCATGTTAGACCAAATAGAAGTATCGTGCTAAATTGTGGAATTATTCTGGGTTCGTTTGACCTTTTTTATACATTAATTGAGTTTTTGCGCATTTAATGTGCATAATTCAAATTTGAACTACAAGCATAGGCTCCAGTGCATCGAAGTTGTTTGAAAAACCACATGTGTGTCCTTGGGTGAATTTCTATGTCCTATGCAAGAGATGGGAATGAAATTCAAACATCTGGGTGTCATGGCTCGGCCGGAAAGATTGAGAAACTTGGTTTTTTAATTCCTATAAATCCAAAACATGCCTGAAAATCATGAAACTTGGCATGGTGTCATGACATGGCACCAACATGCTGTGGTAATTTTTCTGTCCGATTTGCCAAGGCGCACACATTAACAATCAACAAAGCCATTTTGGAACAAGTGTTGTCACGTTACAAATCGGAAACACAAGTATTATTGAAACCATGGGCGTTCTACTTACCAATTACGTGCCGCAACACGTCCCCTTTTTTTATTGGCTAGGAGGTGCCATGCGGGGTAGCTATTTGAGTACAGGAGGCGTGTGATCAGACCCCTGCGCGTGCTGATCGGGAGGAGAGCCCTTTGACCGCTATCCACCACGCACCTTCCTCCCAACGTCCCCATTAATGGCGCCCGAGCACCTGTTCTACGGCGTGACTATATGTCTCACTGGACTGAGATTTAAGAGAGAAAAATGAAAATCTGAAAAGAAAGTTTTGCACAGATCTTGATGTATGATCCTACAGACCTATATAGCATTGACTGCGACTTATGGAAAGCATGATGAATATAAGGACGATGACAGTGGATAATAATTGTCTTACATATTTAGGAACATAATTAAAATAAGCCACATGCGGCAACGCCCGAAATACACAATGGCAAAAGAAGAAGGAAGACAATGATCTGGCTCATAGATCTCTACTTTGTTGATGCGTTGCTGCAGGCCGCGGGAACTAGTCTCCACGGCGAGCGGCGACGAGCTCTTTCTTGTCCTCAAGATGCTGCTTGAGAGCATCCATGGATTCCTCCACCAACCTTCTACGCTCGATGTGCAACATGGCATTCTCGTCCATAAGTTTCTCAACGATGACATCGGTCCTCTTCAACAAGGCAGTGGTCTGCTCCTGCTGCTCCACCCTTCCGACGATCTTCACCCTCAGCAGGTCGCACTCGGCCCGGAGCTTCGCATTGCTCTCATTTTGGTTGCCAGATAATGTCGGTAGACTGTTCAAACGAGGCTTTTAGGTCATCCTGCAACCTCGCCCACCTAGAGATCTGATCCATCTACTTGAGGACGAGGGCATGCATGCGCCTGCAAGAGTCCTCACCTGCCCGCGAGACATTTTCCCAGGCTGCCGCGGCGCGGGAGGACATCTCTGCTGCATTCGTGGCGCGGCGGGACATCTCTTCTGCTTCCGCGGTGCGGCCGGATCAGTCTGCTCCATCGACGACGCGGCGGGACCTCCGTGCTGCTTCAGCGGCGTGGCAGGACCTCTCTGCTGATACGGCCATGCGGCGGGACATGTTGGCTGCTTTCACGGCATGGCGGGACATCTCTCGTGCTTCCGCTTCCAGGCTCGCCTCTCCTTGCACTACAGGAATCCAGTATTTTGCCGTCAGCCACGGCGGACGGCAAAGGCACCGACGGCGGACGGCAAAGAGCTTTGCCATCAGCAGCGGACGGCAAACAGGGACGGCAAAGACAGGGTCGGCAAACAGGTCCTTTGCCGTCTGCTTTTTATGGCGGACGGCAAAGAGTCCTTTGCCTACAGCGACGGACGGCAAAGAGGAGGGACGGCAAAATACTAGCGTTAGTCCATTAGGCGGCTAACGGCGGCCTTTGCTGTCCGCCAGCTGACGGCAAATTTGAGCGCCTCTTTGTCGTCCGCCAGTTGACGTCAGCAATGCGTCAGCGCCTGCTGTGTTTTGCCGTCTGCCACGGCGGACGGCAAAAGTGAAGTCTTTGCCATTAGCTTAGCTTTGCCGTCCGCCAGGGTAGGCAAATTTGCCAAATGGTCCATCTCTCAGGAAGCACAGGTGGGCGCCACGTGCCCCCATTGCTGTCTGCCGCGGACGGCAAAGAGCCTGCACTGCCTCTTTTTTATTCTGTTTTTCTTATATCCAACAATTATCACAGCAAATATATCACAGGACTCTTTCACAATAAATATCCAGCACATGTATATCCAACATAATAAATATCCAGCACATATATATATGTAATTCACCATGTATATATGTAATTCACCATGTATATATTCACCATGTATATATGTAATTCACCATGTATATATTCATCAGTTGATCTACTTTGTCAATTTTATTACGTCCATGCAACCTACACTCTAATAGGTAATGATAGGTCCTAATCCCACCCGTGTATGTGTAGATTGGTTTCATTTTCCCATGCTATGCTCCGGATCCGACGCAAAATTTCGGCAGCACCTCCCCGTTGTTCTCCTGATACACGTCTCTGCAATAAACAGAGAGGATGTGTACCCGGAGAACAACAGGGGAGGCACCGACGAAATTTATGCGTCAGATCCGGAGCAAAGCATATGGGAAAACGAACCCAATCTACACATACTAGGGCTGTCCATGGATAGCATTGGACAATTCGAAAGAATCAAGGTTATAAATATGCAAATGCATGCATATTTATAACTATGACGCTTTCGAACGGGAGACACATATTGGTTACGCATATTGATCATTCAAGACACATATAGCTAGCTATCAAGTTTCATCGGAATAGATCAAATAATTAATGGGGGAGGAGGACATGTCATTTGTGCTCACCCACGAACGAAGGGGCAGAGCTCGTCAAACGCACAGCGAGGTCATCGAACACCAAACCTCGCAGCGATGAAACAACTGCACATTTAAAACTACCCGATCAACACAATTATATATGATGTTTTTCATAACAAAATCGAAAAATATATGACCTAACTAATAATTCACAAATATATGACCCCGTCGGCCTCTGGAAGGCCAAAGAACACCTTTTCGGGAGGTGTTGGGGGTCGGGGTGTCGTGTCGGTGTCAGGGTGCCGTGTCGGGGTCAGGGTGTTGTTTCATGGTCGGGGTGTCGTGTCGGTGTCGGGATGCCGTGTCGGGGTCGGGGTGCTGTTTCGGGGTCGGGGTGTCATGTCGGGGTCGGAGTGTCGGGGTTAGGGGGTCAGTGGGTCGGTTGTCGGGGTCGGGGTGTCGGGTCAGGGTCGGGGTCGGGGTGTCGAGGTCGGGGTCTCGGGGTCGGGGTGTCGGGTCGGGGTGCCGGGTCGGGGTCGGGGTGCCGTGTCGGTGTCGGGGTCGGGGTGTCGGGTCAGGCTCGGGGTCGGGGTGTCGGGGTCGTGGTCGGGGTCGGGGTGTCGGGGTCGGGGTCTCGGGGTCGGGGTGTCGTGTCGGGGTGCCGGGTCGGGGTCGGTGTGCCGTGTCGGGTCGGGTTTTTTCCCTCTTTTTTCCTTTTCTTCTTCTTCGTCTTCTTCCATTTCTTCCTTTTCTTCCTCTTTTTTCCTTTTCTTCTTCTTCCACTTCTTCCTCTTCTTCCTTTTCTTCCCTTTCTTCCTTTTTTCCCTCTTTTTTCCTTTTCTTCTTCTTCCTCTTCTTCTTTCTTCTTCTTCTTCTTCTTCTTCTTCTTCTTCCTCTTCTTCTTCTTCCTTTCCCATTTCCTCTTCTTCTTCTCCTCTTTTTTTCTTCTTCTTCTTTCCTAGAACTAAACTAAACCTAAACCTAAAACTAAAATTAAACCTAAATCTAAAACTAAAACTAAAACTAAAACTAAATCTAAACTAAACATAAACCTAAAACTAAAAAAACAGAAAAAAAGGAAAAAACTAAATCTAAACCTAAAACTAAACTAAAACTAAACCTAAACCTAAAACTAAACCTATAAAACTAAAACTAAATCTAAACTAAACATAAACCTAAAACTAAAAAAACAGAAAAAAAGGAAAAATAAGAGGAGGTAGAGCTCACCTAGGGCAGGGCGGGGGGGGGGGGGGGCCGGTGGAGGGGGGGGGCGGGGCGGCCGGGGGCGGCAGCGCCGGGCGGCAGTGGTGACGGGGTCGGGCCTGGGCCGGTGGGGCGCGGGGGGCCGGGGCGCAGGGCGGCGCGACGGGGCTGGGGCCGGGGCGGTGGGGCGTGGGGGGCCGGGGCGCGGTGGCGCCGAGATGGCAGGGCGGCGGGGGCGACGGGGCCGCGGTGGCACCGGGGCGGGGGGCGGCGGGGTGGTGGGGCGACGGGGCGGTGGCGAGTGGTGGGGGCGGCGGCGCACGTGTGAGGAGGGAGAGAAACAGAGAGAGAGGGCGGGGTGGGGCGCGGCCGTTAGATATGTTAAATCTTTGCCGTCCGCCCCCCTTTGTCGTCCGCTTTTTGGCTCTTTGCCGTCCGCTAGCAGATGGCAAAGAGGGGGGGCGTTAAGTTTTTTTAAGCAGCTCGTCAGTGGGGCCCCCTCCCTCTTTGCCGTCTGCTAGCGGACGACAAAGAACTGGCTGATGGCAAAGAAGGTCTTTTCCATCAGCCAGTTCTTAGCCATCTGCTTTTGGGTAGCTGATGGCAAAGAGCTTCTTTGCCGTCTGCTAGCTGACGGCAAAGAGCTGGCAGATGGCAAAGTAGCTGATTCCAGTAGTGTTGGTGGCAATCTCTCGACCTAGAACTCACGCTGGCCATGGCAGATGCAAGGGAACGATGATGAATGACTTGTTTATTTTTGTGGATGAGGAGTTGAGGAGGAATGTGCAGTCATCTTGGAGTAGTAGTATTTATAACTGAGTAGTAATACGCTCCTAAGTGGGAAACCGTTTAGGTTTTGATCGGTGTGAACAGGTTTGCAATTTGGAATGTGACAGGACGCGGCCTCCCTGTTCTTCTAAAAATATTGTGACGGGATGCATGTTCAAAATTTACTGACGGTTATAAGTGCGGCACTATTCCCGAAAGGCGTAACGTGGGCAAGTACGCCTTCTCGGCCACATACGTGGCATGTGCACCATAGGGTGCACCGCAATAGGCAATGTCAGCACACGTCTTATTCCAACAACCGTGCGCGCTCATTATTATTATCACGCACACTTCTTTTAATTAGAATGTGTGTGCCCATCTAGCGCACACACGTTGATCTATCTAACTGTTTCAGTTTGTTGCGGCTAATCGCAAACAGTTCATCCATGTAAAGTGTATGCCATCAATCGCAGACACTTTGATCTGGCTGACCCGTTTCTGTTCTGTTTCCTAATCGCAAATAGTTAATCCTTCTGAAGCATATGCCCTCAATCACACACACCTTGATCTGGCTGACCGTTTCTTTTGTGTTGCCCAATCACAAATAATTCATCCGAGGGAACCGTATGCTCTATATTGCACAGGCCTTCATCAGGCTGCCTGTTTCTTTTGTTCCACCTCATCACAAACAGTTAATTGGACTGAACTGTATGCCCTGGATCGCACACGCAACTTAAATCTGAACCGTGTTTTATGGCTCCGCCATCGCAAACATTTTGCACCTTTTTTACGGTTATTTTACACCACCGTTTGAGATTATTGCATCGCACATAGTTTCGTCGAAGGGTCTCTGATCGTAGTGTCGCGTTAGCAGCATCCTGCAGTAGTGCATATCAGGAGTATATTTATCAGTGGGAGCCACAGGAGCTTGCGAACTAGTGCAACACCAAGGTCCTCCTCAGTACACGGGAGAGGGCTATTTTGATCCATGGGCATAGACCAACTTAGGCCAAAAGCCTATGCTTGGGGGAGTACGTATTTCTCACCGACATTATATTCATGTTCACGCACTCATTCTAGTTGTCAATGCTCATACTTTTTCATTGTAATATCCATGTTAGTTTATTTCTTTTTCAGCTTTCTTCTTGTGTGTTTGAAAAACCTTAAGAAAAACCAAAAAAATAGTTGTAGCTAGTTTACTTTCTATGCATGCTTAGTTGTAGTATAATTAATAGAAAACTCAAAAATATTTCTCGTTCTTCTTTTGTTTGTTGGGAGCTTTCCCGTGTAAATAGTTTTTCTCATTGTTGTTTTAATTTCTTTAGAAAAACAAAAACTCCAAAAATATTTCAGTGTGTTTCTTTGAATTTATTTTCTTT
Source organism: Triticum urartu (assembly GCF_003073215.2). NCBI lineage: Eukaryota > Viridiplantae > Streptophyta > Magnoliopsida > Poales > Poaceae > Triticum > Triticum urartu. The sequence goes on along the minus strand of NC_053027.1, from coordinate 372,494,579 downwards.
TCTTTGGGGGTCGAGAGGAGAAGACCACGATGAAAATGTTGAGTGGCTCTCATATGCATTATTGTTGATCTAACAAAAGCCCATATTACCTTGTCTTCTCCTTTGATTAAATGTTTGCAGATTCTAGCTTAGTCCGATGCACGTGCACTATTATTATTATCACACCGTACGGCCATGCAAGTGAAAGGCAATAATGCCGACATATGATGAAATGATTGAGATGAGGAAAACAGGCATAAGTTCCTCATAAGATGTCTGTTTTGGCTCCGCAAGTACTCAAATGAAATCTAGCGACGAGCCGCGTCTAAATAGTTGCAGAAGCTAGTTCAATATTTGGCACCTCACAATCGGCTTCTAAATAGGTCTTTTTGCCCTTCGAAGTTCGCGAACACAGCTTATTCCAGTTTTTCAGGCCAGTTTAAAAAAAATTGACTCCTCATATCAACTCAGAATTGAGTGATTCCTTTTGCCTTTGAAAGCTTGAGTCAGTACCATTCTTGAAAAAAAATCAAAAAATTGGCACACACTTTTCTGTAGAAAAGTTGGAGAGAAAGTTGTTGATATATCCTGCTTGGCTGTTGTTTCACATCATTATCTTTACTGCTATTGTGATCTTCACTTATATCTTGCTGTCCAGAGCTACTTCATATCCTTTATTGATGCTATTTGTGCTACAGCGTGACCTCATTAGTGTTCTAGGCTCGTGTCTCTAGTCCGGTCTAGCCTAGGACCAGCATAGTAATGTCTTTAAGTGTTTATTCAACATTGCATCTCTGAATTGATTATTGCTAATATTTTGCTACCATATATTTAATCCTTCCAAGATCCACATATTTCTACATCGTGTACTCATACGTTCCCCTGGCAATCGCTTTACTCAATCTTCAGAGTAATTTGATACCACTAGTTGCCTGTCACCACCTGCTGCTTGGTAAGAACTTGTAAGATATTGATATTTGCTTTATTGTGAGCGCTTTACCACCACAACCTAGTACTTCATAGGAACATTATTCTTGAATTTTTTTTCTTGTTTCTACAATCATGACAGGGTCCAAAGATAGAAGTTCTTGGACGACGGATACATCTTCACCATCACGAGAGGTGGGATAACACACACAAGCATATGGTCAAGTTATCTCTTTACCATCATTTGAGGGTAGATTTAATCCTGCTATTTATCTAGCTTGGGAGCTTGAAGTAGAACAAGTTTTTAGTCACCATGATTTTTCTGAACATGAGAGAGTACAAGCTACCACTAGAGCATTTACTGGTTTTTCTTCTATTTGGTGGAGTGTACATTGTAAGAAAAACATTGATAACCAACCCACAACTTGGAAAGTTTTGAAAGTTGTAATGAGACAACAAAATTTTCCTCCTTACTATCATCGTGAATTGCTTCGCAAATTGGAACAATTAAAACAAGGCAGTAACACTGTTCATACTTACTACCAAGAGTTCAAATCTTATATGCATCATTGTGACATAGAAGAATCTGAGGATAATACAATGAATATATTTTTTGGTGGTTTGAACCATGATATCCATGCAAGATTTCATTATATTCCTCGTTGCATTACTGGTATGTATGTTTGCGCTTCTACCTTTGAGAGACAGATACAAGAGGATGCATTGTGTGACTACAACAACTACTATTCCAGTTCATGCTCACCACCACCGGTTGGTTCCTCCACCGTTGCACCTACTAGAGCAGCCCCACCTCGGATTATGAGCGCGACATTATCTCAAGAGTATGGTACATTGTCAATGTCCGTACCTACATCACCTACGTCTTTGCGACAAGGTAACAGTAAAGGTATTGATGATATAACTTCACATGAGAATGATGCATGCCTAGTTAACTTGAATGCATCATGTGTTGAGTTACCTATTGATTTGAGCACACCGCCTATTTTAGAGAATCTTGTTACTGTCATGAATGCGTCATGTGATCAAACAACCGAAATACCAACAATATTGAGTGCACCCATTGAATTAACAGTTGATGCAAAAGAACCAATGTTTAATCATTTTGATATGACCTCTAATCTTGGTGATGATTCTATGTCCAATGACCTATTGCATGTTTGCTTATTTAAGCATGTTGTAGCATGTAAATTTGATGCTAGTAAGGTTTATTCACCAATGTTGGGATGGTTTAATGATGAATATTGTCAATCTTTTGATATGAATAAGAGCTTCACTACTTATGTGTGCAAACTAAGTTGCAATATTTTCATACCTTCTTCTTCTTATGATAATATTTTGGCTTTATATTTTATGAACTATGAAAGTTACTCATGCATACATGTGTCATATGTGCAAAAACAAAGGGAAGTAAAAATGGATGACATATTCATATACAACATGTACACATTGTCTCTTTTGTTAGCCACATTTCAGATTAAGCAACGCCGAGGACGGCTTTGTTTTCAAGAAGGGGAGGATGATGAGGACATGACTACCTTGGATACGACCAAAAATATTGCATATATGTATATTTCTGAGGTGATTTCTAATGCAAACTATGAAATAATTTATTTATGTCATCCAGGACAAAAATACTCCAGAGACTTTTGTGCCATGTCTAATTGCAGGTGTATGGGACATTTGTACAATCCACATATGAAGATAAGGGAAAAAGAGAAGTTTAGGTGTTGTCAAAAAGTCCTCTCATGTCACTTTTGGGCCAATAGAAGATAGAGTCCAAGTCTCTCACGTTCTGGATTCAGATTCGGACTACACAGACATACCCGACTCAAAACGCCAACAACTTTTTCATAAGGACTCCGAATCGGGTGATTCTTTCTTTAAGTAGATTTCATGCCCTTTCTAACACAGTTGGATTCACCTTCAAATTCGTCCGGAGCGTTGAGTTATGGACGAAACAATCTGACGTTGCAGCAGAATCCGAGTCAAACTACAAGCCCAAAGGTGTTGCATCACCTCCACTTGGGCCCGTGAGCCTTGTACGACCTAGGGTTAGTTTTAGGCTGCCTTGGGACGTCCTCCCACCTCCTTGGCCGCCACCCCTTGCTCCTATATAAGTAGATCCATCTCGTAGCTTTTTCCTTGGGATTTGTTTAGTTAAAAGTTAGCCATTGCAACTTCGTGTACTTCGTTTGTGTCCAATGACCAGACCAAGATCGCTTTTGGATCCCCACCTTTATCAATACTTCATCTATATTCGCAATATTCAGATTGCATTATCATATTATTGCTTGTTCTTCGATTGCGTGCAGGAATAGACCTTCGTGGTTAGGCTGATCGTGCTTCCAGCATCGTCAATAACCTCGGGAGATTGGTTTAGCGATTGCTAGGGCGCAACGTCGTGCATGTTGGTAGTCGGATCTCAAAGTCGGCTCCACCAAATCGATAGTTATCATCTCAAAGAAAGATCGGGACCCTCGCCTCTATCAAGTAGATGTTAAATTGCAAAGTAAAATAGAAGTAAATAAATTGCAACGAATGAATTTTGGTTTTTATAATATGGTAAAGGTAAACCTGGGGGCCATAGGTTTCACTAGCGGCTTCTCTCTCGAACACATAGCATATGATGGGTGAACAAATTATTGTTGGGCAGTTGATAGAAAAGTGCATATTTATGATGTATTTATGGCAATGATCATGTATATTGGCATCACGTCCAAGACAAGTAGACTGACTCCTGCCTGCATCTACTACTATACTCCATCAATCGATTGTTATCCAGCATGCATCTATGGTATTATGTTAATGAAAAACAGAGTAATGCCTTAAGCAAGATGACATGATGTAGACAATGTAAACTCAATCAATATGAATAAACCCAATCATTTTACCCTTAATGACAACAATACAAATATGCATCTTGTCCCCTTCTGTTACTGGGATATAGAGAATCGCAAGAGTGATCCCACTACAAAGCACCTCTCTCGCTGAAGATAAATCAATCTAGTTGGCCAAACCAAACAGATAGATCGGAGAGAAATAGAAAGCTATAATAATCATGCATAATAAAGTTCAGAAAAGACACAATTACTTTCAAGTTTCAATGAATAATCTGATCATAAATACACAATTCATCAGATCCCAACAAACACACCGCAAAAGAAGATTACACCAGAAAGAACTCCAAGAAGATCGAGGGGAACATGGTATTGAAGATCAAAGAGAGAGAAGAAGCTATTTAGCTACTAGCCATGGACCCGTATGTCTGTGGTGAACTACTCACGCATCATCGGAAGGTAGCAAGGATGATGTAGAAACCATCCGTGATTGATTCCCTGTAACTCCCCTGATGTCATGCTAGTAAACCCATGCTAATGGTGCCATGTCATCACAATTAATTTTGCTAAACCTTGCTTTGATCCAAACCTAGGTCAAATTCAAAATTAAAATAAGTCAAAAATAATATTTCTTCAACAGTAGAACAAAATGTTGGTAATATTCTAAATAATTCCAATGTATTTGTCATGAAGAAATCACCCATTTTGGAATTACCAAACTGCCCCTAGAAATTTTTTAAAGTGGGCAATAGAATTTATTTGAACCATTTAAATGCAAACATAAATTGAAATGTTTCCAAATGACCTAAAACTTTGTGGGAGTTTTCAAAATAATGTGTAGTATTTGTGTGCCAAGTTTCATTTGCAACTAAAATTGATTAAGTATACAAATAAATGAAGAAACAGAAAACAAAAGAAAAAAGAAAAGGCCTAGCCGCTACTGTGCCACTGAGCCTAAGTGCTATAGTGCACAAAGGCCCAGCTCACGACGACCTTCTACTTACCCTAGACAGGGGAAGGCAGAGCCATGGCCGTGGCCTCTGCTCGCCCGTCCACGCGCCTGATGTCGCCGTGGCGGCCATCCCCCGCGTCCCTGACGACTACAAGGCCGCACCCTCGACCCCCCTACAAACCCTAGTCAACCCATCTCTCCCTTCTCGCTCACCCTCATTGTTTCCTCGTCACCCGAGCATACATGTCGCTATGCCACTATCGTTGACGCACACCGGAGGCACCCCGGGCTGCGCCTGGTTATCCGGAAGCTCTATCACCCTCCCCTTCATTGTCTACGCCCATGGATCAGAGCCGGGGAGCGCCACTGCCATCGCTGGCGTCGTCTTCTCCCCATAGGTCCCTCCACTGCCTCGCAGTCATCCTACTACTTCGATGCCTCCTCGACCTCCCCGAGCACACCATTCGCCCCTTAGTGATCTCCTCTCCCCGCTCCCCCCGTCTCCCCCTTCGATCCGTTGATGTATCGATGCCTCTGCACTTCGGTTGCCATGGCCGACGCTCGCGCATGCGCCCACGCCCCTTAGGCTCACCGCTCCCTCGCACGGCCCCTGCCCCTATGTGCTTAGCGCTCCGGCTGCGCCCCACTACGGCCGCTCTCTTAGTGCATCTGGTGCATGGAAATCCCTAATCCTTGCATTGACATCAATTGATGGGCATCTCCATAGCCCGTTGATTAGCCTCATCGATGTGAGACTTTCTCCTTTTTGTATTCTCCATATTAATCTCTACCACCATATTCTATTCCACCCATAGTGTTATATCCATGGCTTGCTCTCATCTATTGTGTGGGGGTTGAAAAGGTGAAGCGCATTAAAAAGTACGAACCAATTGCTTGGCTAACACTGGGGTAGTGCATGATTTATACTTTGTGTTAAGAAGATGGAGCATGACAAGGCTATATGATTTTGTAGGGATAGTGTTCTTTAGCATTTTTATTTTGGAAGACATGATTGTTTTTTGGTATGCCTGAGTATTGACGTCTTTATGTCAAATTATAGACTATTGCTTTGAATCATTTGGATCTAAATATTCATACCATAAAACAAAGATTACATGATGAACATGTTAGGTAGCATTCCACATCAAAAATTGTGTTTTTATCATTTACCTATGCTACTTGTGAGCTACGTTGGGAATTCTCTGAAGAGGAGAGGATGATGTAGTATAGTAGAGATAAGTATTTTCCTCAGTTATGAAACCAAGGTTAGTAATCCAGTAAGAGAACCAAGCAACACTATGTAAACAACACCTGCACACAAACAACAAATACTTGCAACCCAACGCGTAGTGGGGTTGTCAATCCCTCAACAGTTATGAGCAAGATTAAATTGTATTGTTTTTTATAGATAGATCGGACAAAAATACAAAATAAAATAAATGAAATAAAATTGCATCAAGGTATTTTTAGTTTAAATATATGATAAAAGATAGACCCGGGGCCATAGTTTTCACAAGAGGCTTCTCTCATAAAAATAGCATACGTTGGGTAAACAAATTACTATTGGGCAATTGATAGAAAAGAAAATAATTATGACGATATCCAAGGCAATGATCATACATAGGCATCACGTCCGCGAAGAGTAGACCGAAACGATTCTACATCTACTATTATTACTCCACACATCGACCGCTATCCAGCATGCATCTAGTGTATTAAGTTTATGGAAGAACGGAGTATCGCCTTAAGCAAAATGACATGATGTAGACAAGCAAAACTCACGTATGAATAAATCCCATCTTTTTACCCTTAATAGCAATGATACATACGTGTCATGTCCCTTTCTATCACTAGGATTGAGCATCGCAAGATTGAACCCATTACAAAGCACCTCCTCCCATGGCAAGATAAATCAATCTAGTTGCACTAGTATAGCGAGGTGCTATACGAACGGTTTTTAACCCCTTTCCGCAACGGCGTTTTGAACCATCGCCAACTAAGTGATGGTGATAGTTGGATCCTTTCCACACGACGCAGAAACCGTCAGGGATCGATAGACCTCCTGGCACACACTCCCGGCAAAATAAGGTCGTGTGCGACGGGCGAGCGATCAAATACGGGTATACGTACAGTTTTGCTAAAAAAATACAATTATACAGGCCAAATCGTTTCCGGTCATAAGTACATCCCATACAGTCAGTCCCGGCTAAACATTTTCGTTCGTATGTATATTCCACACTGTCAGTCCAAGGAATATGTTTCCATTAGTATGTACATCCAACACAGTTAATCTAAGAAGTATGTTTTCGTTCGTATATAGATCCCACATAGTCACTCCAAGGAAAATGTTTCCGTTCGCAGGTACATCACACACAATTTTCCCCATTAAATTGTTTGTGATAGCGTTGTCATTGCACATGATATTAACAATTTTATTGTTTGCGTTATTAAATGCATCACATACGTTGCGTAGAAGAAACTATGTGGCAAAGGTTGTCCATCACACACACTTTTTATATGGTAAACGTTTGCGCAAGGTGGCCTAATGCAAACAGTTTTCAAGAGGATGTCATGTGTGATTGTTCATTGATCCAACATGGTTTATTCCTAAAAATTGTGTGCATTGCCTGAGGTCATCGCCCACGGTGTTTTCTCAATAATCATTTGCAATAGAAAAACCCAATAAGCAGGCTAATTGGCCATTAGTGGGCTAATTGTCCTATTATTAATAATCCATTTATTAATTTAATTGACATTTCATATTAAGCACACAATATATTTCATTTCCATATTAAGGAAGCAGGATTTCATAATTGAAATACATCAGAGTACAACATCATATAGCTTCAGCACTCAACTACCCCATTACACAACTGCACCAGCACCAAGTTTCACATGCAATATCTATAACCTTTCGAAATTAGCATCATATACAGTACATAGACAAATGAATCTCATCTGGAAAATTGCTGAAGCAGAAGGCGAATATTGAGCCTTCATTAATGTTGAAGGTCTTTGCAACTTTAGGCTAGTGCCTATGGATGATTGATCGTCCATCCTTCGTCCTCTTCAGGAACACTTCAATATTGAACCGTGGGTGTTGTATGAATACCTTCCTCAACTCCTGACCATACAGGTGGTTTGAGAGGTAATCATCAGTGAACTTCTTTGGAAAGGCCTGAAAACAAGGATGTGCATAAATATCTTCTCTAAATTGGAAATGGGGCAAAGGAATAAAAAATGGCAAGGTATAATAGTTAGTACCATCCTGTAATGTACTGATGTCTTCTTCATTGTGTAGACAAAGATCTTGTTGGCTTTTGTTGCTAATTTCTTTATCCTAACAATCTTTCCGAGTTTCTTTACTTGACTGATATTCATGGACAACTCATTTACCCATATGCAAAAAGGGTCGAACAGTGGGTCAAAACCTCTAACAGCAGGACCTCCATGTGCAAGATTGATGTGTACTATGAAACTTTATTCTTGTAGACTCGTGTTGGGCCTCCAAGCGCAGAGTTTTGTAGGACAGTAGCAATTTTCCCTCAAGTGGCACTAGTAGAAAAATGGTCAAATGTGAAGCACATTAGTGCCGGTTCCAACGGCTAGCCGGGTCGCTACCATTAGTACCGGTTCAAGGACAATCTTTAGCACCAGTTCATGCCACGAACCGGTACTAAAGAGAGTGGTGGCAGGATGTTGTCAGTCTGGGGCCCCTCCAGCACCTTTAGTAGCGGTTCATGTCACGAACCGGTACTAAAGGTCGTCCTACGTAAACCCTTCGTCCACCCGAGCTCACTCTGTTCTTCCCCTTTCCCCTCTCCTCTCTGTTCTTCCCCTCTTCCTCTCGAGCTCATCACACATTTTTCCCAAAATTTGTCAAGATTTGAAGGCCCCCATCCATTCAAATGATCACAAAGGTTAGCAACTTTGTCCTTTCATCTCTCATTGCTAGATTAGCTCTTGCAATGCTTTATATAGTGATTAATTTGTGAGTTTAGTAATTTGGGAGGAATTATATGTGCTAGTATTTGATTTATATGCAATTTGAGGTCAAAAATAACACTTCGTTTGCATATGTAGGTGTGGTTTACTTAGTGCCTTCTAAATCTCCATCGTAATCACCGTCGATCGCCCGCACCGTCCCATCGCCGGCACCACCTTGTGGTAAGCCTCTTGTTCATGAATGTTTTATATAAAAAATTGATGTTTATGTGATTTGTATATATAGTTACTCGTATAATTATCTTACCCGTACGTTGTTTGTTATACATAGTGCCATGGGTTTTGATATCCGTCCCCGTCGGCCCTCGTCCTTGTTATGATTCGGATGTGGTATATTCTCTTTTAAAACTATTTGTTGCATTTCGTGTTTATGACAAATTATGCCCATCAAGTTGACATAGATATTTGTATGTAGGAGGTATGTGAACCAAAAATTCCAACCGGCCCTATTGTCGAGAGGTTAAATTTAGTTGAAAGAGAAAACAAGGATTTGAAAGAAAAATTGAAAAGAATTGAGGGGGAGAAGATGGAATTGGAGTTGCATGTTGCCGATGTCGTCGATGATCACAAGATCAAGATGGAGAAAATGTGCTTGAAGATTAGAAAGATTAGAAAATATGCCATTCATAGTGAGGCTTGGTATCATTATGCTGTTGGATCAATTGTTACCTTAGTTGCGATCTTGATCGCGTTTGTTGTTGCCTTTAAATGCTTTAGCTAGACAGTTATTTGTTTGTTGCATTTAAGTGTTGTATGAACTTTATATATGTATGCACTTTATGTATGAACTTGTATTAATTTGGTCTTTTCGGTGTTGTGTAATGAAGATGAGCCGACAATGGATGTACGATGATCGATGCTCTCCCGAGTTCATTAATGGCATGCAAAATTTTCTGCTTGCTGATACATCTCCGTCGTATCTACTTTTCCAAACACTTTTGCCCTTGTTTTGGACTCTAACTTGCATGATTTGAATGGAACTAACCCGGACTGACGCTGTTTTCAGCAGAATTGCCATGGTGTTATTTATGTGCAGAAACAAAAGTTCTCGGAATGACCTGAAACTCCAGGGAGATTATTTTTGGAAATAATAAAAAATACTGGCAAAGAATCAAGGCCAGGGGCCACACCCTAGCCACGAGGGTGGGGGGCGCGCCCCCTGCCTCGTGGACCCCCTGGAGCTCCATCGACGTCCATCTTGACTCCATATATTCGTTTTCAGGGAGAAAAAAATAAACAAGAAGGATTCATCGCGTTTTACGATACAGAGCCGCCGCGAAGCCCTAAACTCTCTTGGGAGGGCTGATCTGGAGTCCGTTCGGGGCTCCGGAGAGGGGAATCCGTGGCCATCATCATCATCAACCATCCTCCATCACCAATTTCATGATGCTCACCGCCGTGCGTGAGTAATTCCATCGTAGGCTTGCTGGACGGTGATGGGTTGGATGAGATTTATCATGTAATCGAGTTAGTTTTGTTAGGTTTTGATCCCTAGTATCCACTATGTTCTGAGATTGATGTTGCTATGACTTTGCTATGCTTAATGCTTGTCACTAGGGCCCGAGTGCCATGATTTCAGATCTGAACCTATTATGTTTTCATCAATATATGAGAGTTCTTGATCCTATCTTGCAAGTCTATAGTCACCTACTATGTGTTACGATCCGGCAACCCCGAAGTGACAATAATCAGGACCACTCCCGGTGATGAACGTAGTTTGAGGAGTTCATGTATTCACTATGTGTTAATGCTTTGGTCCGGTACTGTATTAAAAGGAGGCCTTAATATCCCTTAGTTTCCACTAGGACCCCGTTGCCACGGGAGGGTAGGACAAAAGATGTCATGCAAGTTCTTCTCCATAAGCACGTATGAGTATATTCGGAATACATGCCTACATTACATTGATGAATTGGAGCTAGTTCTGTGTCACCCTAGGTTATGATTGTTACATGATGAACCGCATCCGGCATAATTCTCCATCGCTGATCCATTGCCTACGAGCTTTCCATACATTGTTTTTCGCTTATTTACTTTTCCGTTGCTATTGTTATCATCACTACAAACTACCAAAAATATTACTTTTGCTATCGTTACCTTTTACTACCGTTACCACTACTATCATATTACTTTGCTACTAAACACTTTGTTGCTGATCCTAAGTTTGCAGGTGTGGTTGAATTGACAACTCAGCTGTTAATACTTGTGAATATTCTTTGGCTCCCCTTGTGTCGAATCAATAAATTTGGGTTGAATACTCTACCCTCGAAAACTATTGCGATCCCCTATACTTGTGGGTTATCAAGACCATTTTCTAGCGCCGTTGCTAGGGAGCATAGCTCTATTCCTTGAGTCACTTGGGATTTATATCTGCTTATCATTATGAAGAACTTGAGAGATCCAAAAACCAAGATTTATCCCTCAACTACGATGGGAGGTAAGGAACTGCCATCTAGCTCTGCACTTGATTCACCTTTTGTTTTGAGTAAGCTTGCGACACCTAAACCTGCTTCTGCTATTAATTCTGATATGTCGCATATTATTGATGATGCCACTTCTACTATGCATGATACTTATGATGAAACTACTTCTATGCTTGATACTACTGTGCAACTTGGTGAATTTCTTGATGAACAACTTGCTAGGGCTAGAGAGAATGAAATTATTGAAACTGATAGTATTGATGGGAGTGATGATGAAGGCCCTCCTAATAAATATGAATTGCCTATTGTTCCTGAGGGCTATGTTATGGATGAAGAAACTAAAAGAGACTTTCTTGCCTGCAATGATAGAAGTGATCTTAAGAAATTATTAGCTAAGCTTAAACAAAAAAACATTGAATGCTAGAATGAAATATGATCCTGCTTATGCTACTTCACCTATCTTTGTTACTGATAAGGATTATGAATTCTCTATTGATCCTGATATAATTACTTTGGTTGAATCTGGTCCTTTTTATGGCTATGAATATGAAACTGTTGTGGCACATCTTACTAAATTAAATGATATAGCCACCCTGTTCACTAATGATGAGAGAACTTGCTACTTTTATATCCGTAAAATATTTCCGTTCTCATTAAAGGGTGATGCTAAGATATGGTTTAATTCTCTTGATCCTGGTTGTCTGCGTAGTCCTCAGGATATGATTTATTACTTCTCTGCTAAATATTTCCCTTCTCATAAGAAACAAGCTGCCTTAAGGGATATATATATAATTTTGTGCAAATTGAAGAAGAGAGTCTCCCACAAGCTTGGGGGAGGCTTCTGCAATTACTTAATGCTTTGCCTGATCATCCTCTTAATAAAAATGAAATACTTGATATCTTTTATAATGGACTAACCGATGCTTCCAGAGATTACCTGGATAGTTGTGCTGGTTCTGTTTTTAGGGAAAGAACACCGGAGGAAGCTGAAATTCTATTGAATAATATGTTGACAAATGAAAATAATTGGACACTTCCTGATCCTATTCCTAAACCAACTCCGAAGAAAAGAGGTGTTCTATTTCTCAGTCCTAAAGATTTGCAAGAGGCAAAGAAATCCATGAAAGAAAAGGGTATTAAAGCTGAAGATGTTAAGAATTTACCTCCTATTGAAGAAATATATGTTCTTAATTTACCGTCTGTTGAAGAAATATATGGTTTTAATCCATCACCTATTGAAGAAACACATGGTCTTGATAACCCGACACATGTAGTAAAGGTAAATTCTCTCTATAGATATGATAAAGCTGAAATCCCATTTACTAAGTTTGCTAGCCCATGCTTGGATGAGTTTGATGACTTTATGGTTAAACAAGAAAACTTCATTGCTTATTTTGGTAGAGAATTAAAACGCAATGCTGATATGCTTGAACACTTGGGTGATTATATGGCTAATGTTAAAGGTGAACTTAAACTTATTAGTAAACATGCTTCTATGGTTACCACTCAAGTAGAACAAGTACTTAAAGCTCAAAACGATTTACTCAATGAATTGAATAGTAAGAATAATGACTATGCTGTTAGAGTGGCTACTAGAACTGGTAGAACGACTCAGGAACCTTTGTATCCTGAAGGCCACCCTAAGAGAATTGAGCAAGATTCTCAGAGAAATAATATAGATGCACCTAGTCCTTCTAAAAGGAAGAAGAAGAAAATGATAGGACTTTGCATGCTTCTAGTGAACCTGTTATTGACACACCTGAGAATCCCAATGATATCTCTATTTCTGATGCTAAAACACAATCTGGTAATGAACATGAAACTAGTGATAATGTTAATGATAATGTTCATGTTGATGCTCAACCTAGAAATGATAATGATATAGAAGCTGAACCTGTTGTTGATCTTGATAACCCACAACCAAAGAATCAACGTTATGATAAAAGAGACCTTGTTGCTAGGAAACACGGTAAAGAAAGAGAACCATGGGTTCAGAAACCCATGCATTTTCCTCCTAAGCCATCCAAGAAAAAGGATGATGAGGATTTTGAGCGCTTTGCTGAAATGATTAGACCTATCTTTTTGCGTATGCGATTAACTGATATGCTCAAAATGAATCCTTATGCTAAGTACATGAAAGATATTGTTACTAATAAAAGAAAGATACTGGAAGCTGAAATTTCCACCATGCTAGCTAATTATACTTTTAAGGGTGGAATACCTAAGAAACTAGGAGATCCAGGAGTACCAACTATACCATGCTCCATTAAAAGAAACTATGTTAAAACTGCTTTATGTGATCTTGGAGCCGGTGTTAGTTTTATGCCTCTCTCTTTATATTGTAGACTTGATTTGAATAAGTTGACACCTACTGAAATATCTCTGCAAATGGCTGATAAATCAACTGCTATACCTGTCGGTATTTGTGAGGATGTGCCTGTTGTGGTTGCAAACATTACTATTTTAACGGACTTTGTTATTCTTGATATTCCCGAGGACAAAAGTATGTCTATTATTCTTGGAAGACCTTTTTCGAATACTTCAGGGGCTGTTATTGATTGCAACAAAGGCAATGTCACTTTTCATGTTAATGGTAATGAGCATACAGTACACTTTCGGAGGAAACAACCTCAAGTCCACAATATCAATTCTATTGGAAAAATTCCATCGATTATTTTTGGAGGTTTTGAATTTCCTCTACCTACTGTCAAGAAGAAATATGATATTCTTATTGTTGGGGATGTCCATATCCCTGTTGAGGTAACCTAGTGTTATTCGAAATTTCTCCGGTTCCATGTTATTCGGAATGGGTTTGTTAACAAGACCTGATCAACCTTGTTAGTGGATTCCTTTTGATGAGCATGAGATGGATGAAGTTAGAAAACACAACTCTGTGTACCCTCTTTTTACTTTCTATTATTTATATTAAATAAAGCAAAAATAGTAATTTCTGTCTTTTTTCTGAATTATCCGTGCAATATAAAAATACCCTGAAAATAAAAGTTCTCCAAATACCCTGCCAATTTAGTATGATTTTTTCTGGAATATTTGAGAATATATGGCATTGAGAACACAGCAGGGGGAGTAAGCACCTGGCCACGAGGGTCCACGGCGCGCCCACCCACCTGGGCGCGCCCCCTGCCTCGTGGGCCCACGGTGGCTCCCCTCCACTTATTCCTGCACCTACACACTTCTTCTTCCTCCAAAAAATCACCATCCAGCTCAAGCACGAGTTCTAGCTCATTTTGCTGCGATTTTCGATCTCCTTTCTCAAAGCACCTCTCACAAAACTGCTTTGGGGGATTGTTCCTTGGTATGTGACTCCTCCATTGGTCCAATTAGTTTTTGTTCTAGTGCTTTATTCATTGCAAATTTGTGCTGCCTAGGTGACCATGTTCTTGAGCTTGCATGTCAAATTTATATGGTTCCAAGTAGTTATAATGCATGATATAGGCTCTAGGCACTTGTAGGAGCAGTTCCTATCAATTTTGTTGAGTTTGGTTTACTTTTATTTGAAGTTACTAAAAATTTCAGAAATTTTCCAGAGGAAGAAATATGTTTTGGAAAATGTACCAAGGTGGTTCTTCAAGGAAACAAGGACCCAGGCTTGCAATGCGTGATGCTGATGACGAGCCACCAAGGGACGCTCCAGTGCGGCCTTGTGAATGGCCTTCAAAGGACTTCATGGATCGAGCAAGAATTAAGGAAGAATTTAATGCATATTTGCGTAACACTGATCTTGTGAGCTTCGAGGCAGAAAAGTGTTGTCAATACCACTATCTGACTAGTTCCTTTGTGAGGAGGTTTGAATTTTCATCTTCATGCAATTCTCAAACTGTCATGTTTGATCTTTATGAAAATTCTTACACTATGGACTTAGAGGACTTTACCACTGCTTGCAAACTTCCACAATGGGGTAGTGCTAGTGAGCCTCACGAATCTGAATTTAGAGATTTTCTTGCTAGTATAACTGTGGGGGAATCTAGAGATATAGCACAAGCTACCATAGGGAGCATTCATTTTCCTGCTATACATTATTTTGCCCTCTTCATAGGTAGGTGCATAAATGGTAAAGATGAAGCATGTCATATGTGTGTCCCTGACCTCAGTATCCTTAGGAGTGCTGTGTTAGGAGATAAATCTTATAATTTGGGAGCCATTGTTGCATGTAGGTTGCATCATAATAGATTCAATGGAGATTTCTTTGGTGGAATTTATGCAACCCGTATAGCTAATTTTCTTGGTATAACCATACGTGAGGATGATATTGAGTTGCCTCCTGCTTATTTGGATTATGAGGCTATGATTTGTCATCATTTTGTTGAGAGGAACGATCAGTTCCTCTAGTACCGACTCATCTTTGACAGACGACGCACCTACCACGTCGCTCTTCCTGCTTCTACTTTCTTTGACTTTCAGGGAAAAGGGAGATATTTTATAACCAGAGAGGAGGCGGAAGAGTATAAGAGGAGGGCAGAGATAGCTCGCCTCCAAGCTGCAGCCCACGATGGAATGACTGATGCATCTCAGTACGACCCCAACTACAACTTTGGATATCCGCCAGGCCATCCGTGGCAATAAACCCACTTAGTCTAAAAGCCTAAGCTTGGGGGGAGTACGTATTTCCCACCGACATTACATTCATGTTCACACACTCATTGCTAGTTGTCAGTGCTCATACTTTTTCATTGTAATATCCATGCTAGTTTATTTCCTTTTTATGCTTTCTTCTTGTGTGTTTGATAAACCTTAAGAAAAACAAAAAAAATAGTTGTAGCTTTTAGCTAGCTTTAATTTCTATGCTTGTAGTAGTAATTAAAAAGAAAACCCAAAAATATTTCCTGTTCTTCTTTTACTTGTTGGGAGCTTTCCCGTGTAAATAGTTTTATTTCTTTTCTTTTCTTTGGGGGTCGATAGGAGAAGACCATGATTAAATTGTTGAAGTGACTCCTATATGCATTATTGTTGATTTAACCAAGAGTCCATATTGCATTGTCTTCTCCTGTTTATTGAATGCCTATAGATTCCAGCTTAGTCCAATGCACGTGCACTGTTATTATTATTCACATCATTCGGTCGTGCAAGTGAAAGGCAGTTATGACGATATATGATGGACTGATTGAGATGGGAGAAGCTGGTATGAAGTTGACCTCTCTTGTTTTTGTAAATATGATTAGTTCATCATTCCTGATTCATCCTATTATGAATGAACATGTTTGCAATGACAATTAGAGATTATAGTTGCTTATGCCATGCTTAATTAGCTAGGAGCTTATAATGGTTTACCTTGCGTGCCAACATGCTATTAAAATGGTTGTGATGTGGTATGATAGGGTGGTATCCTCTTTTGAACGATTCGAGTGGCTTGACTTGGCACATGTTCACGCATGTAGTTGAAACAAAATCAACATAGCCTCTACGATATTTATGTTCATGGTGCATTATATCCTACTCATGCTTGCATTTGGTGTTGATTAATTTTAATGCATGTTCATGACTGTTGTCGCTCTCTAGCTGGTCGCTTCCTAGTCTTTTGCTAGCCTTCACCTATACTAAGCGGGAATACTGCTTGTGCATCCAATCCCATAAACCCTAAAGTTATTCCATATGAGTCCACCATACCTACCTATATACGATATCTACCTGCCGTTCCAAGTAAATTTGTATGTGCCAAACTCTAAACCTTCAAATAAATATCCTATTTTGTATGCTCGAATATCTCATGTATCAACTAGGGCTATCTGTATCTTCCATGTTAGGTGGGTTATTCTCAAGAGGAGTGGACTCCGCTCCTCACTCACGAGAAAATGGCTGGTCACCGGGATGCCCAGTCCCATGCTTTATGCAAATCAAATCAAAATAACTAAAAACAAAACTCCCCCGGGACTCTTGTTAGTTGGAGGCATTCATTGTTTCGAGCAAGCCATGGATTGATGCTTGTTGGTGGAGGGGGAGTATAAACTTTACCATTCTGTTTGGGAACCTCCTGTAATGTTTGTAGCATGGAAGATATCGCCATCTCTTGGTTGTTATGTTGACAATGAAAGTATACCGCTCAAAATATTATTCATCTCTATTTCAAAATCGAGCTCTGGCACCTCTACAAATCCCTGCTTCCCTCTGCGAAGGGCCTATCTATTTAGTTTTATGTTGATTCATCATCCTCTTCTTAAAAAGCTCCAGTTAGAGATCACCGCTGTCATTTGCATTCATTACTGTTAGTTTACATTGAGTATGACTTGACTAGATCTCTTTTACCATGAACTACAATGTCTACTCAGTCCTTGATCTTTAAACGTGCTCTGCATTTATGTTTTGCGGTCTCAGAAAGTGCTAGCGAGATACCATCCTGTTATATCATATTATGATTGTTTTGAGAAAGTGTTGTCATCCGAGATTTATTATTATTGCTCGCTAGTTGATTATGCCATTGATATGAGTAAACATGAGACCTAAGAGTTATTGTGAATATTGTTAGTTCATAATCTTTGCTGAAAACTTGAATGCTGGCTCAGAGATTGTAAAAGTTTTTCTTTATCACTTTCAGTTTGTCAAGTGGATTGCTTGAGGACAAGCAAAGGTTTAAGCATGGGGGAGTTGATACGTCTCCGTCGTATCTACTTTTCCACACACTTTTGCCCTTGTTTTGGACTCTAACTTGCATGATTTGAATGGAACTAACCCGGACTGACGTTGTTTTCAGCAGAATTGCCAAGGTGTTATCTATGTGCAGAAACAAAAGTTATCGGAATGACCTGAAACTCCACGGAGATTATTTTTGGAAATAATAAAAAATACTGGCAAAGAATCAAGGCCAGGGGCCCACACCCTCGCCACGAGGGTGGGGGCGCGCCCCCTGCCTCGTGGGCCCCCTGGAGCTCCATCGATGTCCATCTTGACTCCATATATTCATGTTCGGGGAGAAAAAATAAAGAAGAAGGATTCATCGCATTTTACGATACGGAGCCGCCGCCAAGCCCTAAACTCTCTTGGGAGGGCTGATCTGGAGTCCGTTCGGGGCTCCGGAGAGGGGAATCCGTCGCCATCGTCATCATCAACCATCCTCCATCAAAAATTTCATGATGCTCACCGCCGTGCATGAGTAATTCCATCGTAGGCTTGCTGGACGGTGATGGGTTGGATGAGATTTATCATGTATCGAGTTAGTTTTTTAGGGTTTGATCCCTAGTATCCACTATGTTCTGAGATTGATGTTGTTATGACTTTGCTATGCTTCATGCTTGTCACTAGGGCCCGAGTGCCATGATTTTAGATCTGAACCTATTACGTTTTCATCAATATATGAGAGTTCTTGATCCTATCTTGCAAGTCTATCATCACCTACTATGTGTTATGATCCGGCAACCCCGAAGTGACAATAATCGGGACCACTCCCGGTGATGACCGTAGTTTGAGGAGTTCATGTATTCACTATGTGTTAATGCTTTGGTCCGGTACTCTATTAAAAGGAGGCCTTAATATCCCTTAGTTTCCACTAGGACCCCGCTGCCACGGGAGGGCAGGACAAAAGATGTCATGCAAGTTCTTTTCCATAAGCACGTATGAGTATATTCGGAATACATGCCTACATTACATTGATGAATTGGAGCTAGTTCCGTGTCACCCTAGGTTATGACTATTACATGATGTACCGCATCCGGCATAATTCTCCATCACTGATCCATTGCCTACGAGCTTTCCATACATTGTTCTTCGCTTATTTACTTTTCCCTTGCTATTGTTATCATCACTACAAAATACCAAAAATATTAGTGTTTCTACCGTTACCTTTTACTACCGTTACCACTACTATCATATTACTTTGCTACTAAACACTTTGCTGTAGATACTAAGTTTCCAGGTGTGGTTGAATTGACAACTCAGCTGCTAATACTTGACAATATTCTTTGGCTCCCCTTGTGTCGAATCAATAAATTTGGGTTGAATACTCTACCCTCAAGACCATTTTCTGGCGCCGTTGCCGGGGAGCATAGCACTATTCCTTAAGTCACTTGGGATTTATATCTGCTTATCATTATGAAGAACTTGAGAGATCCAAAAACCAAGATTTATCCCTCAACTACGAGGGGAGGTAAGGAACTGCCATCTAGCTCTGCACTTGATTCACCTTCTGTTTTGAGTAAGCTTGCGACACCTAAACCTGCTTCTGCTATTAATTCTAATATGTCGCATATTATTGATGATGCCACTTCTGCTATGCATGATCCTTATGATGAAACTACTTCTATGCTTGATACTACTGTGCCGCTTGGTGAATTTCTTGATGAACAACTTGCTAGGGCTAGAGAAAATGAAATTATTGGAACTGATAATATTGATGAGAGTGATGATGAAGGCTCTCCTAATAAATATGAATTGCCTGTTGTGTCTGAGGGCTATGTTATGGATGAAGAAACTAAAAGAGATTTTCTTGCATGCAATGATAGAAGTGATCTTAAGAAATTATTAGCTAAGCTTAAACAAAAAACTGTGAATGCTAGAATGAAATATGATCCTGCTTATGCTACTTCACCTATCTTTGTTACTAATAAGGATTATGAATTCTCTATTGATCCTGATATAATTACTTTGGTTGAATCTGGTCCTTTTTATGGCTATGAATCTGAAACTGTTGTGGCACATCTTACTAAATTAAATGATATAGCCACCATGTTCACTAATGATGAGAGAACTTGCTACTTTTATATCCTTCAAATATTTCCGTTCTCATTAAAGGGTGATGCTAAGATATGGTTTAATTCTCTTGATCCTGGTTGTGTGCGTTGTCCCCAGGATTTGATTTATTACTTCTCTGCTAAATATTTCCCGGCTCATAAGAAACAAGCTGCCTTAAGGGATATATATATAATTTTGTGCAAATTGAAGAAGAGAGTCTCCCACAACCTTGGGGGAGGCTTCTCCAATTACTTAATGCTTTGCCTGATCATCCTCTTAAGAAAAATGAAATACTCTAAATCAAGAACCATTCACGTCCACCTGTTTGAGTCCGGTTCCATGCCCCAGTATAATGTTTGGACCAAGCACGGAGAAAGAGGGGTTATGATGGAAGACAATGAAGAAGAAGAGGACGACGACAGCTATCCTGGCCATGGGTTCCCTAAGTAGGATGATACAATAATGGGGGAAGAAGCTGAGCCGGTAATGCGGGAAGAAGCTGAAGAAGAGGCATCAGATGAGCCTGCTGATGATCTAGGTCGGGCCATTGCCGATGCAAAGAGAAACTGCGCAAGTGATTTGGAGAAGAAGAAGTTGCAGCACATGTTAGAGGATCACAAGAAGTTGTTGTACCCGAATTGCGAAGCCGACAAGAAATATTTGGGCACCACACTGGAATTGCTGCAATGGAAGGCAGAGAATGGTGTATCTAACAAGGGATTTGGAAAGTTGCTGGTAATGATAAAGAATATGCTTCCAAAGGACAACGAATTGCCCGAGAGTACGTAGGAAGCAAAGAAGGCTGTCTGCCCTCTAGGGTTAGTGGTGTAGAAGATACATGCATGCCCTAATGACTGCATCCTCTACCACGGTGATTAGTATGAGGAATTGAACGCTTGCCTGGTATGCGGTGCATTGCGCTATAAGATCAGCCGTGATGACCCTGTGATGTCGAGGGCGAGCACCCCAGGAAGAAGATTCCTGCCAAGGTGATGTGGTATGCTCCTATAATACCACGGTTGAAATGTTTATTCCAAAACAAAGAGCATGCCAAGGCGATGTGATGGCACAGAGAAGACCGTAAGAAAGACGGAAAGTTGAGAGTACCCGCTGGTGGGTCGCAGTGGAGAAAAATCGAGAGAAAGTACAGGAAGGAGTTTGCAAGTGACACAAGGAACGTATGGTTTGGTCTAAGCGCAGATGGCATTAATCCTTTTGGGGAGCAGAGCAGCAACCATAGCACCTGGCCTGTGACTCTATGTTTGTATAACCTTCCTCCTTGGTTGTGCATGAAGCAGAACTTCATTATGATTCCAGTGCTCATCCAAGGCTCTAAGCAACCCGGCAACGACATTGATGTGTACCTAAGGCCACTAGTTGAAGAACTCTTAGAGTTGTGGAATGGAACAGGTGTACGTGCGTGGGATGAGCACATGGGGGAAGAATTTGACCTAAAGGCGTTGCTGTTCGTGACCATAAATGACTGGCCTGCTCTCAGTAACCTTTCAGGACAGATGAACAAGGGATACCGTGCATGCACGCACTGTTTGGATGATACCGATAGTATATATTTGGATAATTGTAGGAAGAATGTGTACCTGGGACATCATCGATTTCTTCTGAGCAGGCATCCCGTAAGAACGAAAGGCAAGCATTTCAAAGGTGAGGCGGATCACCGGACGAAGCCTCGCCACCGTACTGGTGTTTATGTACATAATATGGTCAAGGATTTGAAGGTAGTCTTTGGAAAGGGTCCTGGCGGACAACCTGTTCCGAATGACGCTGACGGACACGCACCCACGTGGAAGAAGAAACCTATATTTTGGGACCTGCCCTATTGGAAAGACCTAGAGGTCCGCTCCTCAATCGACATGATGCATGTGATGAAGAATCTTTGCGTGACCCTGCTTGGCTTCTTGGGCGTGTATGGGAAGACAAAAGATACACCTGAGGCACGGGAGGACCAGCAACGTATGCACGGAAAAGACGACATACATCAGGGTCATGCCAGCTACGCTCTTACCAAAGAAGAGAAGGAAATCTTCTTTGAATGCCTGCTCAGTATTAAGGTACCATCTGGCTTCTCATCGAATATAAAGGGAATAATAAATATAGAACAGAAAAAGTTCTAGAACCTAAAGTCTCATGACTGCCACGTGATTATGACGCAACTGCTTCCGGTTGCATTGAGAGGGCTTCTACCGAAAAACGTTCGATTAGCCATTGTGAAGCTATGTGCATTCCTCAATGCAATCTCTTAGAAGGTAATCGATCCAGAAATCATACCAAGGTTAGAGAATGATTTGGTGCAATGTCTTGTCAGTTTCGAGTTGGTGTTCCCACCATCCTTCTTCAACATCATGACGCACGTCCTAGTTCACCTATGCGAAGAGATTAACGTTTTGGGTCCTGTATTTCTACACAATATGTTCCCCTTTGAGAGGTTCATGGGAGTCTTAAAGAAATATGTTCATAACCGTGCTAGGCCAGAAGGAAGCATCTCCAAGGGCCATCAAAATGAGGAGGTCATTGAGTTTTGTATTGACTTTATTCCTGACCTTAAGCCGATTGGTGTTCCTGAATCGTGGCATAAGGGCAGACTGGGTGGAAAAGGCATGCTAGGAGGGGATCAAATAATATGTATGGATGGACATTCTCTCACTGAAGCACAGTACACAGTTCTATAGAATTCCGCCTTGGTGGCTCCGTATATGGACGAACACAAGAATTTTCTATGCTCCAAACACCCGGAGCGGTCTGATGACTAGATTACACGTGAACAAACGAGGACTTCCGCCGGCTGGTTGCAGACACGTACCATGCATGACGCCTCTATTGAAGATGACCTGTACTCGATGCCCTAGTTACCATGTTCGAATATAATGACTTTCAAAAGGTACGAGATAAATGGGAATACATTTTACACGATCGCCCAAGATAAGAAGAGCACCAACCAAAACAGTGGTGTCTGCTTTGATGCAGCAATCAATATGGGAAAGGAAACATATTATGGTTACATAGAGGACATATGGGAACTTGACTATGGTCGTGGTTTGAAGGTCCCTTTGTTTCGGTGCAAATGGGTCAATATGACACGAGGCGGGGTAACGGAAGACCCGCAATATGGAATGACAACAGTGGATCTCAACAATCTTGCGTATGCCGATGAACCATTCGTCCTAGCCAATGATGTGGCACAGGTTTTCTATGTGAAGGACATGTGTACCAAGCCGAGAAAAGGAAAAGATAAGGAAGCGAATGCATCATACGATGAGCCAAAGCGCCACATAGTTCTTTCTGGGAAGAGAAACATCATGGGAGTGGATGACAAGATAGACATGTGAGAAGATTATGAAAAGTTTGAAGCAATTGCTCCATTCACAGTGAATATTGACCCGAGCATCCGGTTAAATGATGAAGAATTTCCATGGTTACGGTGCAAAGGGACACACACGAAGAAAAAGTTTCACACCCAAAGATCTGGGATGTGATCGGCTTCACTATCATCACTTTCTTCTGTGTTTCACACCCAGGAGGGAATCTCTATAATAGTTAGGGTAGTTATGTGTTTTGGCATTTGAAATGCGAAGAAATTTTATGTGCAAACAAATTCTTTCATGCATTTATTGATATTTTCAGCTAAATGACCCTGAAATTGAAAAGCACTTCAAATGAACTCAGAAAAGGTTGAAAGTTGGCATGGTATCATAATTTCACCCACATAGCATGTGCAAAAAAGTAGAGAGGGTTACGGCAAAAACTGGATGTACTTCGTGTACAAAATGGACAATCTCTTTCGAAGTATCAGGGTTTCAGATGAAAACTCATCCGTTACGAAGGCATTTCATTTTTTAAATAACCTAAGCATAACCAAATTGAATATAATGATAAAACACACTAATATTAAACATAAGAAAAAAGAATCACCGAAAAATCTATTTTCGAAGTTAAGTTATTCACAAACTAGAGATTCACAAAAATTTCAAATAATTCAAAATTTAAACTATTCAAATTTGAAACTACCGTCACTAACAGAAAGTTTGTAATTTTTTGTACCTAAAGAAAAAATATTCACAAAGAAACTCTAAATGCAGCAAAAAACAACTGAAAAATAAATAAAACAAAAATAAATAAAGCAAAAAAATAAGAAAATAAAAGGCCCACCTACTGCGCCACAGCAGCCTGCATACAACTACAAACCCAACCTGTTGTCGGGCCAAGATGCAGGCCCGCAAAGGACTAGTAGGCCCACAGGACAGCACAGAACAAGTAGGCCCAGTAGGCCTGCTTTGGAGAGGAGATCGAGAGATCTACCGCACTGGGGCTTATAAACCAGTGCGGACGCCCCTCGGCTAGCGAGGTGGGACTAAACTTGCCGCACCGCACCTGCACTAACGCACCCCCTTTAGTACAGGGTCGTGGCTCCAACCGGTACTAAGGGGGGGGGGTCTTTAGTACCAGTTGGAGCTACCACCCGGTACTAATTAGTACCGGGTGGTGGCTCCAACCGGTACTAAAGGTCCATCCTATATAAGGAAACAATTCAAACAATTCAGTTCCTCATTTGCTTTTTCTCCTCTGCCCCGTCGCCCGCCACCCCTCGTCGACGCCCCCGTCGCCGCCCCCTCCCCCCCCCCCCCGCCCCCCCCCCCCCCCCCCCCCCCCGCCGTCGCCCTCGTCGCCGCCCCGTTCCCGTCGTCGCCCCGGCCGTCCCCGTCCCCATCGTCGCCGCCCGTCGCCGCCCCCCGTCGCCTCGCCTCGCCGGTGAGCTCCTGCCCCGGCCGCCATGTCTACACACACCCACACCCACATTGTTAATTAGTTGTAAAATTGTTAGTGTTTTTTATGTTTTTTAGTTGTAGACATATTTATAGAAATGTTAGAAATTTTTCTTTTTGTTAGTTATAGAAATATTTATAGAAATGTTAGAAATTTTTCTGTTTTTTAGTTATAGAAATGTTAGTTTTAGCTAGATGAATTAGATTAATGTCAAATTGTTAGACGATGATCGATGTTTTTTTTAGTTTCTTATAATTTTAGTTATAGAAAAAATTTAGAATTTGCATATAGAATTTTAGTTCTCACAATCCAATAATTTAAAAAATGTTACTTTTGTGGGCATATAGTATTTGTTTTCGACGATGCCTGGCCCGCATCCTCGCCGTCGACCCGTTCACGACGACGTCCTGCTTCAGAGGACCCATGTCCGGGACTGGGCTCCGCCGGGCTGGCACTGGGAGGTGCTACCTTCAAAGGCACGCCGCTTGGTGAGGAACCCGGCCCCGGGTCCCATCGTCGACCCTGATCTCCTTTGGTGGCGTTCGCATGGGCCTCATTTGGTGCAGAGGGAGCCGGCCCCGCCGGAGGTGGTGCATCCTCGTGTCAGGGAGGAGGACGAGCACGTTCGTCGCTACATGGCTGCTATGGACGTCAGGTTCTCCAATACCTGGCAGGTTCTTTGGGCAGATGACCAGAGATATGATCCTGTGATGGTTCCTTCTCTTTGGGTGTCCACGGCCCGCGCCTCAAGAACCGCGAGTGGCCTAGACTCTTCTGTAGTATTCGATCTTTATTAGCTAGCTAGCTAGTGATGTATTCCATATATAATATTCGAGATGATGTATTCGAGATTATATATATTATTAGACATGATGTATTCGAGATTATATATTATTCGAGACGATGTATTCGAGATTATATATTATTCGGGACGATGCATATTATGTACTATGATTCAGTTTTTCCTTATTGATTGCATCCATGCATTGTAATTTGAATACTAAATTGTTTTATATTTCTTCTGGATTAGTTAAATAAAAGCTAAGGCGGACAATACCGGCAGAGAGGGAGAAGAGACCATGTTCGAGATCATACGCATCCCTCGCGGGCCAGATGATCAGAATGAAGATTATGACGGCTCTGAATATCTGAACAATACCGGGAGGGTGATGATAAGATATTCGATGTCGACAACCGACTTGATGAAGTCATGAACTATGATTATGATTATGATGAGCAGACAATCTTGAAATAACAAAGACCGGCGAGGTATATTTATATAAGCAGGCATCTGGTGATCATCACATGTTTTTTGATTTGAAGATATATTAACAAATCGATCTTTCTTCTTTCAGCCCTCCGGATCGAGCAAATCTGCTTCTACAGACAGCAGGACAAAGTGAGGTCCGGGAAAAAAGTTGAAGGATGGTGTAAAGTACAACATCGATGCCATCAAAACCAATGGCGAACCAATCACACCTAAGAACATTGCGAACAAGTTCGTTCGTCGGTGCGGAGTTCTTGTGAAGGACCAACTCTCGATGTCCATTCAAGAATGGAATGAGCCAAAAAATAAATATCCAAATGTTACTTGGGTAAACGATAGAGCAAAAAAACACTTTGGGAGTCTCCCATGGAACATTTTGCCCTACCAGATCATTTCACCGACGCAGATGTGTAGAAAGTCAAGGATGCTGCTCTTAGGAAGATGACAATTGCATTCAACACCCACAAGAAAACCGTATGGGCCAAGTACGTCAAATAAGGAAAGAAGACTCCAGAATTCAAGGGAACACTAGAGAAGCAAAGAGAACACTGGCCCGCTTTCGTGAAATTCAAGGAATTAGAATTATCTAAGGAACGGTCGAGGAAAAACAAGGCCAATGTCGCAAAAAAGACGTAGTTCCATAGGCTGGGGCCAGGTGGCTACGCGGTGGCAATGCCTAAGTGGGATAAGTCTGAGCAAGAGATGCAGGATGCAGGGGTCGATCCAGTTACTAGGAGCTGGCCCCCCAGGTGCAGAACTTGGTTCTATGCGCATGGGGGGCATTGGACCCGAAGACAGGCCTGGTTTCGAAGAAGGCAAGTCTAAAAGGAGTCGAAGATAAGTTACTTCAAGAAATAGAAGATGCTCGAACGGGGGTGTTCATGCCCAACAGAGAGAACGACGAGCTTACGCGCGCCCTGGGAAATCCTGAACACCCAGGAAGAACATGAGCCAAGGGCGTTGTTACGTGGTATGAGGGCTTTTCGGAATGGAACGCTGACTACAGAACCCGTACAAGAAGGAAGATGGAGGAGGAGAAGAAGATGAAGCTGGAGGAGGATCAGAGGAAGCAGGAAGCAGAACGCCTTCAAGGCCTAGAATCAGCGCGCGCGGACTTGGCACTCAAATTCTAGCGGCAGCAGCAGTAGATCGACTCACTTAGCCAGGAAAGGGGTCTCAATAGCGGCAGCAGCTAGCGGATGATCCAGCATTGGATAGCACTGTCCCATACATGCCGAGAAGCGCCGTTGGTTTCGCCCCGGGCGACGCACTACTAGATAGATACCTTGTGGATGACATCATGGAGAGCACTAACTGTGAGCTACACTTCAAAATGAAGAACATATCCATGAAGGTGGCGGACGCCATTGCTTATACAAATTCCCCCGATGCAACATTCCATTGCAACCTGATTCCAGCCGGCTATGCTCGTGTCCAGGTTGATGAAGTGATGGACCAATATTCGGTCCTAGAGCTTGACATTCCTAGAGGTGATGAGGAGCACACACTGGGAGAGGCCAAACATCGTATCATCCTATGGAGAAAAGGATTGCATCATCTTTCCAAGGCCACCGACACCGCGTCAGCCGACTCCTCCTCGAAGTCTGCCACCACGTGAGCAAACTCCCGCTCCTCCAAGTCCGCCACCGCGTCAGGCCACTCCTCCTCCTCCAAGTCCGGCAAAGCACCAGGCCACTCCTCCTGCTTCAAGTCCGACACAACGTCAGCAGACTCCTCCTCGAAGTCCGCCACCGCGTCTGCAGACTCCCGCTCCTCCAAGTCCACCAATGCGTCAGGCCACTCCTCCTCCGCCAAGTCAGGCACAGCGTCAGGCCACTCCTCCTGCTCCAACTCAGCCACACCAGCCGTCTCCGCCGCCTCAGCTATGGTGCGTAGCGCTACGAGTCGAGGTAGTACAGGAGGTACAGGAGGAGGCAAGCGATATAAATATGGTCCAAGCCTCGGTCCTCTTCCTGAGAGGCCTTATGACATGACCGAGGAGCAAAACGCAGCCATAGTGAAGGCCCAAGTGGACGCCCATTTTGGACCGAAACCGGCACCGCCGCCAAGGGAGAAAGTGCCTGAGGAAAAGATTGACCACTTCATTCGTATGGCTACACCACTAGCTCCCAAGCCTGTTGACTCAGACTATGAGCGCCAAATCAGGAAGGCACATCGAGCTTGACTACAGAAGGAGTCAAGCTCGAGCTCGAGCTAAGCAGCTGGCAAAAATGCGGGAAAACTGTTCCCCAGCTGGGAGAACAGGCGGCGCAGTCGATTCCCCCGCTTGTTGTGCCAATAACACATGAGAGTACTGCCGCCCTATATAGATGTGGGCAAACCATTAACGTTCCCCAGCTGGGCAATCTGGTAATAACCGAGGAGCCTATAATGCAGGCTCAAAGCCTCAATATCACTGTTGGACAATTCCTCGAGATCGAGCCCATATCTCCGCTTAGAGAGGAGGAAATAAAACGGAAATATGTCCGCGGCTAACCTTTGGTCGAGCCCGAGGAGGTCAAGAACCTCCCAATGAGAATGTATGAATTGCACGATTGGTACATGAAAATTACCAAGAGTTCCAATCGAGAGTCTCTCATGGTGAAGATCAAGGAAGAGCATTACTTCCATAAGCTAGCTCTATGTGTTGAGTATTCAGAACTATTTCAGTTATTCAATAAATATGCACTCGACAAATCTCTCGTCAGTTTCTATGGTCTGTAAGTGATTTCTTTCTGTAATTTAAGTCTCAAGCTAGATTTAGTGCTCATTGATCGATCATTACTTGTAATTATCCTCACTATATTCTTTTTTGTGGTATTATGCAGGATGAAGATGTATGAAATGAAAAAAGCTGGACGCTATGGCATTGGGTTCATTGACCCGAATATCATTAATGAAAAGACATGGACATATGATCATTGTAAACAAGATGTAGAGAATAAAATGATAGAGTTCTTGAAGCGCCTCAATAGCAATGAATATATACTACTTCTTTACAACTTCAGGTGAGCCACACTGTCTTGTAGTACAAATTCTGTTTTTGCTTACTAGCTAGCTAGATGTTAATAATTAAGTGTATAGGGTTTAGGGTAGTTGATTAGTGTTATGCACATGCCCGCTTAATTAAGACATGCAAACATGTGCACATGCAGTCACCACTGGGTCTTGTAGACATTAAAGTTGAAGAAGGAAAAGTTGAAGTACTGGACTCACTACTTAAGAAAGAAAGTGACTTCACCATCATGAAGGGGATACTCGACAGGTAATTTCAATCATTATTAACTATATCTCAGCCTATTTAGTTCGTCATTTCCTGATATCAACTATATTTAATAACCCCTTTATTAATTTTCTTTGCCAGCGGGCAGGGCTTGGGCAAAGTTCATCAAGGTGACTCCAGGCAAATGGCGAAAAAAGTTGTTGTGGCATCGACCCAAGGTTAGTAATTAACTAGTACTAACTAGCTACCATCTCTTTAATTCCTTTTTCAATACCATTAATTAATTATCATGCTTGATTAATTATTATCTGATTAAATTCTATTCTCGTAAAGGCCCTGAAGCAAGCGCCGGGGACTGATGTGTGTGCATACTACATTTTCGAGAACATTCACATGATGGCATCCGAAAGGAGCAAATCTCAAAGACATGAATGTGTACGTTTTCCAGAACATTATTCACAATTTTTACATGATTATCGATATCTAGTCACACAACTAATACACATGCATATTGATCTCCTTCTTAACAGTTCAAAGAGGTGCGGGACAAGCTCCTAGCAACGGAGCGCATACGAGCACTTCAAGAGGAAATAGCGGGATTTTTGCTCGACCAGGTCATAGATCCCAAAGGAGAATACTATTACCCGCTACCGCCCTCATGAACCACTCCCAATTGTCATCGTGCTCCGAAGGAACCAAGGCAACATGTAGGAGAAATTGTATATATATACATGTGTATGTGTATAATGGTGGTTGTGAGACATTCGATGATATATATATATATATATAGCTACTGGTACAAACCCTCAGCCCCGAGGGTGGACTACTCCCTCCTCATCATGGAGACCATAGGGATGATGAAGATGGCCTCCGGAGATGATCTCCCCCTCCAGCAGGGTGCCAGAACGGGCTCCTGATTCGTTTTTCATGGCTACAGAGGCTTGCGGTGGAGGAACTTCTGGTCAAGGGTTATCTTCGCGGTTTTTTGAATATTTGGCAATTTATAGGGCGAAGAGGCGGCACGGGAGGCCACCGAGGTGGGCACAACCCACCTGGGCGCGCCCTGGTGGGTTGTGGTTCCCTCGGAGCTCCCCTATGGTACTTCTTTGGCCCACCGGGTGTCTTCTGGTCCAGAAAAATCTCCAAAAAGTTTTGCTGCGTTTGGACTCCATTTGGTATTGGTTTTTTGTGATGTAAAAAAACAAGCAAAAAACAACAACTGGCACCGGGCACTATGTCAATAGGTTAGTCCCAAAAAATGATATAAAGTTGCTACAAAATGATTGTAAAACATCCAATAATGATAATATAGCAGCATGAATACTTCATAAACTATAGATACGTTGGAGACGTATCAGCATCCCCAAGCTTAATTCCTACTCGTCCTCGAGTAGGTAAATGATAAAAGAAATAATTTATGAAGTGTGAATGCTAGAAAAGTGCATAAGTTTGATCAATGATAATTTCAATCACTTTTCCAAGCATCATAATAGCAATTCTTTCTTATAAAACTTCTCATGCTAAAGTAGCAACCAATTCACATGTTAAGGTTCAAACAATGAATTCTCTTGAAACTCAACAACCTATATTCTTAGTCACCGAACAATTGCAATTCAACTTATTCAACAGAGTCTAAGTAAGAGCTCCACATACTCAATCATCATATAGTCTTCCATGATTGCTAGTACTCAAAACATATTCTTAGAACAAATGGCATCCATCAAACACAGAGAAAGATAGGGGCTTAATATTTTGCCTCCCAACTCATATATGATAGAGATAATTCTCAAAAATAATAAATCATGATCAAATATATTTGACTGGTCATATGTGCCTAGATCTTTCCCCACCACATGATGCTTGCCAACTAGAGAATAATTGAGATTGAAATGGGAATGCATACTATTGACTCTTGCATAAAAGTAAATACTGAAATGTAAAAGATAGGCCCTTCGCAGAGGGAAGCAAAGGTTATCATGTGCTTTTAACTTTTGGATGCCCAAACTCTTAATGCAAAGGAACGTCACGCTGTATTGCCCCTTATGATAGCAACCTTCATTATGAAGTCTGTCACTTTTATTACTTTGCCATCACAAGTTCATACAACGCTCAATTTTCCCTTACAATAAAAGATCAAACATACTTAGGAGCAATTTTTATTGCTTTATGCACCAATGACAACTTACTTGAAGGATCTTATTCAATCTATAGGTAGGTGTGGTGGACACTCATGGCAAGAAACTGGGTTTAAGGGTTTTGGGATGCACAAGTAGTATCTCTACTTAGTACAAATTTTTGGCTAGCAAAAGATCGTAGGAAAACACCTCATGTTAGAGGATCCATCACAATATAACTTCTATGCAAATATACACAACCATAAGTCATTACGTTGTCTCCCTTTTCCAACTTCAACTAATTAGCTCAAGTTTGAAAATAATTAATGGGTATTCACAATCATAGAAGATGTCCAAGATAATATATTTGCACGTGAAAGTTCTCTTCCTTCTACTAATCATTAATGAATTG
Source organism: Triticum urartu (assembly GCF_003073215.2). Classification (NCBI taxonomy): domain Eukaryota; kingdom Viridiplantae; phylum Streptophyta; class Magnoliopsida; order Poales; family Poaceae; genus Triticum; species Triticum urartu. The sequence continues at coordinate 372,462,967 of NC_053027.1, read as the reverse complement.
CTTGTATGACCAATATTGTGATTGTCAAGATTCAACAGATTTCACTTTCTAAACCCAATGTGAAGCTACCACTAGGCAAGATATAATTTCAACTTCATTATATTCAATTCATTCAACAATTTACTCATAGGATATAAGTGATGCACAAGAGTAAATGACAAGCTACTCCACAAAGATATAAGTGAAGATCAAGCGAGTTCTTAAGTAAATAGGTAGCTAATTGTGGACTCTCTCTTATTTAAAAACTTTCATATTTAAGTATTTTTTTAAACATCTAGCAAAACAAAATAAAATGACATTCCAAGAATATCACAACTCATGTAAAGAAGCAAAAACTTAGGCTCAATCGATACCAACCGATAATTGTTGATGAAGAAAGGTGGGATGTGATGTATACTACGCAACTTGTTCCTGTAGACTTGTGATGGACCTCCAAGCACAGATTTTTGTAGGACAGTAGAAATTTTCCCTCAAGTGGATGAGCTAATGTTTCTCAATCCGTGGGAGGTATAGGATGAAGATAATATCTCTCAAACAACCCTGCAATCGAATACAATAAATCTCTTGTGTCCCCAACACACCAAATACAATGGCAATTTGTATAGGTGCACTAGTTCGGGGAAGAGATAGTGATACAAGTGTAATATGAGTGGTAGAAATATATTTTTATAATCTGAATAAATAAAAACAGAAAGGTAGCAAATAGTAAACAGGCACAAAAACGGTATTACAATGCTTGAAAATGAGGCCTAGGGTCCGTACTTTCGCTAGTGCAATCTCTCAACAATGCTAATATAATTGGATCATTCAACCATCCCTCAAAGTGCAACAAAGAATCACTCCAAAGTTCTTATCTAGCGGAGAACATAAGAAGAAATTGTTTGTAGGGTACGAAGCCACCTTGAAGCCATTCTTTCCGGTCGATCTATCCAAGAGTTCGTACTAAAATAACACCAAATAATTTTAGATTCATAATACTCAATCCAACACAAAGAACCTCAAAGAGTGCCCCAAGATTTCTACCTGAGAAACAAAGACAAGAACGTGCATCAACCCCTATGCGTAGATTACCCCAATGTCACCTCGGGAATCCGCGAGTTGAGTGCCAAAACATATATCAAGTGAATCAATATGATACCCCATTCTCACCATGAGTATTCATATGCAAGACATATATCAAGTGCTCACAAATCCATAAAAGTATTCAATCCGATAACAACGAAATCTCAAAAGGAAAAACTCAATTCATCACAACAAGATAGAGAGGCGGAAAGACTATATGATCCGACTATATTAAGAAAGCCCGCGATACATCTGGATCGTGACATCTCAAGAACACGACAGAGAGAGAGAGTGAGAGAGAGATTAAACACATAGCTACTGGTACAAACCCTCAGCCCCGAGGGTGGACTACTCCCTCCTCATCGTGGTGGCCGCCGGGATGATGAAGATGGCCACAGATGATGATTTGCCCCTCCGGTGGAGTGCCTAAACGGGGTCTAGATTGGTTTTCAGTGGCTACAGAGGCCTGAAGCAGTGGAACTTTTGATCTAGGGTTACCCGAGGGTTTCTGGAATATTTGGGATTTTATAGGGCAAAGAGGGGGTGCGGGAGGCCACCGAGGTGGGCACAACCCACCTGGGCGTGCCTGGGCCCCCAGCCGCGCCCTGGTGGGTTGTGCCCCCCTCAGGGCTGGCCCATTGGTGGTCTTCTGGTCCATAAAAAATCCACAAAAAGTCTCACGGTGTTTGGACTCCGTTTGATATTGATTTCCTGTGATGTAAAAAACAAGCAAAAAACAGCAACTGGCACTGGGCACTGGGTCAATAGGTTAGTCCCAAAAAATGATACAAAGATGCTATAAAATGATTGTAAAAAATCCAAGAATGATAATATATCAGCATGAATACTTCATAAATTATAGATACGTTGGAGACATATCAGCATCCCCAAGCTCAATTCCTACTTGTCCTCGAGTAGGTAAATGATAAAATAAATAATTTATGAAGTGTGAATGCTAGCAATGTGCACAAGGTTGATCAATGACAATTTCAGTCACTCTTTCCTAGCATCATCACATAAATTCTTTCTCATAAAATTTCTCATGCTAAAGTAGCAACCAATTCACATGTTAAGGTTCAAACAATGAATTCTCTTGAAACTCAACAACCTATATTCTCAGTCACCAAGCAATTGTAATTCAACTTATTCAACAGAGTTTAAGTAAGATCTCCACATACTCAACTATCTTATAGTCTTCTATGATTGCTAAAACTCACCGCATACACATCAACCGGACACATAGAAAGATAGGGGTTTATAATTTCGCCTCCCAACATATTCACCTCAAGGGTGATGTTAACAATAATAACTCATGCTACCAATATCCAACTAGATACATGTGCCTAGATCTTTCCTCACTGCATGATGCTTGCCAAAAGAGAAAAATAAATAGGAATAGAGAGAAAAACTTTGACTCTTCCATGAATGTAAATACATAAAAGTAAAAGATAGGCCCTTCGCAGAGGTAAGCAGAGGTTGCCATGTGCTTATTTGTTTGTATGCTCAATCCCTTAGTGGAAAAGACCATCATGTTATATTGCCCGTTATGATAGCAACCTTTATTATGCAGTCTGTCGCTTTTATTGTTTTCCATCACAAGTTCGTACAACGCTCAATTTTCTCTTACACTAAATGATCTAACACTTCTAGAAGCAATTTTTATTGCCCTACTGCACCGATGACAACTTACTTGAAGGATCTTGCTCAATCCTTAGGTAGGTATGGTGGACTCTTGAAGATAAGATTTGGGGTTTAAGGGTTTTTGGGTGCACAAGTAGTATCTCTACTTGGTGCGGAATTTTTGGCTAGCAAAGATGGGGGGCAAACACCATATGTTGAACAATATATGAAAATATAACTTCTATGTGAATATGAACAAACATAAACCATTACGTTGTCTTCCTTGTCCAACGTCAGCAATTTTGGCATATAATATTTTGATGGGGGCTCACAATCACAAAAGATTTCCAAGATAGTATATTCGCATGCGAAAGTTCTCTTCCTTATAGTAATCATTCAGGAATTGCTTGTATGACCTATATTGTGATTGTCAAGCTTCAAAATATTTCACTTTCTAAACCCAATGTCAAGCTACCACTAGGCATGATATGATTTCAACTTCATGACATTCAATTTATTCAACGATTTACTCATAGGATATAAGTGAAGCACAAGAGTGAATGACAAGCTACTCCAAAAAGATATAAGTGAAGATCAAGTGAGTAGTTAAGTAAATAGATAGCTTTTTGAGAACTCTCTCTTATTTAAAAACTTTCAGATCTAAGTATTTTATTAAAACAGCAAGCAAAACAAAATAGAATGACATTCCAAGAATAGCACATCTCATTTGAAGAAGGAAAACCTTAGGGTCAACCGATACTAACCGATAATCATTGAAGAAGAGAGGTGGGATGCCTACCGGGGCATCCCCAAGCTTAGATAATTGAGAATTCTTGAAATATTATCTTGGGATGCCTTGGGCATCCCCAAGCTTGATCTTTTGTGTCTCCTTAATTCCTTTTATATCACGGTTACCCTAAATCTTAAAAACTTCATCCACACAAAACTCGACAAGAACTTGTGAGATAAGTTAGTATAAACCAATGCAAAAACCTTATCATTCTCTACTGTAGCAAATCACTAAAATTATTATTCAACATTGCATACTAAATGCCTCGGCATATTTTATACCCCTATCCTCAAATATAATCTTTAAACAAGCAAACATATGCAAACAATGCAAATATAACGGCAATCTGCCAAAACAGTAAAGTCTGTAAAGAATGCAAGAGTATCAATACTTCTTAAAATCCAAAGATTATGGAAATTTACCACACTGTAGAAAATTTATCAGATCTTATATTGCAAAAAGTTTCAACATTCTATCACATTCTGCCTTTTCTAGGGATTTTTTGCAACAGTGGTAAACTTTCTGTTTTCAAACAACAACATGTAGACTTGTAAAATAAGCATAGTAAAGGCTATCAATGGCACTTCTATTGAAATAAAAGATGCAAAACATTATTCTAAATAACAGCAAGCAAATCCTAACAAAATAAATTGATGCTCCAAGCAAAACACATACCATGTGACGAATGAAAACATAGCTCCAAGTGAGGTTACCGATAATGTTGGAGATGAAAGAGGGGATGCCTTCCGGGGCACCCCCAAGCTTAGTAGCTTGGATCTTCCTTGGATATTATCTTGGGGTGCCTCGGGCATCCCCAAGCTTAGGGTCTTGTCACTCCTTATTCTCCTCATATCAACATCTCACCCAAAACATGAAAACTTCAATCACACAAAACTTAACGGAACGTCGTGAGATTGGTTAGTATGATAAAGAGAAAACCTTTTCACTTTGGTACTGTCAAAGACAAGATTCATAATTGTTTCCACACAATGCCAACTATAGCATATCATTTCTACAATTTATATTGAGCAATATAAGCCATAGAAACTAGAAAAAAAGCAAACTATGCATTGAAAACAGAATCTGTCAAAAACAGAACTGTCTGTAGTAATCTGTACTCCAACCATACTTCTGCTACTCCAAAAAATCTGAACAAATTGGAAAACCTGGGAAATTTTTGTACTAATCTTCTGCAAAAAGAATCAGCTTTTATCGCACTTCTGTTAAAAATGAGAATTGTTTTCCTAAGTGCAAAAGTTTCTGCTTTTCAGCAAGATCAAATCAACTATCACCGTAAGCCATCCCAAAGGTCTTACTTGGAACTTTATTGATACCAAAGCAATAAAAATGATTACTATAGTAGCCTAATCATGTGAACACACAAAAATAGTAGGTAAAAGTGTTGGGTTGTCTCCCAACAAGCACTTTTCTTTATTGCCATTTAGCTAGGCATGATGATTTCAATGATGCTCACATAAAAGATAAGAATTGAAACCTAACCAGAGCATCATGAAACACATGGCAAGCACATTTAAGCCTAACCCAATCCCTATGCATAGGGATTTTGTGATCAAACAATTTATGGGAACAAGAATCAATTAGCATAGGAAGGCAAAACAAGCAAAACTTCAATATTTTCAACACATAGAGGGGAAACTTGATATTATTGCAATATGTAAAAGCATATGTTCCTCTCTCATAATAATTTTCAGTAGCATCATGAATGAATTCAACAATATAACTATCACATAAAGCATTCTTTTCATGATCCACAAGCATAGAAATTTTAGTACTCTCCACATAAGAAAATTTATTCTCATGAATAGTAGTGGGAGCAAACTCAACAAAAATAACTATCATGGGATTGAAAATTAAAATCATGATGATAAGTTTCATGGTTATCATTATTCCTCATAGCATACATGTCATCACCATATCATCATAGATAGCAACTTCGTTGTCATAGTCAATTGAAACCTCTTCCAAAGTAGTTGATTCATCATTAAATAAAGTCTTGACCTCTCCAAATCCACTTTAATCATTATAATCATCATAAATAGGAGGCATGCAATCATTATAACAAATTTGCACATCAAATCTTGGGGGACTAAAAGTATCATCTTCATCAAACATATCATCCCCAAGCTTATGGCTTTGCATATCATTAGCATCATGGATATTCAAAGAATTCATACTAACAACATTGCAATCATGCTCATCATTTATACCAAACATTCTATTGAATTCTTCTTCTATCAATTGAGCACAATTTTCCTTTCCATCATTTTTCACGAAATACATTATAAAGATTAATAATATGATGCAACCTCAATTCCATTTTTTTTGTAGTTTTCTTTTATAAACCACACTAGTGATAAAACAAGAAACTAAAAATTCAATTGCAAGATCTAAAGATATACCTTCAAGAACTCACCTCCCCGGCTACGGCGCCATAAAAGAGCTTCGTTGACAGGATGTGAGTGCCGCTTATCTAACCTCCCTGGCAACAGCGCCAGAAAAGAGCTTGATGTCTACTACACAACTTGTTCTTGTAGACTTGTGTTGGGCCTCCAAGCGCAGAGTTTTGTAGGACAGTAGCAATTTTCCCTCAAGTGGATGACCTAATGTTCCTCAATCCGTGGGAGGTGTAGGATGAAGATAATCTCTCTCAAACAACCCTGCAATCAAATACAAGAAATCTCCTGTGTCCCCAACACACCCAATACAATGGCAATTTGTATAGATGCACTAGTTCGGTGAAGAGATGGTGATACAAGTGTAATATGGGTGGTAGAAATATATTTTTATAATATGAATAAATAAAAACAGCAAGGTAGCAAATAGTAAACGGGCACAAAAACGGTATTGCGATGCTTGAAAATGAGGCCTAGGGTCCGTACTTTTGCTAGTGCGATCTCTCAACAATGCTAATATAATTGGATCATATAACCATCCCTCAAAGTGCAACAAAGAATCACTCCAAAGTTCTTATCTTGGGGAGAACATACGAAGAAATCATTTGTAGGGTTCTAAGGCACCTCGAAGCTATTCTTTTCAGTCGATCTATCCAAGAGTTCGTACTAAAATAACACCAAATAATTTCAGATTCATAATACTCAATCCAACACAAAGAACCTCAAAGAGTGCCCCAAGAATTCTACCGGAGAAACAAAGACAAGAATATGCATCAACCCCTATGCGTATATTACCACAGTGTCACCTCGGGAATTCGCGAGTTGAGTGCTAAAACATATATCAAGTGAATCAATATGATACCCCATTGTCACCACAAGTATTCATATGCAAGACATATATCAAGTGCTCTCAAATCCATAAAAGTATTCAATCCGATAACAACGAAATCTCAAAGGTAAAAACTCAATTCATCACAACAAGATAGAGAGGGGAAAACACCATATGATTGACTATATTAACAAAGCCCGTGATACATCAAGATCATGACATCTCAAGAGCATGAGAAAGAGAGAGATATTAAACACATAGCTATTGGTACAAACCCTCAGCCCCGAGGGTGGAATACTCCCTCCTCATCGTGGTGGCCACCGAGATGATGAAGATGGCCACCGATGACGATTTCCCCCTCCGACGGAGTGCTGTAACGGGGTCTAGATTGGTTTTCGGTGGCTATAGGGGCCTACGGAGGTGGAACTTCCGATCTAGGGTTACCCCAAGGGTTTTTGGAATATTTGGGATTTTATAGGGAAAAGAGGGGGTGCCGGAGGCCAACGAGGTGGGAACAACCCACCTGGGCGTGACTGGGCCCCCAGGCGCGCCCTGGTGGGTTGTGCCCCCCTCGGGCACCCCCTAGGCGCTACTCTGGCCCATTGGTGGTCTTCTGGTCCATAAAAAATCCACAAAAAGGTCCGCAGTGTTTGGACTCTGTTTGATATTGATTTCCTATGATGTAAAAAACAAGCAAAAAACAACAACTAGCACTGGGCACTGGGTCAATAGGTTAGTCCTAAAAAATGATATAAAGTTGCTATAAAATGATCGTAAAAAATCCGATAATGATAATATAACATCATGAATACTTCATAAATTATAGATACATTGGAGATGTATCAGGATGCCTACCGGGGCATCCCAAGCTTAGATGCTTGAGACTTCTTGAAATATTATCTTGGGATGCCTTGGGCATCCCCAAGCTTGAACTTTTGTGTCTCCTTAATTCCTTTCACGGTTTCCCTAAAACTCAAAAACTTCATCCACACAAAACTCAACAAGAACTCGTCAGATAAGTTAGTATAAATCAACGCAATAACCTTATCATTATCTACTGTAGAAAATCACTAAAATTATTATTCAACATTGCATACTAAATGCCTCTGCACATTTAATACTCCTATCCTCAAATAGTATAATTAAACAAGCAAACATATGCAAACAATGCAAATATAACAACAGTCTGTCTAAACAGGACAGTCTGTAAATGATGCAAGAGTATCAATACTTATTTAACTCCAAAAATTATGAAAATTACCACACTGTAGAAAATTTATCATAGCTTACTCTGCAAAAAGTTCTAACATTTTATCACATTCTTACTTTTTTGAAGAATTCATGCACTAGCGTACAACTTTCTGTTTTCAAACAACCACATATAGACTTGCAAAATAAGCATGACAAAGACTATACTTGACATTTTTATTGAAGTAAAAGATGCAAAACATTATTATAAACAACAACAAGCAAATCCTAACAAAATGTAATGACGCTCCAAGCAAAACTCATATCATGTGACGAATGAAAATATAGCTCCAAGTAAGGTTACTGATGTTGTTGGAGACGAAAGAGGGGATGCCCCATATCATGTGACAAATGAAAATATAGCTCCAAGTAAGGTTACCGATGTTGTTGGAGACGAAAGAGGGGATGCCTTCCCGGGTGAGGTAGTGCTGGATTAGGGGGTCTCCGGACAGCCAGACTATATCCTTTGGCCGGACTGTTGGACTATGAAGATACAAGATTGAAGAATTCGTCCCGTGTCCGGATGGGACTCTCCTTGGCGTGGAAGGCAAGCTAGGCAATACGGATATGTAGATCTCCTCCCTTGTAACCGACCTTGTGTAACCCTAGTCCCCTCCGGTGTCTATATAAACCAGAGGGTTTTAGTCCGTAGGACAACATACAATCATACCATAGGCTAGCTTCTAGGGTTAGCCTCTACGATCTCGTGGTAGATCAACTCTTGTAATACTCATATCATCAAGAACAATCAAGCAGGAAGTAGGATATTACCTCCATCAAGAGGGCCCAAACCTGGGTAAACATCTTGTCCCCCGCCTCCTGTTACCATCCGCCTTAGACGCACAGTTCGGGACCCCCTACCCGAGATCCGCCGGTTTTGACACCGACATTGGTGCTTTCATTGAAAGTTCCACTGTGTCGTCACCATAAGGCTTGATGGCTCCTTTGATCATTGATAGCGATGCGGTCCAGGGTGAGGTTTTCCTCCCCGGACAGATCTTTGTATCCACCGGCTTCGCACTGTGGGCCAATTTGCTTGGCCATCTGGAGCAGATCGAGAGCTATGCCCCTGGCCATCAGGTCAGATTCGGAAACTTGAACTACACGTCGATATCCGCGGAGACTTGATCTTCGACGGATTCAAGCCCATGTCAGGTGTGCTGCATAGTCACAACGAGCATGACATAACTCCGTCGTCGGACAGTATTCGGGAGATCGCGTCTGCAACTACTCCAGCCGTCAATCCGGAGCAAATCGGGCCAGCCGAGAGCGGAGGGATAGACCCCGCCACGGAGGCCGCGCTCTCAGCGGCGATAGAGCCAGACGCTGACTTCACCCCTTACGAGAGCCGTGTTGCCAAACCACTGGATTCACCCCTGGCCACGGACTCCGATCCGCTTATATCCATGCCCGTCGAACCCGACTGGGCGCCGATCATGGAGTTCACCTCCGCGGATATCTTTCAGCACTCGCCTTTCGGTGATGTGCTAAATTCATTAAGGTCTCTCTCCTTGTCAGGAGAACCTTGGCCGAACTATGTTTGGCTAGAATGGGATGTGGACGACGAAGAAATTCGCTACCCACCCACCACCCACTTGGTAGCCACTGTCGACGACCTAACCAACATGATTAACTTCGACTCCGAAGACATCAACGGCATGAACGAAGATGTAGGAGATGAACAGGAACCAGCGCCCACAGGGCGCCGGACAATCACTTCATCACATGACATATACATGGTGGATACACCCAAAGAGGGCAATGGCGAAGAGACAGCGGAGGATGCCCCCTCCAAGCAACCCAAGCGCCAACGTCAGTGGCGCCGCTCTAAGTCCCGCCATAGCAAAAACAGCGATAACAGCACAAGAGGAAATAATAGTCTAGTTGACTCTAGAAGAAACGACGACTGCATCGCCCCGATGGCAGAGCACCACAAAGATGCAAACGGCGAGCATACTGCAGATCCGGCGTCCGAACACGGCGACACCAAGGATAAACCTCATCAAACCCCGTCTCTGGAGGAAAATAGTCCGGACGAAGAGGCACATATCATCCCAGAAACGCACTTGGAGCAAGAGAACCTCCGCAGAAGGCTTATTGCCACAGCGAGGAGCCTGAAGAAGCAGAAGCAAAGGCTTAAGGCCGCACAAGATACGCTCAACAGCAGGTGGAACAAATTACTCGACAATGAAACAAAGTATGGTGGAAGTTACCACAGAAATAGATATCCAAAGCGCAAGCTATTACCTGAATTCGACGATGAGGCCTTAGAGCCCACGCAGCCGAAAATGACACGGCCAACCGGCCAGATCCACCACCTTGTGACCGCGATAGAGCGGCCAACAAAGTCACACATAAGTCAACACACGATCTATGTGAGAACTTGCACCAAAAATCCGGTGCGACCAGATCCATCTACGGATCTAGGAAGCGCGCTCCGGCACAAAATCAAAACCGGATACTAGAACCGTCCTAACGCCATGGCATGTCCCAATACAGGGGCGCCGCACACCCCTTATGTTTCACAGATGAGGTGCTGGATCACGAATTCCCATAAGGATTCAAACCAGTGAACATAGAGGCGTACGACGAGACCACAGACCCTAGAGTCTGGATCGAGAATTTTATCCTCCATATCCATATGGCCCACGGAGATGATCTCCATGCCATTAAATACTTACCCCTCAAGCTCAAAGGACCAGCTCGGCACTGGCTGAAAAGCCTCCCTGAAAACTCAATTGGAAGTTGGGAGGACCTCGAGGATGCTTTTCGGGCTAATTTCCAAGGGACTTACATCCGACCTCCGGATGCAGACGATTTAAGTCATATAATCCTACAGTCCAGAGAGTCCGCCCGAAAGCTTTGGAACAGGTTCCTCACCAAGAAGAACCAAATCATCGACTATCCGGACGCTGAAGCCTTAGCAGCTTTTAAACACAGCATCTGAGACGAATGGCTCGCCAGACACCTCGGCCAAGAAAAACCGAGAACAATGGCAGCCCTAACAAGCCTCATGACCCGCTTTTGCGCGGGCGAAGATAGCTGGTTAGCCCGTAGCAACACCAGCGACCCAAGCACATCCGAAGTCAGGGATGGCAATGGAAAACCATGACACAACAAAAACAAGCGTCGAAATAAAGAAGGTAGCCTAGATAATAGTGCGGTAAACGCCGGATTCAAGGGCTCTCGACTAGGTCAGCGGAAAAAGCCTTTTAAAGGCAGCAGAGAAGGACCATCTGGCCTAAACAAGATTCCTGACAAGCTCTGTCAGATTCACGGCACCCCCGACAAACCTGCAAATCACACCCACAGAGAATGTTGGGTCTTTAACTAGGCCGGTAAGCTAAACGTCGAACACAAAGGGGAAGATACACCAAGCGAAGACGAGGACGAACCTCGCCAGCAAAGAACCGAAGGACAGAAAAAATTCGCACCAGAGGTTAAAACGGTAAACATGATCCATGTGACGAAGAAGAGAAGCAAACATGCACTCCAAGACACACGCACCATAGAGCCCGTCACCCATAGGATCAACCCCTGGTTGGTCTGCCCGATCACTTTTGATCGCAGGGATCACGCGTGAAGCATCCGACACGAAGGATTGGCAGCCTTGGTGTTAGACCCAATAATAAACGGGTACAATCTCACACGAGTCCTCAAGGACGGCGGCAGTGATCTCAATCTGATATATCAAGACACAGTCCACAAAATGGGGATAGACCCGACACAAATAAGCCACAGTAATACTACCTTCAAGGGAGTAATACCAGGCCAAGAGGCCCGCTGTATGGGCTCTCTACTGCTAGAGGTTGTATTCGGTTCTCCCAATAACTTCTGAAGCGAAAGGTTAACTTTCCACGTCGCTCCATTCCGAAGTGACTATCAAGCACTACTCGGAAGAACGGCTTTCGCTCATTTTAATGCAATACCGCATTATGCTTTTCTCAAGCTTAAGATGGCTGGTCCACGTGGCATCATCACAATTAGCGGAAACACTGAACATTTTTCACGTACGGAAGAGGATGCAGCAGCTTTAACAGCCGCGAACTAGACAGCCTCACCAACAAGAAAAAATGATAGGTCGTCAAGACCACGGACACGGTTAGACGAGTCCGGCGCTCCACTACATATACATGAGATTGGTTTGATGATCAAACCCTCATAGATGATACCAGGGGCTTCCCGCGTGTAATCAGGGCCAGCCCGGCTCAACTTGACTTCTCTTGAATTTTGATAGTTCATTGATAATAACCAATTCCTTTTTTTGGCACGGCAACTTTCACCTAAGTTATTTCCTTTTACAGATGACAATCATGCTACACCCGTCCAGGACACGGCACAATGGAGACACAGGCGCAGACGTGCAGCAGGGACCCGCCCAAAGGGTTTCTTTTTAGATTAAGACCCTGCGTAAACCTTTTTTTACTGTCTCTTGTTGCTCACATCCTCCGGATACTCTACACAACCGAGAAGGATGCTGACGTTATTGGCATGTGGCCACATCAGGATATTGCACGTACTTGGACACACGGGGTTTATTATTAAGGGCATTGTTCAGCCCGGTATATGTTATAAAGATCGAACACCTTAGGGAGTGTTCGGCATCGCGACTTTGTCCCTATATGCATCAGCTCCGAATCATGTCTTTGGTCAAATGTTGGGTTTGCCCGGCTCCCACGTTTTGGTACCTTACGTTCCACCATATCGGCTAAGGTAGCACTAGGAGAACTACTGCGATTGTGCCCTGGTTCATTCGGATGAGCACCTCAGTAGAGAAAGCCGAAAACTGACTGTCATGATATAGCGAGAGACTAGTCAACCACTCGATGAATCAGCGGAATCTTCGGGATTCCTCTGGATTAACGAAGGGCCGTTTCCCGGCCATGTACGTACGCGCCCCGTATTCGGACGAGCGCAGAAGTACCAGGGCTATATAGTAGCCCCACCGTCAAACTCCTATTGCTAAGTGAAAGTGTTAAAGCAATTTAGTCTGATTGCCTCGTTCGCTGTGCTACCACCTACTTAATGGACCAAGATGTTGGATCAAGTGTGGATACGCGTTTTCGGCGAACACCCCCGCATTATATGTGTGGGGTGGGAAGCCGATGACTGCAAACTTTCAGGTTATATACATATATACATAAACGGCCGCACATGAGGCATCATAATACTTTCAGGAAAAAGTATAAACACAACCTTGATAACTCAATAAAACTTTGTTTTTACAATGGGAGTACATGTCACTAGAACATAATATTCTTCGAGCACTGAGCCTCTATCGAACGAGCGCCTTCAAGAACTTCTTCAAAGTAGTGCTCGGCAGCCACTCGGCCCACGGCCGAACCCTGTGTGGCAACAGTGGTGGCCTCCATCTCTGCCCAGTATGTCTTGACACGGGAAAGGCCATCCGCGCACCCTCTATGCACGCCGATCTCTTTATAGCATCGATGCGCGGCACATCACCAAGGAATTATAGCACTAAACTAAAGTAGCTATTCGGCCTTGGCCCTCCCGGCCACAGATGGTCCACAACGGACCTCATGGCAAGTCCGGACAACCTATGGAGGTTGGCCCACTCGGCCATTCACTCATTCAACAGCAGTGGACGGCCTGGAGCATGAAATTGTGACCAGAACAGCTGTTCCACTTCGTGATCTTTCTGATCCTTGAAGTACTCGGCTGCATCAGCAGCACTTGCAGCCAAATCCACATAGGCGTCCGCAGAACTCCATAGTCGGTCAAGAGGAGCATACTTCGGATCTCCGAACTTCATCCGCAACAAGAAGGGCTTCCCAGACACGATATCTGCAGCTTGATGCAGCTCCTCCTTTGTCGCTCTAATTTTGGAGTGGGCTTCCTTGGCAGCTACCAGGGCCTTCTCCAGGTCCGTCACCTTCGCTCGACTTTCTTCTTCAAGAAGCTGGTAGCGGTCAGCGGCATCTTTCAACTCTATAGCCATTTTGGTTATTCTTTCCTTTTTCTCGCAATGCGCGGCCTGTTCGGCCCTCAACTCTTCGGCCGCCTTTAGAGCGGCCGCATTGCTACTCCTTGCTTGTTCCTTGGCTCGGGCAAGCTCCGCCCGAAGGGTCTCCACGGTAGCAGCTCCATCTGCAGTCACAACATATTAAAGATACTAGCATCATGCTCCTCTTATTATGTGACGATCACCAGAGAAATCACTTACCCTGTGCCTCGTCAAGCCGCTGGTTGACAAGCACAATATCAGCATCGGTCGCATCAAGTTGCCGCTTTAGCTCGGTAAACTCATCAGTCTGGCTAGCCACCGGAGCCTCAGCCACCTGCACATAAAGGTAGTCGGGTTATTACCTGGGAATATGATCCTCGGTTTGCCGCCATTCTCAACGACAACCAGAGTCTCAGGGGCTACTATCTGCATAGGGCACACATAACGTGTGCGGTACTATAAAAACATACACTATTTCACGTACCTCAAAGCCTTTCAGCAGACTCATAAAGGCTTCATGCAATCCGCTTTCAGCGGATGAAATCCTTTCAATTATCGTACCCATCAGCGTACGATGCGCTTCTGAGATGGCCGCTTTCCCTAGAAGATCCCTCAGTGCGTCCGACCGCACTCTGTACGGTTCCGGACTCTTGCCATCGCTCTCCTTAGGAGCCGGATACTGAGGATTCCGGGTAGCCAAAGGGTTATCCTCTGGCCTGGGCAGACCAAGAGATACCCTCCGCGATGACACTTCAGGGTCGCCCGCCCCCGGAGGCGGGGTGTCAGGAGGAGGCGTTTCGCTCTCCATCATCTCCGGAAGAAGATCCCCCGTAGACGAACTCTGTCGAGAAGGGCTGCGATCCGGACTACAATTTATAAGCATCGGTTATTGTCTTCAGAAGTAAGGTAGGATATTTTCATTATTAAGTACTTTTTGATTACTTATAGCTCAGTAGAGGGCTGATCCCCGCGCGGACATTGTGCGGCAAGAATACCCTCCGAGGCAGGACCCTCTGGCGAAGATTTCTTCTCCCATTTGGAAACCTTAGTTTCCGGATCATCAGAGGTAGTCCTCTTCCTTCCCCGGTGTCGTGGGTTTGTCACGGCAGATGTCCTCATGAAAGGACTTAGTCGTTGAGCAATCGTAACGGGTTAGCTTAAAGGGGTTAAACCGGACAAGGGGACACGGGGAGTTTATACTAGTTCGGCCCCTTCAATGAAGGTAAAAGCCTATGTCTAGTTGTGATTGGTATTGCTAGGGTTTCGAAGAACAGGGAGCGAATCCGCTTTGTCTGGCTCTCGATTTCTTTTATGTCGTCCCTAAACCGCTGCCGGGTCATCCCTTTATATACAAAGGTTGACGCCCGACGGTTTACAGAGTCCCGAAGTCGGATCATAAACGTGTCCGGTTCGGTCTCTGCACTTCCTACCTTACAATGCAAGTTACATAATTAGTTCGTTTACATCTACAGGCCTTAACTCGCCTCTAGGCCTTGGGCCTTCATAAAGCGCCATCATCCTTACATCTTCATGGGCTTCTAATCTTCACAAAGCTAATCCGGCTACTCCTGGCCGGTTTACGTCCAATAGTAATATCCCCAACATTAGGCCCCAGATTGATTTGAACTCGTTCATGTCAATCTTCAATACTTAGAAAAATTCCTCCCTTTTCATCTTGCATAGATCTTGTAAACCGCTGTGACATCATCCTCCAGATTTGTAGTAAACCTCCATGATATCATCCTATTCATTAAAGCCGAAGATACCCTTTATTAATGAGCATCCAACGATCGAGGCAACAATCTCGTTATCTATCCATTTTTTGGGCTCCTCAATTCCCGCGCCTGTCGCTTATCTCTTTACCCTTATAAATAGAGGCAGAGGACCCCTTTCTTTTCTTTCCATTTCCCCTTCATCCCTTCTTCTTCCTCGCGACGCCTCCGCACTTGAGCACCACCGCCATCGTCTAGCCTCACCGTCGGCCGCTGCATCAACCTATTCGTACCAGAGCCCCGCAGCACACCTCCGCTCCTTCCACGGCCGTAGTAAGTCCTTCCCTCCTTCATTTCTAGATCCATTAGGGTTCTCGCAAGTTCATGGTGTTCCTTTCTCGTTCTTCACCAGTCTTTAGACAGTAGACCTTAGACTTGATACGCTCCGTGCGATAGTTCTAGAGCTCCCCTTCTTGCTTGTTTTAAATCAAGTCTTTATGCGCATAAAAAAGAACCTTGATTTGTGCTGTCATGAATTGCTCCAAGACCAACTTTTTAGGTCTAAATCTTTTTCTTTTCCTGACTTGTGGTAGATCCAAAATGCCTCTGTGATCCTGTGAAACCTGTTTTACCTTATTTAACCCTCGTTGCCTTAGATCTGTATCCTCTTTACCATCTAGGCGGTTTACCTTTGTAAAAACAATCTATCTCATACCATTAGTCCCCTAATAAACCGGTAAACCTTCTTTACGTTGATTGTAATAGTCCGGTTTAACAACACATGTATGCCCTTGATATGACCTTGTCATTCACTATTGTATTAGTCTCCGGTTTACGCAATTTCACATACCTGTATATCTTTATTCCCCTGCATCTCGCGTACCACCGTGAATGATTTGTAAACCGACATTTCTTTTCTAGCTTTTTGTTTCACAATGGCCAAACAGTTTGCCGCTTGCAATTGAGCTCCTTCCCGTGTCACCGAGGAACAGTTGAACAGAATGGTCAGCATCGGCACCTTGCCTAAGAAAATTGAAATTCGATGGCGAGTTCCAGGAGCAGAAAATCCTCCAACCCCGAGGTAGGGTGAGGTTGTGGTCTTTGTCGACCACATAGGCCGTGGTTTAAAACCGCCAGGGTCAAAGTTTTACCGAGATGTGCTTGCCAGTTTCCAACTCCATCCTTAAGATATCGGACCCAACTGGGTATCCAATCTATGCAACTTCCAGGTCTTCTGTGAAGTGTACTTACAAGAAGAACCGACTGCTGAGCTGTTCCGAGACTTCTTTCATCTGAACTGGCATACAAAATTTGTAAATGGTCCCAACACTGAACTTGGTGGTGTTTCTATTCAAAAGCGGAAGGAAGTTGAATTCCCTCATGTCAAACTGCACAGTCACCCGAAGGAATGGAACTAGACTTGGCTCTACTGCATAGATACCTCCCCTGAAGATGAAAACCCTCTTCTAGGCTATCGTGATCACCGGCTTTCCAACACTCATCCAGTCCCACAACGTTTAAGCTCTGCAGAATGGGCCAAATATGCCCCTCAACTAGCCAAGCTCCGGGCCTTTATGGCCAATGGTTTAACAGCCATTGATTTTGTCTGTTGCTGGATATCATGGAGCGTCTTGCCACTAAGCCGCCGCCCCGGTTTAATGTGTGAGTATACCAGCGCGGTTGAAGACCCCCAATGCCACATCAACATTCAGGTAACCAATGAAGATGTCACTGAAAGTGTTCAGAAAATTTTGAATGAACCGGAATCAGTCTGTCGCCAAACCGGCTTGAGCCCCTTCTACACTCAGAATAAACCGCCTGCGGTAAGCACAATGCTTCCTTTTTATCTTTGATATCTTTTGATTTGTTCAACTTGTGAACGTTCCTCTGTTTATGTATGAACAGGGTGATGATCCCTGCTGGCAACGGAAATCCGCAGATAAAGCGGCAAAGCCATACCGTCCCAAAATCAAAGCTGTCAAGCATACCTCAAAGCGGAAAATGGCTGACCGAATCAGCATGGAGCTTGATGAAGATGCAGATGATCTGGAAGTTGAGGTAGAACTTGACTCACTTGGCTCCCTTTTCATGCACCTCATTAAGAATGATCTTTATCAGGAGGACGTAGAAGGCAGCCAGGCTAATGATGTAGAGGTAATTACCCTTTCCTCCGGTTCAGACTCTATGCCAACACAAAAAACCCGTCAAGCATCCCGGAAAGTAAGCTTTTCTCATCCTCTTGCGTACTTGGATCCAACATTTATTTTGAAGACACAGCAGCATGAAGCTCGCCGGACAACCCGGCACAGTGGCCAACAGGTTACTTCGGCCGGTTTACCTGATACCCCGGTTCGGAAGCGCCGGTCTGAGGTCTCTCCCACTTCTGACAATTCTTATCCCAAGGCGGATTATTTCAGACAACCTCTTAATCTGCCCGATTCAAATTATCAGGTGACACCTCCCTCATCCTCTGGTGAGTCGATAGCAACCCAACTCCCTCCTCTAAAAATTGTGGCTGGGTAAGCTTTCAAACCCTTTCTTACAATGCGTTGCAAATCTTGAATAAGATGCTAAACCTCTTTTAATTTTGTTTGCAGAGCCAAAGCCAGACCCAGCAAGAAAGCTCGCGTCAACAATCCGTCAGAAGACCAGGCAGTTTTTGAAGAAGAGCAAATAGGTGAACCAGACCAAACTCGTGAACCAGAGGGTCCTCATCCTGAGGCCACCTCTGATGAACCACCAGAAGCTGATCCTGCCATGCCTGATACTGAACCGGCAGCTCCAAACCGGGCTAGTCCTGTGAGAGGTACTGAGACTCCGTCATCACCCGCAAAAACCACTGAAGGCCAAGGAGATGATGTTATCATTACTGGCATGGGCCACATCTCTCCTGGCCATCCCATAATCTTGGCCCAACATAGTGCCAAAGAAGAGCGTGCTGCTAGGGAAAAGGGCAAATGGAATACTGCCATATCAAGTTATGCCCATCTTAATGCTGAAGAACTTCACTCCGGTTTCTTAAACCGTCTGCACTCAAACCGTGACTATGAAGCCAGTATGGTAAACTTGATGAAGGAACGCTATGAGGTATTTTCATCTTCCTTTACTTCTTGATTCCAAAGTTGAAGTGCTAGCCCAAGTAGCCCCCAAGGGCCGTTTTATGATGTTAATCGTAAACCGGGTCTTTGTAACACTTTAAGTCCCTCCTACTGACCCTCAAAATGTCAGGTCCTTAGTGAAAACCAAGACCGATACTTTACCAATGTAATTATATAGCTTTCCTCAGCGTAGCCCCCAAAGGCCGGTTTAGCTTTGCAAGGTAATCTGGGTTTTAATCCATATGTCCATTTTGAACAGATGTACATTAGCCCCCAAGTGTCAAGTATAATGATTGCATTGTTCTGGAGACTTATAAAAGATGTAGTGAATTAGAGCAAATAGGCATTAGCCCCCAAGTATGAAGTGCATTACTTGTTATACGCTTTGTACTTAGAAAATATATATCCTGTTGTTGACATATCTTCACTGTTGCAGGCCGAACTAAGCAATAGAGATGCCTGAACCGCTCATTTGCAAGAGAACATGAAGTCCCAACACGCAGAGGCTGCGAAAGCCAAGGAGGAACTGACCAAAGCCCTGACAGCAATGGAAAAGCTAAAAGAGTCTTTTAACAAAGATCGTGCTGACTGGGAAACCGAGAAGGCCGGTTTAACCAAAAGAGCTGAGGATGCAGAAGCAGCCCTGAAACCAGTTGTAGATGAACTAACTGGTTTGAAAGGGCAAATCAACGCCATGACTTCCGCTGTCTTTGGTAAGTATCTCCTTATGCAGTTTGTCCAATTCATGAAACCTTATCATTTACTAGAGTGCTGATTTTAAACCATGACAGGCACTCGTATTGCTCATCTGGGCACAAATATGCAGATGAAGCTTAAAGCGGCTTATACCTTGATTGAACAGCTGTACTATGGGTCCCAGCATGCTATTTGCACTGCGGCTTACAATAAACCGGCGCCATCACTGATAAAGGAAACGCTTGAAAAGTTGGCCATGTTACCAGCCCAGATTACCGAACTGAAGAAGGCAGCTGCAAGAGCAGGAGCATTAACCGCACTAATCCGAGCCAAGGCATGGATTCCAGATCTTGAAGTGGAGGACATCATTAAAGGATATCCAGGTGTGAAGGTGGGCGGTTCAAACTTCGACAATGATGACCTCCGAAGGCTGACCAAAGAAATGCGGCTAATAGCCAGCAAACTGGCAGAGGACACAGACTTGTCTCATTTCCAACCGGCTTATGATGCTGAAGGGAAGAGACAGCCTTCCGAAATCCATGAAGTCGAAGAACTTGTGCCTCCAATCCGTAAGCATACTTACGTTCCTGACATTAACCCCTCCAGCCTTATCCATGAAGAAGCCGTGTTTCAAGCTTTAACTGGAATCGATTGGTCAACGGTTGATTTCCAACGTCTGGGGAGGGATGAAGAAGAAGTGATCGCACCAACTGACCCTCAACAGTCAAACCGTCCAGACGAAGCGTCTTAAACTGGCAGCCGGTTTACCAGCTATTGTGTGCCAATGCTTAAAAACACCTATTCAATTGGAGCCGTTTGGAAGCTTCATGTAATAGGATAGCAAAAACTCCTTTATCTGTCATGCCATCGAGCATGTTTTGTGATGCTTTGATAATGTGAAAACTTGCTCCACCTTTTTGGATCTATTTATGCATAACCCATGATGAGTTGTGTTCCTGAATACAAGAACTTGAAAAGTGTCCTAGTGGTTTACCACTGGACGGGTCATGATGCCCAAGAATAGACAATATGTGACGCCCTGAGACCATTGAGCCAGGTGTCTTCCAGTTATTCACCGTCGTTGCAATGTCATTTGCTTGTGTGTTGCATTTCATCATGTCATCATGTGCATTGCATCATCATGTTTTCGAAACTTGCATGCGTCCCGGTCTCCTCGTTCTTTCCGTTGTCCGTTCTGAGCCCAGACACATTTGTACGCGCCCGCGGCACGTCCGAAATAGTATTTTATAAGTGGCCGGAAAATGTTCTCGAAATGGGTTGAAAGTTGGCGTGCAGTCTTATTTTAGTGTAGATAGACCGCCTGTCAAGTTTCATCGCATTCGGAGTCTGTTTGATAGCCCAACTGTTAACTATAGCGGCATTATAGCCGGGCACACGTCGGACGTTTTCGGTCTCCGAAAACGCTTGTCGGGCCTCTCTCTCTCTCTCTTCTCTCAGCCTGAGGCCTTCCGCACAGTCCACTACCTACCGCCAGGTCCAACCTAACCTATCTCATTAGCCCGCGGTCCTCCTCGCGCGCGTCCGAAAGTTCTCCCGGACCCGACCCGAGCAGTTGTCAACGTTGTGTCCGGATCATCCCCAAACATCTACAAAACATCTCCGTTTTTCTTTCGGACTCCCTAACCTATTTATTCGCAACCGTCCGATTAAGATCGGAGGGACCTTTTAGCCCTAAACCTAAACGGCTTGCTATATATATACATATATATATATACAGGGCAAACCCTAAAAATCTAGGGACATTGCCCCATCCACCAGATCCCTCTCCTCTCCACCGCCACCCACTCACCATCCCCATCGGGATCCTCCCAGATCCATCCACCCATTCCCAGCCGATCCCGACCAACTCCCTTGTTTTCAGCATCGGGCCAACCTCCTCCTCCGCTGGATCCACCCAATCCCGCAACCTCCTCCCGCAGCACGCCCGTCCTCAAGCCCCTGCCCCGAGCCTTCCCGTGCTCCTCCTCCTCGCCTCGTCGTCCGGCGCAACGGCCAGGGACCGAATCAGCTAGCAAGATGAGCGCCGATGCCTGCTTCTTCTTCATCTTCCCAGGCTCCTTCTGTTTCCTTCTCTCATCACCCTTCTTTTCTCTCTTTCTGTGAGTAGGGGATCGCCATTGACAACCGCAGCAGCGAACCTCCATGGACCCCGGCCGCCGACTCGGAGCTCCCCGTCGCCAAGTCCCGCGCCCCTGCTTCCCTGAGACCCACGTCGTCGCAGCCGTGCTCCTTCCCCGAGCGTGCCTTGCTGTTGTCCAGCCGTGCGTGCCATCACCCGTTCGTCTCCGATGGATCCGCGAAGCCGCCCGTATGGGACCTCGTCATCCTCCTGCTCCTTCGCCGCCCCGCGTCCCGCGCCATGGAAGCCCGTGCGAGCTCCCAGTGCCGCCTCGTCCTTGCTCCACCACCATCACCGGGAGGCAACGCTCGCACCGCTGTTTACCTGTCGCTGTCGTTTTCCTTCAGAAACAAGCAGAGTGCAGCGTCCCTGCCCTTCGTTGACCGATTCCAGATCTACCGCGCCCTCCCCATCGATCACCTGGGCCACCCCTCCCGCGCCTCCAAGGCCCAGCGAGCCTCCTCAGCCTGACAGCGACCGGCCCAGCCGCAAGCCCCAAGGCCCAGCTCCCTCCTTCATGCGAAGCCCAGCTACAGCAGTGCGCCAGCCGCCACTGCGTCCCGATCGAGTGCCTGGGCCGGCCTCGACTTGTGCTTCTTCGCGGCCCACTAAGACGTTGAGGCCCAGCCTCTCCACCAGCCGGTCTCCTCTCCGAACGGGCCGAGGCCCAATGTGAGCAGCTCCCCAGCTCTGTTCCAGATCCAGCCCGTTACATGTTTTTTTGTGTCCAGCGATTTTCCTAATTTTCCAGATGCTGCCCGTTTTGCAGAAAAGTCCCCCTAGATCATGCATATAATAACTCCACAACCGTGCATCGGATCTAAATAAATTATATATAAAACTTGCTTAGATTTTCATCTAGTTTCATATTATGCCACTTTCATCTATGTTATAAATGTTTAAAATGTTGTTTGTTTAAATTTGCTTAAATAACTTGCTAAAATGATTTATTTCATAACTAAATAACCGTAACTCAGAATATAATAAACTTTATATGTAAATGGGGTAGAAAAATGCCTAGTTTAACATGGTGGCATCACTTTGCATGTTTAACAACTCTAAAATTGTGTTTAGGGCAGAACAGTACCATAACCGTAAAAAATGCACATGAGGTTTTTCCAGAATTGTTGTTTGTTATTTCCGGCCTCATTTAAACTTGCCTAGATAGATAGTTTCTTTATGCTTCATCTCTTGCCATGCCATGCTTCATTAAACCGGACATGCATCATACTCGATTGTGCATCATGCCATGTTGATGTGTTGGTTGTTTACTATGTTGTTTGCTTCTTTCCGGTGTTGCTTCTTCGGGTTGGTTTCGATAACGTCGTGTGTATGAGGATCCATTCGACTACGTCCATGTATCTTCTTCATGGACTCGTTATTCTTCCTTGCGGGATTTCAGGTAAGATGATCATACCCTCGAAATCACTTCTATCTTTGCTCGCTATTTTGCTATGCCTATGCTGCGATACCTACCACTTGCTTATCATGCCTCCCATATTGTTGAACCAAGCCTCTAACCCACCTTGTCCTAGCAAACCCTTGATTGGCTATGTTACCGCTTTGCTCAGCCCCTCTTATAGCGTTGTTAGTTGCAGGTGAAGATTGAAGTTTGTTCCTTGTTGGAACATGGAGTTGTTGTTACTTGTTGGAACATGTTTACTTGTTGGGATATCACAATATATATTATTTAATTAATGCATCTATATACTTGGTAAAGGGTGGAAGGCTCGGCCTTATGCCTGGTGTTTTGTTCCACTCTTGTCGCCCTAGTTTCCGTCATATCGGTGTTATGTTCCTGGATTTTGCGTTCCTTACGCGGTTGGGCTATAATGGGAACCCCTTGACAGTTCGCTTTGAATAAAAATCCTCCAGCAAGGCTCAACCTTGGTTTTACCATTCGCCACCTAGCCTTTTTCCCTTGGGAGTCACGCATCCCGAGGGTCATCTTTATTTTAACCCCCCGGGCCAGTGCTTGTCTAAGTGTTGGTCCAAACTAGAGCCACTTGCGGTGCCACCTCGGGGAAACTTGAGGGCTGGTTTTAGGTGTATGTAGTGTTCATCCGGTGTTGCCCTGAGAACGAGATATGTGCAGCTCCTATCAGGATGTCGGCGCATCGGGCGGTCTTGCTGGACTTGTTTTACCATTGTCGAGGATGTCTTGTAGAACCGGGATACCGAGTCTGATCGGAATGTCTCGGGAGGAGGTCTATTCCTTCGTTGACCCTGAGAGCTTGTCATGGGCTAAGTTGGGACACCCCTGCAGGGATTTGAACTTTCGAAAGCCGTGCCCGCGGTTATGGGCAGATGGGAATTTGTTAATGTCCGGTTGTAGAAAACTTGAAGTTGACCTTAATTAAAAATGCATCAACCGCGTGTGTAACCGTGATGGTCTCTTTCCGGCGGAGTCCGGGAAGTGAACATGGTGTTGGAGTTATGCTTGACGTAGGTTGTTTTAGGATCACTTCTTGATCATACTTTTACCGACTGTGCTTTGCCTTCTCTTCTCGCTCTCATTTGCGTAAGTTAGCCACCATATATGCTAGTCGCTTGCTGCAGCTCCATCTCATACCTTTTGCCTTACCCATAAGCTTAAATAGTCTTGATCGCGAGGGTGCGAGATTGCTGAGTCCCCGTGACTCACAGATACTTCCAAAACCAGCTTGCAGGTGCCGACGAGTCCGTGCAGATGACGCAACCAAGCTCAAGGAGGAGCTCGATGAAGTTCTTGTCCTTTGAGTTGTTTTGTTCTAGTTGATCAGTAGTGGAGCCTAGTTGGGGTCGATCGAGGGATCTTGTCGCTTTTGGGGTAGTCTTCTTTTATTTTGGCTCCGTAGTCGGACCTTGATTGCATTTGGATGTTGTAATGCTTTATTCATGTAATTGTGTGAAGTGGCGATTGTAAGCCAACTATGTATATTTTTTCCCTTATGTATTACATGGGTTGTGTGAAGATTACCTCAATTGCGACATTGCTTTCAATGCGGTTATGCCTCTAAGTCGTGCTTCGACACGTGGGAGATATAGCCGCATCGAGGGCGTTACAAGTTGGTAATCAGAGCCTTCCCCGACCTTAGGAGCCCCATTGCTTGATCGTTTTTAGCATGCGAGTTGTGTCTAGAAAAATGTTTTGAGTCATTTAGGAATTATATATCGGAGAGTTTAGGAATTCTTTTACTTCCCAGTCTCTTCATCGCTCTGGTAAGGCATGCTGACGTAGAGTTTTGACTATTCTCTTCTCAAATTGCACTAAAAAAATTTTAGGATCACGCGGGTATCTTGGAATCGTTCTGATGGTTTTGTGACGAGAACATTGTCTTGGTGCCTCCTGTCAGGGGTTTTGTGGAAGTGTCCCGGGGAGTTGAGCTCTGAGGTGTTGTCGTCATAATTTTATCGTTGCAGTTCTGGAATACCTGAGTTTAGTACACCGACATCGAAAATCTCTTTTATGCAATTCATTGGTGAGATAACCTCGACGCCACCCAGTACTGGGGCGGGAGTTCGGGAGTATTGCCATAACTTGTATAACGGATGCTTTTCGAAGGTTGAGGTAGACGATTTCCGAAGGTTTCTTGGTTATGTGTTGAAGGATGGATACAGCTGGATGTAGGATTTGCTAGATTTGGGTGAGATATTATGCTTCCCCTGTATCCCCAACACCTGATTGCATAACCAGAAAATTTCGGGAGTTTATAAGTGGGAATTCAAGTAGTTCGTAGGATATCTTTCTAATAGATGTATGATTTGAAATTGGGGTTCGACGTCTAGTGGTCCGCCTATTCACGGTCGATTTTACAGTGGTCTCGTTGTGTCTTAAAGAGTCCTTGGCTATGTCGACTCGGGGACGCTTCGTATGTCATGTGCACTGCCTTGTACATGATGGTGATGTACGATCGAGCCCGTGTAGGCCCCACCACGAAAACTTCGGACGAAATCTCTATCATATGTTTGTTCCGGCTTATTTTGCAAGCCAACCCTTTGTTTTGTTTTGAGTTGTGGTATTCGAGTTGCTTCAAAGTCAAATGTTGATTCCATACCTTTCCTAATTGGTGTTCTCATACTCCGATGTAAATACCAATCCTTCATGATAATCGAGATTGTCATGTCAATCCTTTTCAACCGGTGTTGTTTCTTTTCAAGTGGATCTGACCTTTTCAATATCCGCAAGATTCAATCTCAGCTTTCTCAATGGTGTTCGTTTCATCCATCCTAAGTTGCCTTTGTTTTTCCCCCCCCCCCCCCCTTGTTTCCTTCGAGGACTCGGAAGTCTTAATCAAATATCCATTTTATTCAGGTGAAGTCTCTCCATTCTTTTACGTCAATGTTCTTATCCGTTGTTTCTCAGGAAGATGCCAACGAAGCTTCAAGTTCGTCACCCTTCACTCATTTTCTTCTCCGGTGGATTCAAATCAAGCTTTCGGTGTTGATCTCATATCCCTTGTTCCTCATTTCAATGCCTTCTCATGCCGGTGCACCTAATACTCAGTCATTCTACGCTTGTTATTCTATTGTTTCGGAGTGCTCAAGATATCTTAGAAGGCTCGTTTTTTTCATTCAAGATCAGTTCAATCTATTTCGAGGTTGTTATCTCTTTCAAGTCATTTAATTCAACTGGTGCAATATCTTTCAAGTAATCATTCCAATGGTGTTTATTTTGAGTGGGCCCTAACCCACAGGCCTTTTCCCTGGATCTTACCTGACTCTTCCAATCTTCCCGGAGCTATCCTCATATTTCTTTTCAAAGTTTGACGTAAGAATGATTTATCATTAGTCAAATGTCTTCTCCTAGATCTTTCACAATTCTTTTCATTGTTGGCTAAATCTCCTCGCTTTTGATTCTTCCGGAGCGTCTAAACAATTCATGGTGGTGTTTCTCATCATCATTCTCAGATTTTGAAGACTGAAGAAGATTTTCTCTCAATCCTGCTCCATTCTCTTCAAGATTCGTGATTCTAGCTTGTTGCCATCCCCTCATAATTGTTTTGATTATGAGAATTCTTTTCACCCATCCGGAGTAATTCAGGAGTCTTTTCAGTTTGTTTATCTGAAGGCCATCAATTCAGGATTATTCATTCCAGTTTTCAGCTCTCATTCTCCAAATCTAACCGGTGCATTGTGCAAACATTCTCTTATCAGCTCGTGTTTTCTTCGTTCACTTGCACCTAAACTCTCTCATGTATCTTCGTTCATTTGCTAATTCTTACCGGTGATTCATCCTTTTACTTCGATCATTTTCAATTCTTACGGTGGTTCATACAAGAGTTCTCTTTTTGGGTTTTCATATCAATTCATTCGTGCTTTCCATATGCTAACGGTGGTTAGTTGAAGTCTTTTCTCAAGTTTGCGCTATATCTATATTAATCCTTTCTAAGAGAATAAGTAGTACGCCAAATCCAATGCTTCTCATCAATCTAAATTGGGGAAGGATAAGCATAATGTAATTCTTATTCTTGTTTCATCCAAGTGATTTAATTCCTTATTTCGGAGGTTCATCTAATTCTCGATTCAAGTTGTCCATCTTTCTTTTCCAGAGTTCCAAGTTTTCTTTTTATCTCATCACAAAGCTTCATCTAATCATTGCAAGGCTTCAACCTTACTCTTCTCATCTTTCTTTTTGTTTGATCATTCTTTTGTTTACTGGAGTTCTCATGAAGTTTCTGCATGATGGTCCATATAGGACTTAATCCGCTCTCGAAACGTTCAGCAAGATTATTTTCAGAGGAGTTCAAGTTTTTTCTTCTTCTTGCTATCCAGAGTGCTATTCTTTCTACCATATTATTGGAGGTGGTATTATGTCATTCTTGATAATTTGAGTTTATGTTTCATGATTCACATGTTGTCAAGGATGAGATATTTTAAATCCATCAACCTCTTCGTTGGAGTCATCTTGTGTCATGTTTCACCTAAAGCCTTCCCTAAGGATTGTTGCTATCTATGGTGCTCATAAGTGACCCAAGTTCTTCTTTTATCCTCCCGGCGAAATAGCTTTCTCGTCTCCTTGTTCTTATCAATCCAATTCTTTTCCCGTGAGTGGCAGGTTGTCACCTCATAATTTGGGATGTATTCCATAAGACCATATCAAGCTTATTCTTCTCATTGTTGGTTTTCCAACAATTCTGTTCGACCCTTCCCCTGAAGATGCCTCTTCAAGCTCTTTTGTGGCAGAAGTTGGCATTTTCTTCTCAATTCTCCTATGACAATTATCTATCTTCTATTCTTCCGTTCCAGAGGCATTGTGATGTTTCTCTCCTCAACCCATCTTCTCGGATTGTCAGGACCATGTTTTGATCGTGCTTATCCTTTTAACCGGTGTATTGTGTTCCTTTTCTCAAGTTCTTTCATTTTATCAAGTTTTTCATCTCTTTTCAACCGGAGTGCTGTACGAGATATTTCTTACCCCTTGTTCCATTCATTCAATAGTTACGGAGGCAGTGTATTGTGATTTCATCAAGTATCCTCTCATCTTTTCAAGTTCATGTTCAATTCTTTCCATTTACAGTCGGAGTGCTGCCCAAATTATATCATTCTTAATCCTTTTCTATCTTGTTTCAACCGGAGTGGTTTCAATATATATCTTGCCCTTCAACCTCAAGGTTTTTTTCGCAATGTTCTTTGTCCCTCTTTTCTAACGGAGTGTTTTCGACTTTGTTCACCTTCGTTGTATTCTTTTCTCGAATTTGTTCAACCTCGCAAGGTTCTTTGGTTTCACTCGTTTGTCAGAGAAGCAACGTAGTTTCACCTCACCTCTTCCTCTTCCTTTCCCCTCCGGTGCCATTCTAGATCTCAGGACGAGATCCTCTCGTAGTGGTGGAGTGTTGTGACGCCCCGAGACCGTTAAGCCAGGTGTCTTCCAGTTATTCACCGTCGTTGCAATGTCATTTTCTTGCGTGTTGCATTTCATCATGTCATCATGTGCATTGCATCATCATGTTTTCGAAACTTGCATGCGTCCCTGTCTCCTCGTTCTTTCCGTTGTCCGTTCTGAGCCCAGACACATTTGCACGCGCCCGCGGCACATCCGAAATAGTATTTTATAAGTGGCCGGAAAATGTTCTCGAAATGGGTTGAAAGTTGGCGTGCGGTCTTATTTTAGTGTAGATAGACCGCCTGTCAAGTTTCATCGCATTCGGAGTCTGTTTGATAGCCCAACCGTTAACTATAGCGACATTATAGCCGGGCACACGTCGGACGTTTTCGGTCTCCGAAAACGGTTGTCGGGCCTCTCTCTCTCTCTTCTCTCATCCTGAGGCCTTCCGCATAGTCCACTACCTACCGCCAGGTCCAACCTAACCTATCTCATCAGCCCGCGGGCCCCCTCGCGCGCGTCCGAAAGTTCTCCCGGACCCGACCCGAGCAGTCATCACCGTTGTGTCCGGATCATCCCCAAACATCTACAAAACATCTCCGTTTTTCTTTTGGACTCCCTAACCTATTTATTCGCGACCGTCCGATTAAGATCGGAGGGACCTTTTACCCCTAAACCTAAACGGCTTGCTATATATATATATATATATACATATACAGGGCGAACCCTAAAATCTAGGGACATTGTCCCATCCACCAGATCCCTCTCCTCTCCACCGCCACCCACTCACCATCCCCATCGGGATCCTCCCAGATCCATCCACCCATTCCCAGCCGATCCCGACCAACTCCCTTGTTTTCAGCATCGGGCCAACCTCCTCCTCCGCTAGATCCACCCAATCCCGCAACCTCCTCCCGCAGCACGCCCGTCCTCAAGCCCCTGCCCCAAGCCTTCTTGTGCTCCTCCTCCTCGCCTCGTCGTCCGGCGCCACCGCCAAGGACCGAATCAGCTAGCAAGATGAGCGCCGGTGCCTGCTTCTTCTTCATCTTCCCAGGCTCCTTCTGTTTCCTTCTCTCATCACCCTTCTTTTCTCTCTTTCTGTGAGTAGGGGATCGCCATCGACAGCCGCAGCAGCGAACCTCCATGGACCCCGGCCGCCGACTCGGAGATCCCCGTCGCCAAGTCCCGTGCCCCTGCTTCCCTGAGACCCGCGTCGTCGCAGCCGTGCTCCTTCCTCGAGCGTGCCTTGCCGTTGTCCAGCCATGCACGCCATCACCCGTTTGTCTCCGATGGATCCGCGAAGCCACCCGTACGGGACGTCGTCAGCCTCCTGCTCCTTCACCGCCCCGCGTCCCACGCCATGGAAGCCCGTGCGAGCTCCCAGTGCCGCCTCGTCCTTGCTCCACCACCATCACCGGGAGGCAATGCTCGCGCCCCTGTTTACCTGTCGCTGCCGTTTTCCTTCAAAAACAAGCAGAGTGCAGCGTCCCTGCCCTTCGTTGACCGATTCCAGATCGACCGCGCCCTCCCCGTCGATCGCCTGGGCCACCCCTCCCGTGCCTCCAAGGCCCAGCGAGCCTCCTCATCCTGACAGCGACCGGCCTAGCCGCAAGCCCTGAGGCCCAGCTCCCTCCTTCACGCGAAGCCCAGCTACAGCAGTGCGCCAGCCGCCACTGCGTCCCGATCGAGTGCCTGGGCCAGCCTCGACTTGTGCTTCTTCGCGGCCCAGCAAGACGTTGAGGCCCAGCCTCTCCACCAGCCGGTCTCCTCTCCGAACGGGCCGAGGCCCAATGTGAGCAGCTCCCCAGCTCTGTTCCAGATCCAACCCGTTACATGTTTTTTTTGTGTCCAGCGATTTTCCTAATTTTCCAGATGCTGCCTGTTTTGCAGAAAAGTCCCCCTAGATCATGCATATAATAACTCCACAACCGTGCATCGGATCTAAATAAATTATATATAAGACTTTCTTAGATTTTCATCTAGTTTCATATTATGCCACTTTCATCTATGTTATAAATGTTTAAAATGCTGTTTGTTTAAATTTGCTTAAATAACTTGCTAAAATGATTTATTTCATAACTAAATAACCGTAACTCGGAATTTAATAAACTTTATATGTAAATGGGGTAGAAAAATGCCTAGTTTAACATGGTGGCATCACTTTGCATGTTTAACAACTCTAAAATTGTGTTTAGGGCAGAACAGTACCATAACCGTAAAATATGCACATGAGGTTTTTCCGGAATTGTTGTTTGTTATTTCCGGCCTCATTTAAACTTGCCTAGATAGATAGTTTCTTTATGCTTCATATCTTGCCATACCATGCTTCATTAAACCGGACATGCATCATACTCGATTGTGCATCATGCCATGTTGATGTGTTGGTTGTTTACTATGTTGTTTGCTTCTTTCTGGTGTTGCTTCTTCGGGTTGGTTCCGATAACGTCGTGTGTGTGAGGATCCGTTCGACTACGTCCGTGTATCTTCTTCATGGACTCGTTATTCTTCCTTGCGGGATTTCAGGCAAGATGATCATACCCTCGAAATCAATTCTATCTTTGCTCGCTAGTTGCTCGCTCTTTTGCTATGCCTATGCTGCGATACCTACCACTTGCTTATCATGCCTCCCATATTGTTGAACCAAGCCTCTAACCCACCTTGTCCTAGCAAACCCTTGATTGGCTATGTTACCGCTTTGCTCAGCCCCTCTTATAGCGTTGTTAGTTGCAGGTGAAGATTGAAGTTTGTTCCTTGTTGGAACATGGAGTTGTTGTTCCTTGTTGGAACATGTTTACTTGTTGGGATATCACAATATATCTTATTTAATTAATGCATCTATATACTTGGTAAAGGGTGGAAGGCTCGGCCTTATGCCTGGTGTTTTGTTCCACTCTTGCCGCCCTAGTTTCCGTCATATTGGTGTTATGTTCCCGGATTTTGCGTTCCTTACGCTGTTGGGTTATAATGGGAACCCCTTGACAGTTCGCTTTGAATAAAAATCCTCCAGCAAGGCTCAACCTTGGTTTTACCATTCGCCACCTAGCCTTTTTCCCTTGGGAGTCACGCATCCCGAGGGTCATCTTTATTTTAACCCCCCGGGCCAGTGCTTGTCTAAGTGTTGGTCCAAACTAGAGCCACTTGCGGCGCCACCTCGGGGAAACTTGAGGGCTGGTTTTAGGTGTATGTAGTGTTCATCCGGTGTTGCCCTGAGAACGAGATATGTGTAGCTCCTATCAGGATGTCGGCGCATCGGGCGGTCTTGCTGGACTTGTTTTACCATTGTCGAGGATGTCTTGTAGAACC
Organism: Triticum urartu; assembly: GCF_003073215.2. Lineage (NCBI taxonomy): Eukaryota > Viridiplantae > Streptophyta > Magnoliopsida > Poales > Poaceae > Triticum > Triticum urartu. The sequence goes on along the minus strand of NC_053027.1, from coordinate 372,431,285 downwards.
GGGATACCGAGTCTGATCGGAATGTCTCGGGAGGAGGTCTATTCCTTCGTTGACCGTGAGAGCTTGTCATGGGCTAAGTTGGGACACCCCTGCAGGGATTTGAACTTTCGAAAGCCGTGCCCGCGGTTATGGGCAGATGGGAATTTGTTAATGTCCGGTTGTAGAAAACCTGAAGTTGACCTTAATTAAAAATGCATCAACCGCGTGTGTAACCGTGATGGTCTCTTTCCGGCGGAGTCCGGGAAGTGAACATGGTGTTGGAGTTATGCTTGACGTAGGTTGTTTTAGGATCACTTCTTGATCATACTTTTACCGACTGTGCTTTGCCTTCTCTTCTCGCTCTCATTTGCGTAAGTTAGCCACCATATATGCTAGTCGCTTGCTGCAGCTCCATCTCATACCTTTTGCCTTACCCATAAGCTTAAATAGTCTTGATCGCGAGGGTACGAGATTGCTGAGTCCCCGTGACTCACAGATACTACCAAAACCAGCTTCCAGGTGCCGATGAGTCCCTGTAGATGACGCAACCAAGCTCAAGGAGGAGCTCGATGAAGTTCTTGTCCTTTGTGTTGTTTCATTCTAGTTGATCAGAAGTGGAGCCCAATTGGGGTCGATCGAGGGACCTTGTCGCTTTTGGGGTAGTCTTCTTTTATTTTGGCTCCGTACTCGGACCTTGATTGCATTTGGATGTTGTAATGCTTTATTCATGTAATTGTGTGAAGTGGCGATTGTAAGCCAACTATGTATATTTTTTCCCTTATGTATTACATGGGTTGTGTGAAGATTACCTCACTTGCGACATTGCTTTCAATGCGGTTATGCCTCTAAGCCGCATTGAGGGCGTTACACAATACTTGGATGGATAATCAAAGTTTGTATATAAAAAATAACATGTGCAACATACCTCGTTGGCTGACCAACTGCTTGTATGGTAAAGGTGTAAACACCAATCCGAAGCAGTGATAACTCCATCCTTAATTTGCCGGATTATGATAATAAACCGTACTGGGATATAATAAACGCCGGGTTTTCCTTATAACACTAGCGACTTGTTAGTCAAAACCAGACCGGGGTAACGAACGCCGGTTTATAACTGATCATGTACTGACAACTTGTAGTTGAAAGCCAAGCCGGGTCAAGGACACCGGTTTATGAGAAGACATTATGAACCTCAATAAAGGCGAAAAACTTAGCAAATAGGACTCGAAAAAGAAATATGCGAGGCTTTTTACGAGCTACCAGGCTCCAAATCGAGGCTTTTCATGGGCTGCCAGGCCTCTGAGTTAAACCATTTAACAAAGCCTTTTAAGATGGGCCTCCAATTAACCAATCGTCGTTTTAACTTTGACAAGTTCAGGGTCTGTATAAGATTGGCTTGTCAAATGTTCGGCGGGTCATACCAGGATTACCTGGACAGGAGTGGCTTACTTGATGAAGGCAGGTTAACCCGGGGTTTTAGGTGAATACACCAGGCTTCCAAGCCGTGGCTTGATAGCCAATTACAAGGGTCCTTTCAAACTCTTTGTTGCTTTGCACAAAGAGCCCCCAAGTAACTTTGTGAGCTGTGCTTAGTGGGTGCCCATGTTTGAGTTTGTGCTTTGTGCAACACTCTCTTTGGCCCCACCTAATTTCCTTTGTGGCTTAACGCCCATCAAGAGGTGTAGCTATGGTGTGATAACACCCAAGCCCCCTAGTGAAATCCCTTTGTGGTGTTTAAACCGATAAAGAGGCGTAGCGATGGTGTGACAACAACCAAGCCCCCTAGTGATATCTCTTTGTATCCGTGCGGCTGTATGAGGCCGGTTTAACAAAACTTTGCTTTGTCAGTAGAAACTCTTGTAGGCACACACATGATGTAAAAAGAATAGATACCCCGCTTTATTCGAGGCTCCGGTTTATTATATAATATATACATTCTCATAAATATGTACATATGAAGAAGACTGTGGCTTAAGTATAGTAAGGCCGAAGAAGAGCTATATTCCATGGCCGCTTGGTCTCCTCATCTGATTTACATGAGTCTTTGTGCTCTCGAACATCAATGAGGTAGTATGACCCGTTGTGCAAATTCTTGATGACCACAAAACGTCCTTCCCAAGGTGGGGATAACTTGTGCATATCAGTCTGATCCTGGATGAGCCGGAGCACCAGATCGCCTTCTTGAAAAGTTCTGGTCTTAACCCGGCGGCTGTGATAACGTCGGAGATCTTGTTGGTAAATCGCCGAACATGCTACTGCAAGATCACTCTCCTCATCTAACAGGTCTAGAGAATCCTGACGTGCCTTCTCATTATCAGCTTCAACCTAAGCCGTCACACGGGGCGACTCGTGACGGATGTCACTAGGAAGAACCTCCTCTGCTCCATAAACCATGAAGAAATGTGTGTAACCCGTAGATCTGTTAGGTGTGGTGTTGATGCTCCATAACACAGAAGGTAATTCCTCCACCCAACAACCCGGTGTCCGCTTCAAAGGAACCATAAGCCGGGGTTTAATACCTCGCAAAATTTCTTGATTTGCCCTCTCCGCTTTTCCATTGGATTGGGGGTGAGCCACCGATGCTATATCAAGCCGGATGTGCTCGCGTTGGCAAAATTCCTCCATCTCTCCCTTTGACAGATTAGTACCATTATCCGTTATAATACTGTGTGGAAAGCCAAACCAGAATATCACCTTTTTGATGAACTGAACCACCGTGGCCGCATCACACTTACTGACTGGCTCTGCTTCCACCCATTTGGTGAACTTGTCCACTGTCACTAATAAGTGGGTCTTTTTGTCCTTGGAGCGCTTAAAGGGTCCAACCATATCAAGCCCCCAAGTTGCAAACGGCCATGTTATTGGAATCATCCTCAACTCCTGAGCCGGAATATGAGCAGGGCTCATACGTCCATTTTGCATCATGCTTTTATATCGATATTTATCACATTATGGACTGTTATTTCACTTTATGTCACAATACTTATGGATATTCTCTCTTATTTTACAAGGTTTATATAAAGAGGGAGAATGCCGGCAGCTGGAATTCTGGTCTGGAAAAGGAGAAAATATTAGAGACCTATTCTGCGCAACTCCAAAAGTCCTGAAACTCCACGGAACATCTTAAAGGAAATAAAGAAGAATCCACGCCAAAGATGAAGGCCAGGGGGCCCACACCCTGCTCACAAGGGTGGGGGCGCCCCCCCCTAGGGCACGCCCCCTACCTCGTGGGCCCCCTGGTGGCTCTCCGATGCCCATCTTCTCCTATATGAGGTCTTTCGATGAGAAAAAATAGGAAGGAACTTTTCGGGACGAAACTCCGCCGCCACGAGGCGGAACCTTGGCGGATCCAATCTAGAGCTCCGGCAGAGCTGTTCTGCCGGGGAAACTTCCCTCCCAGAGGGGGAAATCATCACCATCATCATCACCAACGCTCCTCTCATCGGGAGAGGGCAATCTTCATCAACATCTTCACCAGCACCATCTCATCTCCAAACCCTAGTTCATCTCTTGTATCCAATTCTTGTCTCAAAGTCCGGGATTGGTGCTAGTAGGTTGCTAGTAGTGTTGATTACTCCTTGTAGTTGATGCTAGTTGGTTTAATTGGTGGAAGATCATATGTTCAGATCCTATATGCATATTATTACCCCTCTGATTATGAACATGAATATGCTTTGTGAGTAATTACGTTCGTTCTTGAGGAGTCTTGCTATGAGTAGTCATGTGAATTTGGTATTCGTTTGATATTTTGATAAGATGTATGTTGTCTAGCCTCTAGTGGTGTCATGTGAACGTCGACTACATAACACTTCACCATTATATGGGCCTAGAGGAAGGCATTGGGAAGTAATATGTAGATGATGGGTTGCTAGAATGACAGAAGCTTAAACCCTAGTTTATGCGTTGCGTCGTAAGGGGCTGATTTGGATCCATATGTTTCATGCTATGGTTAGGTTTACCTTAATACTTTTGTTGTAGTTGCGGATGCTTGCAATAGAGGTTAATCATAAGTGGGGATGCTTGTTCAAGTAAGAAAAGCACCCAAGCACCGGTCCACCCACATATCAAATTATCAAAGTATCAAACGTGAATCATATGAACATGATGAAAACTAGCCTGACGATATTCCCATGTGTCCTCGGGAGCGCTTTTCCTATTATAAGAGTTTGTTCCGGCTTGTCCTTTGCTACAAAAGGATTGGGCCACCTTGCTGCACCTTATTTACTTTTGTTACTTGTTGCTTGTTATAATTTATCCCATCACAAAACTATCTGTTACCACTTATTTCAGTACTTGCAGAGAATACCTTGCTGAAAACCGCTTATCATTTCCTTCTGCTCCTCGTTGGGTTTGACACTCTTACTTATCGAAAGGACTAAGATAGATCCCCTATACTTGTGGGTCATCAAGAATCTTTTCTGGCGCCGTTGCCGGGGAGTGTAGCGCCTTTGGTAGGTGGAATTTGGTAAGGAAAAATTTATATAGTGTGCTGAAATTTATTGTCACTTGTTACTATGGAAAGTAATTCTCTAAGGGGCTTGTTCGGGGTATCTTCACCCCGTCCAGTAGAGCAAAGAGTTGCTCCTCAACCTACTGAACCCATTGAAAATGAAATTCCTTATGAGTATCCTTCGGGTATGATAGAAAAACTGGTAGATGACCCTTTTATAGGAGATGGAACAAAGCATCCTGATGAGCACTTAATATATGTGGATGAAGTTTGTGGATTATTTAAGCTTGCAGGTATACCCGATGATGTTGCTAAGAAGAAGGTCTTCCCTTTATATTTGAAGGGAGACGCATTGATATGGTATAGGCTATGTGATGATATGAGATCATGGGACTATAAAAGATTGAAGCTGGAATTTCATCAAAAGTATTACCCTATGCATCTTGTTCATCGTGATCGCAATTATATATATAATTTCTGACCTCGCGAAGGAGAAAGCATCGCTCAAGCTTGGGGGAGGCTTAAATCAATGTTATATTCATGCCCCAATCATGAGCTCTCAAGAGAAATAATTATGCAAAGTTTTTATGCTCGGCTTTCTGAAAACAATCGCACCATGCTCGATACTTCTTGTGCTGGCTCTTTTATGATGAAGACTATTGAATTCAGATGGAATTTATTGGATAGAATTAAACGCAACTCTGAAGATTGGGACCTCGATGAAGGTAAGGAGTTAGGTATGACACCTAAGTTTTATTGTGTTAAATCTTTTATGGATACTGATATTTTCCGTAAGTTTAGCACTAAATATGGACTTGACTCTGAGATAGTAGCTTCTTTCTGTGAATCTTTTGCTACTTATGTTGATCTCCCTAAGGAGAAGTGGTTTAAATATCATCCTCCCATAGAAGTAAAAGTAGCTGCACCTATTAAAGTTGAAGAAAAGACCGTCACTTATAATGATCCTATTGTTCCTGCTTCTTATATTGAGAAACCACCTTTCCCTGTTAGAATAAAGGATCATGCTAAAGCTTCAACTGTTGTTCGTAAAAGTAATATTAGAACTTATACACCTCCTGATCAAGTTAAAGTAGAACTTAATATTGCTATTGTTAAAGATCTCTTGTCTGATAATATTGATGGGCATGTTATTCAGTTCGAAGGTGAAACTGCTAGAATTGCTAAACCTTGTGATAAGGATAAACATAGACCTGTGGTAGGTGTGCCTGTTATTTCTGTTAAAATAGGAGATCATTGTTATCATGGCTTATGTGATATGGGTGCTAGTGCTAGTGTTATACCTCATGACTTATACAAAGAAATTAAGAATGAAATTGCACCTGTTGAGTTAGAAGATATTGATGTTACTATTAAACTTGCTAATAGAGATACTATTGCACCAATTGGAATTGTTAGAGATGTTGAAGTCTTGTGTGGGAAAACTAAATATCCTGCTGATCTTCTTGTTCTTACTTCCCCACAACATAGCTTTTGTCCAATTATATTTGGTAGACCCTTCTTAAATATTGTCAATGCTACCATAGACTGCACTAAGAATATTGTTACTGTTGGTTTGGGTGATATGGTTCATGAGTTTAATTTCTCTAAATTTAGTAAACAACATCGTGAGGAAGAATTACCTAGTAAGGATGAAATTATTGGTCTTGCTTCTATTGCCGTACCTCCTAGTGATCCTTTAGAACACTATTTGCTAGACCATGAAAATGATATGTTCATGAAAGAAAGAAGGGAAATAGATGAAGTATTCTTTAAACATGAACCTATTCTGCATCACAACTTGCCTGTTGTAATTTTAGGGGATCCTCCTCCACCCAAGGGTGATCCCGTGTTCGAGCTTCAACCTTTGCCTGATAATCTTAAATATGCTTATCTTGATGAAAAGAAGATATATCCTGTTATTATTAGTGCTAACCTTTCAGAGCATGAAGAAGAAAGATTATTGAAAACTCTGAAAAAGCACCGTGCTACTATTGGATATAATCTTGATGATCTTAAGGGCATTAGTCCCACTCTATGTCAACATAAAATAAATTTGGAAGCAGATGCCAAACCAGTTCGTGATCCTCAACGCCGTCTAAATCCTAAAATGAAAGAAGTGGTAAGAAAAGAAATACTAAAGCTTCTGGAGGCAGGTATAATCTATCCAGTTGCTGATAGTGAGTGGGTAAGTCCTGTCCATTGTGTCCCTAAGAAGGGATGTATTACTGTTGTTCCTAATGATAAAGATGAATTAATTCCACAAAGAATTATCACAAGTTATAGGATGGTAATTGATTTCCGCAAATTAAATAAAGCTACTAAGAAAGATCATTACCCCTTACCTTTTATTGATCGAATGCTAGAAAGATTATGCAAACATACACACTATTGCTTTCTAGATGGTTATTCTACTTTCTCTCAAATACCTGTGTCGGCTAGAGATCAATCAAAGACTACTTTTACATGCCCTTTTGGTACTTTTGCTTATAGACGTATGCCTTTTGGTTTATGTAATGCACCTTCTATCTTTCGAAGATGCATGATGGCTATATTCTCTGACTTTTGTGAAAAGATTTGTGAGGTTTTCATGGACGACTTTTCCATTTATGGTTCCTCTTTTAATGATTGCTTGAGCAATCTTGATCGAGTTTTGCAGAGATGTGAAGAAACTAATCTTGTCTTGAATTGGGAAAAGTGCCACTTTATGGTTAATGAAGGTATTGTCTTGGGGCACAAAGTTTCTCAAAGAGGTATTGAAGTTGATAAAGCCAAGGTTGATGCTATTGAAAAGATGCCATGTCCCAAGGACATCAAAGGTATAAGAAGTTTCCTTAGTCACGCCGGATTTTACAGGAGGTTCATAAAGGACTTCTCAAAAATATCTCGGCCTCTGACTAATTTATTGCAAAAAGATATACCATTTGTCTTTGATGATGATTGTGTAGAAGCATTCGAAATACTTAAGAAAGCATTAGTCTCTGCACCTGTTGTTCAGCCACCTGATTGGAACCTACCCTTTGAAATTATGTGTGATGCTAGTGATTATGATGTAGGTGTTGTTCTAGGGCAAAGAGTTGACAAGAAATTAAATGTTATTCATTATGCTAGTAAGACTCTAGACAATGCTCAAAGAAATTATGCTACTACTAAAAAAGAACTTTTAGCAGTTGTATTTGCTTGTGATAAGTTTAGATCTTATATTGTTGATTCTAAAGTAACTATTCAAACTGATCATGCTGCTATTAAATATCTTATGGAAAAGAAAGATGCTAAACCTAGACTTATTAGATGGGTTCTCTTGCTACAAGAATTTGATTTGCATATTGTTGATAGAAAGGGAGCTGAGAACCCCATTGCAGACAACCTGTCTAGGTTAGAAAATATTCTTGATGACCCACTACCTATTAATGATAGCTTTCCTGATGAACAATTAAATGTTATAAGTACTTCTCGTAGTACTCCATGGTATGCTGATTATGCTAATTATATTGTTGCTAACTTTATACCACCTAGCTTCACATACCAACAAAAGAAAATGTTTTTCTATGATTTAAGACATTACTTTTGGGATGACCCACATCTTTATAAGGAAGGAGTAGATTGTGTTATTAGACGTTGTGTACCTGAGCATGAACAGGAACAGATCCTACGCAAGTGTCATTCCGAGTCTTATGGAGGACACCACGCTGGAGATAGAACTGCACATAAGGTATTGCAATTTGGTTTCTGTTGGCCTACTCTCTTCAAGGATGCCCATAAGTTTGTCTTGTCTTGTGATGAATGTCAAAGAATGGGTAATATTAGTAGACGTCAAGAAATGCCTATGAATTATTCTCTTGTTATTGAACCGTTTGATGTTTGGGACTTTGATTATATGTGACCTTTTCCTGCCTCCAATGGATACACACATATTTTAGTTGTTGTTGATTACGTTACTAAGTGGGTAGAGGCTATTCCAACTAGTAGTGCTGATCATAACACTTCTATTAAAATGCTTAAAGAAGTTATTTTCCCGAGGTTTGGAGTCCCTAGATATTTAATGACTGATGGTGGTTCACACTTTATTCATGGTGCTTTCCGTAAAATGCTTACTAAATATGATGTTAATCATAGAATTGCATCTCCTTATCACCCACAGTCTAGTGGTCAAGTAGAGTTGAGCAATAGAGAGCTCAAATTAATTTTGCAAAAGACTGTTAATAGGTCTAGAAAGAATTGGTCTAAGAAACTTGATGATGCGTTATGGGCTTATAGAACTGCATACAAAAATCATATGGGTATGTCTCCGTATAAAATGGTCTATGGAAAAGCATGTCACTTACCTCTCGAACTAGAACATAAGGCATATTGGGCTATTAAAGAGCTTAACTATGATTTTAAACTTGCCGGTGAAAAGAGGTTATTTGATATTAGCTCACTTGATGAATGGAGAAACCAAGCTTATGAAAATGCCAAGTTGTTTAAAGAAAAAGTTAAAAGATGGCATGACAAAAGAATACAAAAGAGTGAGTTTAATGTAGGTGATTATGTATTGCTATACAACTCTCGTTTAAGATTATTTGCAGGGAAACTTCTCTTTAAATGGGAAGGCCCCTATGTTATCGAAGAGGTCTATCGTTCCGGTGCCATAAAAATCAACAACTTCGAGGGCACAAATCTAAGGTGGTAAACGGTCAAAGAATCAAACATTATATCTCAGGTAATCCCATAAATGTTGAAACCAATATTATTGAAACCGTAACCCCGGAGGAATACATAAGAGACACTTTCCGGAACGTTTCAGATTCCGAAAAGGAATAGGTATGTGGTACGTTAAGTAAACTGACTCCAAAACAACTTTTAAGGCAATATTTCTCCGTTTTGGAATATTTAGAAAAATAGAAAAATTAGTAGCAATCCGGGAAGGACACGAGGGCCCCACGAGGGTGGTGGGCGCGCCCTACCCCCTGGGCGCGCCCCCTACCTCGTGAGCACCTCATGTGCCTTCCGGACTCCGTTTTCTTGCATGTTACATATTTTGGTTGGTAAAAATTCATTATATAACCTCCCGAAGGTTTTGACTCCCGTATCACGCAAAAATCTCATGTTTTTGTTTCGAGCTGTTTTTTGACAGATCTAGGTTATCATGACGGTCCCAAGCGCCTCCAAGGACAAGTTCTTCGAGAAGGTCATCAACCCTTACCTCGCGGAGGTGCTGCGACACCCTCAAACCATTGAGTTGCCTGATGGGTTGCTGCACATCCGCGATGAAGAGGGACCAAAGGGGACCGGAAGCATAGAGACGAGGCTCGAAGCATTGGAGCAACAAGTTTTCAAGTGCCAGGGGATGGTGGAGCGTGGAATCAACGCTAGCCACACGATGCTCACGGAGTTCACTAACAATTACAAGCCGGATGCCAAGAACACCGAGGAAGCCATCTTCAAGCTATATGAGAAGATCGAGCACCTCCAAGCCCAAGTCTATGACCTTCAAAACCAAAATTGTGAGTATGAATATAGATTCAAAAGAATGAGTTTGGCTGCAGATTTGAGGATTTCGGAGACTCGATCATCTTTCTATGATGGTGAACCTATGCCTTGGAAGATGGATGACAAGCCCGCATCATCAACAACACCTCCGCCGTCTCCTCCAACAAAGAAGAATTGAGTATCTAGGTATGGGCACTCCCCTTGGCAACTGCCAAGCTTGGGGGAGGTGCCCCAGTATCATATCACAATCACAACTCCTATTTTTACCGTTTTTCTTAGTTCGATCCTATTAGTAGTATCTTGATCTAGTAGAATAAAGTTTATGGCATGATCTAGTTTGAGTTTTGCTTTATGATCTCACTATGTAATCGAGTCCATGAGTTATATATAATAAAGATTAGTGTTGAGTCAAGGGCTTGATTATTTTGCCATGATCTTGGGTGAATAAAAGAAAGGAAAAAAAGAATAAAAAGAAACAAAAAGTTCATATTGATCTTATTGAGAGTAATGACTTCACATAGAAAGAGTATGATGATTAAAAGTTGTTGGGAGTTGGCAGACATAGCTTTGGTCATTGTTGCAATTAATAGGAAGTAATAAGGAAAGAGAGGTTTTCACATATAGATATATTATCATTGACATCTTTTATGATTGGGAGCACTCATTAAAATATGACATGCTAAAGAGTTGATGTTGGACAAGGAAGACAACGTAATAAGTTATGTATTTCTTATATCTGAGATAAAGTATGTTGTCATGGATCCTCTAACTTGTTGAGCTTGCCTTTCCCCCTCATGCTAGCCAAATTCTCAGCACCAAGTAGAAATACTACTTGTGCTTCCAAATACCCTTAAACCAGTTTTGCCATGAGAGTCCACCATATCTACCTATGGATTGAGAAAGATCCTTCAAGTAAGTTGTCATCGGTGCAAAGCAATAAAAATTGCTCTAAATATGTATGATTGATTGGTGTGGGAGAAATAAGCTTTATACGATCTTGTGATGTGGAAGTAATAAAAGCGACATACTGCATAATAAAGGTTCATATCACAAGGGGCAATATAAAGTGACGTTCTTTCGCATTGAGATTTTATATATCCAACCATAAAAGCGCATGGCAACCTCTGCTTCCCTCTGCGAAGGGCTTATCATTTATTATTATCTTCTACCTTATGCAAGAGTCAGGGTGATCTTCACCTTTTCTTTTTTATTTTATCCTTTGGCAAGCTCAACATGTTGGAAAGAACATGATATATATATATATATCTAATTGGATGTAGGGGAGCATGAACCATTATTGTTGACATTACCCTTGAGGTAAAAGGTTGTGGGGCAAAACTATAAGCCCCTATCTTTCTCGGTGTCCGTTAAAACTCCGTAACCACAAGTATCACGTGAGTGTTAGCAATTATGGAGGACTAAATGATAGTTGAGTATGTGGACTTGCTTTTTAGCTCTAACATAGACTCTTTCCGATGTTATGATAAATTGCAATTTCTTCCATGACTGAGATTATAGTTTGTCGGAGCCCAATAAGGTTTATGATTTATATTTTTGCATTGTGAATAGATCATCACTTGAACATAAGTAATCATATGACAAAATCTATATATGTTGCTGTTATGAGAATAATCATGATGCCTTCATGTCCGTATTTTATTTTTATCGGCGCCTCTACCCCTAAACATGAGGACATATTTATTGTTATCAGCTTTTCGCTTGAGGACAAGCGAGGTCTAAGCTTGGGGGAGTTGATACGTCCATTTTGCATCATGCTTTTATATCGATATTTATCACATTATGGACTATTATTTCACTTTATGTCACAATACTTATGGCTATTCTCTCTTATTTTACAAGGTTTATATAAAGAGGGAGAATGCCGGCAGCTGGAATTCTGGTCTGGAAAAGGAGAAAATATTAGAGACCTATTCTGCGCAACTCCAAAAGTCCTGAAACTCCACGGAACATCTTAAAAGAAATAAAGAAGAATCCACGCCAAAGATGAAGGCCAGGGGGCCCACACCCTGCTCACAAGGGTGGGGGCGCCCCCCCTAGGGCGCGCCCCCTACCTCGTGGGCCCCCTGGTGGCTCTCCGATGCCCATCTTCTCCTATATGAGGTCTTTCGATGATAAAAAATAGGAAGGAACTTTTCGGGACAAAACTCTGCCGCCACGAGGCGGAACCTTGGCGGGTCAAATCTAGAGCTCCGGCAGAGCTGTTCTGCCGGGGAAACTTCCCTCCCGGAGGGGGAAATCATCACCATCATCATCACCAACGCTCCTCTCATCGGGAGAGGGCAATCATCATCAAAATCTTCACCAGCACCATCTCATCTCCAAACCCTAGTTCATCTCTTGTATCCAATTCTTGTCTCAAAGTCTGGGATTGGTGCTAGTAGGTTGCTAGTAGTGTTGATCACTCCTTGTAGTTGATGCTAGTTGGTTTAATTGGTGGAAGATCATATGTTCAGATCCTATATGCATATTATTACCCCTCTGATTATGAACATGAATATGCTTTGTGAGTAATTACGTTCGTTCCTGAGGACAAGGGAGAAGTCTTGCTATGAGTAGTCATTTGAATTTGGTATTCGTTTGATATTTTGATAAGATGTATGTTTTCTAGCCTCTAGTGGTGTTATGTGAACGTCGACTACAGAACACTTCACCATTATATGGGCCTAGAGGAAGGCATTGGGAAGTAATAAGTAGATGATGGGTTGCCAGAGTGACAGAAGCTTAAACCCTAGTTTATGCGTTGCTTCGTAAGGGGCTGATTTGGATCCATATGTTTCATGCTATGGTTAGGTTTACCTTAATACTTTTGTTGTAGTTGCGGATGCTTGCAATAGAGGTTAATCATAAGTGGGATGCTTGTTCAAGTAAGAACAGCACCCAAGCACCGGTCCACCCACATATCAAATTATCAAAGTATCGAACGCGAATCATATGAACGTGATGAAAATTAGCTTGATGATATTCCCATGTGTCCTCGGGAGCGCTTTTCCTATTATAAGAGCTTGTTCTGGCTTGTCCTTTGCTACAAAAGGATTGGGCCACCTTGCTACACCTTATTTACTTTTGTTACTTGTTGCTCGTTACAATTTATCCCGTCACAAAACTATCTGTTACCACTTATTTCAGTACTTGCAGAGAATACCTTGCTGAAAACCGCTTATCATTTCCTTCTGCTCCTGGTTGGGTTCGACACTCTTACTTATCAAAAGGACTACAATAGATCCCCTATACTTGTGGGTCGTCAACAGCGTGCAAATTTTTGACAACCATCACATCGTTTGACTAAATCCTCAGCATCAGCATGAGCTGTTAACCAATAGAAACCGTAGCGAAAAGCTTTAGCCACCAAGGACTTTGAACCGGCGTGGTGACCACAATCCCCTTCATGGATTTCTCGCAAAATCTCACAACCCTCTTGAGGAGAAACACAACGCTGAATTGCCCCTGAGATGTTGTAACGATGTAATTCTCCGTTGAGTATAGTCATCGATTTGGAACGCTGGATTATCTGCCGGGCCGAGGTTTCATCCTCTGGCAACTCGCCCCGGTTCATGTAAGCCAGGTATGGAATTGTCCAATCCGGTATGACATGCAAAGCTGCCACCAATTGAGCCTCCGGGTCAGGAATAGCCAACTCCTCCTCTGTTGGAACCTTGACCGACGGATTATGCAGCACGTCAAGAAAGACATTTGGTGGGACCAGTTTACGCTGAGAACCAAGGCGGCTTGAAGCCTCCGCCACTTCATTCTTTCGCCGGTCTATATGGTCCACCTGATAACCCTTGAAGTGACCAGCCACTGTGTCCACCTCTCGTCGATATGCAGCCATGAGTGGGTCTTTAGAATCACAAGTGCCAGACACCTGTTGGGCCACCAGATCTGAATCCCCAAAGCACTTAACCCGGCTTAAGTTCATCTCCTTAGCCATCCAAAGACCGTGGAGTAAGGCCTCATATTCAGCTGCATTGTTAGTACAAGGGAACATTAAACGGAGGACATAACAAAACTTGTCATTGAAAGTGCGATATATCGACTAGAGGGGGGTGAATAGGTGATTTTTATGAAATTCTTCATTGAGGAATTTGCCGGTGAGGAAATTCCTTAGCGAAGAACTACTAGCAGCGGAATAAGTACTCAAAAGTAAACATAATAGAATACAAGCATAGTCATCATGATGAAATGAAGACAGGCACAGAGTACAGGAACCGTAAGCACAGGATAACTCAGGATGAAGACAAACAGACTAAAGAAATTGAACTGAGGAAATTGAGAAAGTCTTCAGTCAAAGTCTTCAAACACAGATATGAACAAACACACAACACAGTTATGAGGAAATGAAAGAGTTGAGGAAATAGAACCAGTAAGCTTGGTGAAGACAATGATTTGGTAGACCAGTTCCAACTGCTGTCTCAGTTGTACGTCTGGTTGGAGCGGCTGAGTATTTAAACTCAAGGACACACAGTCCTGGACACCCAATCAAGGACACTTAGTCCAAGACACCCAGTCCTCACCGTATTCTCCTTGAACTAAGGTCACACAAACCTCGTCCAATCACTCGTGGTAAGTCTTCAGGTGACTTCCAAATCTTCACAAACTTGGTCACTCGGTGATCCACAATTCCTCTTGGATGCTCTAGACCATGATGCCTAACCGTCTGGAAGAAGCACAGTCTTTAAAGGTAACAAGCGTCGGATCCACTCAGGATCAATCTCTTCAGTGATGCTCAATCACTTGGGGTTTTTAGGTGTTTGGGTTTTGGGTTTTTGGTTTTTCCTCACTTGATGATTTTTGCTCAAAGTCCTCAGAGGATGGGTTGCTCTCAAATGACAAGTGTCGGTTTCTCTCGGAGCAGCCAACCAACTAGTGGTTGTAGGGGGCGGCTATTTATAGCCTAGGGAGCAGCCCGACATGATAAGACATAAATGCCCTTCAATGATATGACCGTTAGGTGGATAGATATTTTGGGACAGCTGGCGCATAGCACAGCAACAGTCAGAATTTTGAGTAGCAAAATCCTCAGGGCTATCATGTTCCTCACTGTGTAGGCAATCCGCACTGGCGAATTCCTAACTCCTCAGTCAGGACAAATTTCTCAGAGACCAGAAGAACTTCGTCTCTGTCATTGAAGAAATTGACTGAACTGTATGAGATTTCCAATGGCTTCACTCGAAGGGATTTGTAGGTGTAGGATTTTGAGTTGAGCATCACATGGAAAGTTTTCGTTAGTATTTCCTCGACCCCTTTAACAATACGGTGTTTCCTATGACTCAAGAAAGAGAGAAACAAAACTATGAAAATGAAAGTCTTCAAGCTTCATATTCCTCGCATGAATATCAAGTCTTCACGAACACACCAATTTCTTCACTTTCAAAGTCTTCATGAAAGTCTTCAGAAATACCAAAATCTTCAGTCGAAGATATTCATTTTTAGGGGCAACTTTTCCTGTAAATATCAAACTCCTCATAGACTTATAGACCTGTGCACACTCACAAACACATTAGTCCCTTAACCTATAAGTCTTCAATACACCAAAATCACTAAGGGGCACTAGGTGCACTTACAATCTCCCCCTTTTTGGTGATTGATGACAATATAGGTTAAGTTTTAAACGGGGATAAACATATGAAGTGTAACTACTGATATTGAGGAATTTGATTGCAAGATATAGAAGAACTCCCCCTGAAGATGTGCATAGTGAGGAATTTGCCTTTGAAGCAATGCACACTTGAAGAGTTGAATCATGGGGATCTCCCCCTATATCTTGTAATTCATACACGCATTTAACATATAATATGAAGAATTTTAAATGCATGATGAAATATGGTGCCTGATGAAATTCAGCATGCGTGCAATAATATTAACGAGGAATAAGTATGCAGAATAGTGCATCAAAAGTATCAGAGCACGGTGCATCAAAAATATCAGAGCACCATCGGGTTTAAGATTACAACTCGATCGAATAAAGTTTCAGAAGAACGAGAGTTGTAACTTAGCAAATAAAAAAAACACCCATATAGTAGACCCGCTTGAAGACTAACTCATATTTCTCCCCCTTTGTCATCGAATGACCAAAAGGATCGAAAATGAGGACTAACGCCCGAGGGAGTCCTGGATTAGGGGGTGTTTGGGTAGCCGGACTATACCTTCAGCCGGACTCCAGGACTATGAAGATACAAGATTGAAGACTTCGTCCTGTGTCCGGATGGGACTTTCCTTGGCGTGGAAGGCAAGCTTGGCGGTGCGGATATTCAAGATCTCCTACCATTGTAACCGAATCTGTGTAACCCTAACCCTATCCGGTGTCTATATAAACCGAAGGGTTGTAGTCCGTAGGACATCAACTCCATATACAACAGTCATACCATAGGCTAGCTTCTAGGGTTTAGCCTCCTTGATCTCGTGGTAGATCTACTCTTGTACTACCCATATCATCAATATTAATCAAGCAGGAGTAGGGTATTACCTCCATCGAGAGGGCCCGAACCTGGGTAAAAACATCGTGTCCCTTGTCTCCTGTTACCATCCCGCCTTGACGCACAGTTCGGGACCCCCTACCCGAGATCCGCCGGTTTTGACACCAACATTGGTGCTTTCATTGAGAGTTCCTCTGTGTCGTCGCCTTTAGGACCGATGGCTCCCTTGATCATCAACAACGATGAGGTCCAGGGTGAGACTTTTCTCCCCGGACAGATCTTCGTCTTCGGCGGTTTCGCACTGCGGGCCAATTCGCTTGGCCACCTGGAGCAGATCGAAAGCTACGCCCCTGGCCATCAAGTCAGGTTTGGAAGCTTAAACTACACGGCTGACATCCGCGGAGACTTGATCTTCGACGGGTTCGAGCCACGGCCAAGCACGCCGCACTATCTCGAGGGGCATGATCTAGCTCTGCCTCCGGACAGTGTCCTGGAGGCCGCAAACGCACTGGTTCCGACCCCTAACTCGGAGCCTATTGCGCCAGTCGAGGATGAGCGGTTGGACGTCACCTCAGGGGCTGTGATCTCAAAGGCGATCGAGCCGAACGCCAGCCCCATACTCTGCATGACCCGTGACTCCGAGGATCCGGACTCCTCCCCGGACTCCGAACCCCTCGCGCCCCTGCCAATCGAATCCGATTGGGCGCCGATAATGGAGTTCACCGCCGCGGACATCTTTCAGCACTCACCTTTTGGCGACATCCTGAATTCTCTCAAGTCTCTCTCTTTATCAGGAGAGCCCTGGCCGGATTACGGTCAGCGAGGATGGGATACGGACGATGAAGAAGTTCAAAGCCCACCCACCACCCACTTTGTAGCCACTGTCGACGATTTAACCGACATGCTTGACTTCGGCTCCGAAGACATCGACGGTATGGACGACGATGTAGGAGACGAACAGGAACTAGCACCTGTAGGGCGCTGGAAGGCCACCTCATCATATGACATATATATGGTGGATACTCCAAAAGATGGAGATGGCGATGGAATAGCGGGGGATGACACCTCCAAGAAACAGCCAAAGCGCCGGCGTCAGCGGCGCCGCTCTAAATCCCGCCAAAGCAAAAATGGTGATTCCGGCACGGGAGATAATACTACCCCGGATAGCGCCGACGAACACCCACCCCAGCAAGATTCGGCACAGGAAGATGGAGAAGCCAGCCCTCATGAGAGAGCGGCAGACCGAGAGGTCGAGGGTGATAACTATATGCCTCCCTCCGAAGACGAGGCAAGCCTCGATGACGACGAATTCGTCGTACCATCAGACCCCGCCGAACAAGAGCGTTTCGAACGCAGGCTTTTAGCCACGGCAAGCAGCCTCAAGAAAAAGTAGCAACAGCTTAGAGCTGACCAAGATTTGCTAGCTGACAGATGGACTGAAGTCCTTGCGGCCGAAGAGTATGAACTCGAACGCCCCTCCAAGAGTTACCCAAAGCGCAGGCCGATACCCCGATCAGAGGAGGAAGCACCTACATCACCAGCGCACGACATGACAGACCGGCCACCTCGCGGCCGCGATAGAGAGGCCTCTCGGCCCTCCACCCAAGCCATGTCCCGATGCCGCTCAACTAAGGAACGAGAAAATGCACCAGACCTACGAGACGTACTGGAGGATAAGGCAAGACAAGCAAGATCGATCTACGGATCGCGCAGGCGCCCTACGGCACGTGATGATGATCTTCACTCCGGATACAACAAATCCGATGCCACAACAGATCCGGCGGTATGGATCGAGGATTATCTCCTTCACATCCACATGGCACGGGGCGATGATCTACACGCCATCAAATACCTCCCGCTCAAACTTAAAGGACCGGCCCGGCATTGGCTTAACAGCTTGCCAGCAGACTCAATCGGTTCTTGGGAGGACCTAGAAGCCGCATTCCTCGACAACTTCTAGGGCACTTACATGCGACCACCGGATGCCGACGACTTAAGCCACATAATTCAGCAGCCAGAGGAATCGGCCAGACAATTCTGGACACGGTTCCTAACAAAGAAAAACCAGATAGTCGATTGTCCGGACGCAGAGGCCCTAGCAGCCTTCAAGCATAACATCCGCGACGAGTGTCTTGCCCGGCACATGGGACAGAAAAAGCCGAAATCTATGGCATCCCTCACGACACTCATGACCCGCTTTTGCATGGGAAAAGATAGCTAGCTAGCTCGCAGTAACAACTTATCAAAGAACCCTGGTAATTCAGATACCAAGGACAAAAGTGGCAGGACACGTCGGAATAAGCAAAAACGTCGCGTCAACAGCGACAGCAATGAAGACACGACAGTCAATGCTAGATTCAGAGGCTATAAATCCGGTCAGCGGAAAAAGCCATCCAAAAAGAATACTCAGGGCCCGTCTAGTTTGGACCGAATACCCGACCGCTTGTGCCAGATACATGGCACCCCCGAAAGGCCAGCCAATCACACTAATAGGGATTGTTGGGTGTTCAAGCAGGCAGGCAAGTTAAGAGCCGAAAACAAAGACAAGGGGCTGCACAGCGATGACGAGGAGGAGCCCAGGCCGCCGAACAACAATGGACAGAAGGGCTTTCCCCCACAAGTGCGGACGGTGAACATGATATACACAACCCACATTCCCAAGAGGGAGCGGAAGCGTGCGCTACGGGACGTATACGCGATGGAGCCAGTCACCCCAAAGTTCAACCCATGGTCCTCCTGCCCGATCACTTTTGATCGAAGGGACCATCCCACTAGAATCCATCATGGCGGCTTCGCCGCATTGGTTCTCGACCCAATCATCAACGGATTTCATCTCACAAGAGTCCTCATGGACGGCGGCAGTAGCATGAACCTGCTTTACCAGGATACAGTGCGGAAAATGGGCATAGATCCCTCAAGGATTAAGCCCACAAAAACGACCTTTAAAGGCGTTATACCAGGTGTAGAAGCCAACTGTATAGGCTCAGTAACACTTGATGTGGTCTTTGGATCCCCGGACAATTTCTGAAGCGAAGAGTTAATCTTCGATATAGTCCCGTTTCGCAGTGGCTATCACGCCCTGCTCGGACGAACCGCATTCGCAAAGTTCAACGCGGTGCCGCACTACGCATATCTCAAGCTCAAGATGCCAGGCCCTTGAGGAGTAATCACGGTCAACGGAAACACCGAACGCTCCCTCCGTACGGAGGAGCACACGGCGGCTCTCGCAGCGGAAGTACAAAGTAGCCTTCTTAGGCAATTCTCCAGTCCGGCCGTTAAAAAGCCAGACATTGCCAAGCGCGCCCGGAGTAACCCACAGCAGGACCGCCTGGCACGCTCTGAGCAAGCGTAGCAATGCGGCCCCAACCCCAGCTCTTGTGACATAGCGAAACCAGTGCCTCGCGTACATAACTACGCCCTTGAAATACCATGAGCACAGGGGAAGGGGCACAATAACGGCACACCCAAAATACGGCTTAAAACATACTAGGGGCTGCCGGAGTCTTTTTTTTAATTTTTTTCTTACTTTCAGGACTCCATACTTCGGACGACCTAGTCGGCAATTCGACTGCCGCACAAACGATGCAAGATCCAGGGAGGCAGACAAGCCATGCCGCATTATGGAACTCCCAGGTGGTCTCTATTACGAGCGGTATACCTGTTTTGAATACAATTCCACGGCCTGCCCCTGGTCAGGACATGTTAAATAGTCCAATATCCTTTTTGCTTATCGCACTATTTGTATCATTCGGCTTTGATAAATAGCCTCTCTATAAACAATGCATAGCTTTTTGTCTATTTTTTGCATTATCCTCTTTTCACATATATGTTTATTAAATGACATGATTGCACCCGTACACCATGGTACGGCAAACACGCCAGGGGCTTCAGTATGGTGTGAGAAGTCCGTACACTTTCACAAGTGCGGCACCCCAAACTTATAGCACTATATGCATCGGCTCCGAATCATGATTTGGGTCAATAGTTGGGTTTGCCCGGCTCGTATGTTTTGGTGCCTTACGTTCCGCTATATCGGCTAAGGTAGCACTAGGAGAACCACTGCGATCGTGCCCCGGTTCAGCTGGGTTAAGCACCTTAGTGGAGAAAGCTAAAACTGACTATCATGATGAGGTGAGAGACCGGTCGCTGTTCGAGAGGTTTTTCGAGTCCCTAAAGACTTATGCCGCTTCGAGCGAGGAGCCGGCTTTGTCCGGCCAAGGCATGGATAGCGCCCCGAACTCGGTCTTCCGAACTAGGGGCTTCACCGAAATTTAAAATTATAGAGTTCTATGGCTAAGTGAGAGTGTTCAAGCATTATAGTCCGATTACCTGGTTCGTTGTGCTGAGCGCCTCCCTCGAAGGACCCAACTATGGGAAAAAGAGCGCTCAGGTTTATCCCGAACACCCCAGCACTAGTGGCATGGGGGCAGAAGCCGACGACTGGCCATCTCTCCATTTTTTGATAAACGGCCGCACAGAAAGTAATATTTTAAATTCAATAAGCATTGCTTAGCGCATATGAACAAGTTTTCAGTGCACAGGATAAACACGAGCGAGTTCATGCAAAAATCACATCCTTGGTACATTCATCCGCCACAAGGCGGGCACCTGCAAGAACATCCTTGTAGTAGTTCTCGGGCTTGCGATGCTCCTTCCCCGGCGGCGGCCCGTCCGTCACGAGCTTCTCACCGTCCAGCTTACCCCAGTGCACCTTTGCACGGGCAAGGGCCCGACGGGAACCTTCGATGCAGACGGAGCGCTTGATGGCCTCGAGCCTCGGACAGGCCTCCACCAGCCGCCGCACCAGCCCGAAATAGCTCCCAGGCAGGGCCTCTCCAGGCCACAGCCGAACTATGAAGCCCTTCATGGCCTATTCGGCCGCCTTGTGGAGCTCGACCAGCTGTTTCAGCTGGTCGCTCAAGGGCACAGGGTGTCCGGCCTCAGAATACTGATACCAGAACACCTTCTTTGTCGAGCTGCCCTCTTCAGCTCGGTAGAATGCGGTGGTGTCGGATACGCTGCGGGGAAGATCTGCGAATGCCCCTGGAGAGCTCCGGATTCGGGTAAGTAACAAGTTGTTTACTTTCATATTTCTGCTTTGCATAAAGAATGCCTTACCCGCTGCTATCTTCCTCATCTCCTCCAACTCTTGGAGGGCCTTTTGGGCTTCGGCCTTGGCAGACTTGGCAGTCTCAAGGGCCGTTGCGAGCTCGGATGCTTGCACCTTTGACTCAAGCTCCAAACTCTCATGTTTTTTCATGAGAGCCTGAAGCTCTTGCTACACCTCGCCGACCTGAGCCCCAAGTCTGTCTCGCTTGGTGCGCTCCGCGGCCGTTTTCTTTTCGGCCTCAAACAGCACCTGCTTAAGGGTCGCCACCTCAGTCGTGGCCCCTACAATAAGTAGTACAATCCTGTTATCTTTTTGCAATCACGCCTTTTTATAGGCACTTTTTCTGTAAGGTATTTCTTACCTTCTTTCTCCTCGAGCCGCCGCTTGGCAAGGCCGAGCTCTTGCTTGGTCCGCTCGAGGTCCTGCTTCAGGACACCCACCTCCGCAGTCAGTGCGGCAGTGGATAGCAGCGAAGCCTGCATACACATATTGACTCTTTTTTGTTAGACTCCTGCGATATTTAATAGATCCTCTATTCGGCTTTTCTTTCCGAACGCCAAACAGAGCATCAGGGGCTACTGTCTATGCGGTAATATTTTTACATATTTTTACTTACCTCGAAGCCTGTTAGAAGGCTAGTGCAAGCTTCAGTCAGTCCGCTCTTGGCGGACTGAACCTTCTGGATCACCGTACTCATAATAGTACAGTGCCCCTCGTCGATGGAGGCGCCGTCAAGCACCTCCAGCAGATTGTCCGGCACCTCCGATTGGACGGAGGCCGCCGGCTCAGAAGGCTTGCTCCTCTTGGAAGGAGTTCGCCTACCGCGGTCCGGAACTGTGGAAGATTCCGGCGCGGTGTCCGGCACAAAGCCGAACATGGAGCCCTCGGGGGCCTTATCCCCTTCACTCCTGGGGTCCGGGAGGTTGCCTTGCGGCTCCTCCAGGACCACCTCCTCCTGCCCCGGAACTTGTCGTGATGCCACTTCGGCGTCGTCTGCAGTGCGGGGGGAGACAGCAGGCGGAACTGAGTTCACGTCCGATGAGTCCAAGGAGCCGCCCGACGATTCGTTGAATTCGGCCCGGGGTGAGCTGCATAATTACGTTCGACATTAGGGAAAGTTGTGCAACAAAGGAACATCATGAGTTACTCTGATATCCGAACTTACGATTTCGCCGGACGCTTGGCCCTGTTTGGCCACTCCTCTTCGCCCTCTTCGGTGTCGGGGGAATAGTCCGGCAGAGGGGTCTTCCTTTTCCTAGACCCCTCGGCCTCCTCCGTTGGGGCGGCCTTCCTCTTCTCTCCTCCCTCCGCTGGTGGGGAGAGTTTTCTTCTTCCTCCTCCTCGTTTTCATGGGAAGAGGGCGTCTCGGACTCGTCGGATGACGAGTCCGACACCACCACGTTATGGGCACTCTTTCGAGTCCCCGTGGTCTTCTTCTTCTTGGCCTTCTTCTCCGGCGCCACATAATGCGCCGGAACCAGCAGCTTCACTAGTAGAGCTGGGGCTGGGTCTTCGGGCAGCGGAGCCGGACAGTTAATCGGTCCGGATATCGCCCTTCAATCCTGTCAAAGGTAAGGGACTTTAGATCCCGCATAGAGTCAAACTATGAAAAAAGCTTAACATCCTGTAAAAGGTGAAGATAGCTTACCTCGCTAGCGTGATGCTGCGAGCTGTATCCGCGGTCCTCGGAAGCGGATGCTGGAGCCTCGGCGCCCTTGAATAGCACCTTCCAGGCATCTTCGTACGTCGTGTCGAAGATCCGGCTAAGGGTTTGGTGTTGTGCCGGGTCGAACTCCCATAGATTAAAATCCCGTTGTTGGCACGGGAGGATCCGGCGGACGAGCATAACCTGGATTACATTAACAAGCCGAATTGGCTTGTTCACCAGGGACTGGATGCATGTTTGTAATCCGGTCACTTCTTTTTCGTCACCCCATGATAGGCCCATCTCTTTCCAGGACATAAGCCGCGTGGGGGGTCTGGATCGGAACTCGGGGGATGCGATCTAGTTCGGATCGCGTGGCTCAGTGATGTAAAACCACCCGAATTGCCACCCCTTTAGGGTCTCCACAAAAGAGCCCTCGAACCATAGGACGTTGGCCATCTTGCCCGCCATGGCACCTCCGCACTCCGCCTGGCTGCCGTGTACCACCTTGGGCTTGACGTTGAAGGTCTTGAGCCAGAGGCCGAAATGAGGGCGGACGCGGAGGAAAGCCTCGCACATGACGATAAACGCCGAGATGTTGAGGATGAAGTTCGGGGCCAGATCGTGGAAATCCAGGCCGTAGTAGAACATGAGCCCCCGGACAAATGGGTGGAGTGGAAAACCCAGTCCGCGGAGGAAGTGGGGAAGAAATACTACCCTCTCATGGGGCCTTGGGGTGGGGAGAAGCTGCCCCTTTTCGGGAAGCCGGTGCGCGATGTCCTTAGATAGGTATCCGGCCTTCCTTAGCTTCTTGACTTGGCCCTCCGTAGCGGAGGAGACCATCCACTTGCCTCCTGCTCCGGACATTGCTGGAGAAGGTTGAGGTGGGAAGTGCGGGCTTGGGCGCTGGAGCTCGAGCGCGCAGGAGATGGAGAGGCGAAGGAGGAAGAAGGCGTAGGTAAAAAGGTGGATCCTTATCCCCTTATATGGGAGGATGCGGTTGTGCGTCCCCACCAGCCTCGTAAAACTCGCTTGGGTTACCCACGTCCGTATTGATGAGAATCCCTTAAAAGGAGTACACGATCTCTGCTTTGACAAGACGTGCCAAGGAAACCGCCTCGCAAAACGTGTTGAGGTGGAAAAGTAAAAACGATTCGAGTAAAGGACTTGGCCGTAGTGTGATGACGCACTGCGGAATACATCAGCAGATTTGATTTGTGTTAATATTATTCTCTCTATGGCAATATGTGGAAACTTATTTTGCAGAGCCGGACACTACTCTTGGTGTTTACAATCTTCTATGAAGGACTTGGAGGAGGAACCCTCCTT
The DNA here is from genome assembly GCF_003073215.2 of Triticum urartu. Taxonomy (NCBI): domain Eukaryota; kingdom Viridiplantae; phylum Streptophyta; class Magnoliopsida; order Poales; family Poaceae; genus Triticum; species Triticum urartu. The sequence continues at coordinate 372,406,869 of NC_053027.1, read as the reverse complement.
GCAATGCCAAAGACAATCTGCGCGCCGGACTCGTCGTCATTGAAGCCTGGTTCAGGGGCTACTGAGGGAGTCCTAGATTAGGGGGTGTTCGGGTAGCCGGACTATACCTTCAGCCGGACTCCAGGACTATGAATGTAACACCCTCGATGCGACTATATCTCCCACGTGTAGCATGACTAAGAGGCATAATCGCATTGAAGGCATATGTCGCAAGTTAGGCAATCTTCACAACATCCCATGTAATATATATGTAATAAAGGGGGAGATAACATAGTTGGCTTACACTCGCCACGTCAATCAAGTACATAAATAACATTACATCATCCAAACACTCATGGCCCGACTACGGCGCCAAAATAAAAGATAACCCAACAAGCGACACGGTCCCAATCACCGCCAACTAGGCACCACTACTGATCATCACGAAAGGAAAAATAGTAACGTTGAGAGTCTTCGTCGAACTCCCACTTGAGCTCAAGCGCGTCTCCTGGAGCAGAATCATCAGGCCCTGCATCTGGTGTAATAGTAATCTGTGAGCCACAGGGACTCAGCAATCTCGCACCCTCGCGATCAAGACTATTTAAGCTTATAGGTATGGCAAGGTAAAATATGTGGAGCTGGAGCAAGCGACTAGCAAGTAAGGTGGCTAACTTATACGCAAAAGAGAGGGAGAAGAGGAGGCAAGGCGCGAGCGAGAAACTAGAGGATAACCTGCGCAAACATTACTCCAACACCATGTCCACTTCCCGGACTCCGCCGAGAAGAGGCCATCACGGTAACGCACTCAGTTGATTCATTTTAATTAAGTTAAGGTTCAAGTTATCTACAACCGGACATTAACAAATTCCCATCTGCCCATAACCGTGGGCACGGATTTCGAAAGTTCAAATCCCTACAGGGGAGTCCCAACTTAGCCCATGACAAACTCTCATGGTCAACGAAGGAATAGACCTCCTCCCAAGACGTTCCGATCAGACTCGGTATCTCGGTACTTCAAGACAACTCCGACAATGGTAAATCAAGTCCAGCAAAACCACCCGCTGTGCCGACAAATCCCGATAGGATCTGCACATATCTCGTTCTCAGGGCACACCGGATAAGCTAAGCGTACGGGAGCCAACGTAACCCAAGTTGCCAAGGGACGGCCCCGCACGGTGCTCTAGGTTGGACCAACACTCAGAGGAGCACTGGCCCGGGGGGTTTAAAATAAGATGACCCTTGAGTCCGCGAAACCCAAGGGAAAAGGCTAGGTGCCAAATGGTAAAACCAAGGTTGGGCATTGCTGGAGGAGCTTTATTCAAGGCGGACTGTCAAGGAGTTCCCATTATAACCCAACCGCGTAAGGAACGCAAAATCCGGGAACATAACACCGATATGACGGAAACTATGGCGGCAAGATTGGAACAAAACACTAGGCGAGAGGCCGAGACTTCCACCCTTTACCAAGTATATAGATGCATTAAGATAACAAGATAATATAATGATATCCCAACAAGTAAAATAAATGTTCCAACAAGGAACAGCCTCCAATCTTCACCTGCAACTAGCTACGCTATAAGAGGGGCTGAGCAAAGCGGTAACATAGCCAATCAACGGTTTGCTAGGACAATGGTGGGTTAGAGGTTTGACATGGCAATTTTGGGAGGCTTGAAAGAAAGTGGTAGGCATCGTAGCATTGGCATAGCAAAAGAGCGAGAAAATTAGCATAGCAAAGATAGTAGTGATTTCGAGGGTATGATCATCTTGCCTGCACAGTTGTCAGAGTTGACTGGATCCTCGAAAGAAAACTCAACGGGCTCCTCGTTAGCGAACTCGTCTCCCGGCTCTACCCAAACAAGACAAACAAGCAACAAGGATACAATCAACCACGTGCAAGGATCGAACAATATGATGCGATGATGATATGCAATGCGGGATGCGATGCGGGATGCATAGGCAAGATATGACAGGAAATGCAAGAACCTGGCCTCAACTTGGGAATCCAAGTGTGCCACTGGAAAGATGAGATGAAATGGCTTGAAAACGATATAAAGAACGCCGGAATCGGAGTTACGGTTTAGAAATGGCAAGCGATTCAAAAATGACACCGGTCTGCGATTTACAGCAAGTAGCCATCTAAATGCAATGAGATGAACATGCTACAACACCCAAACATGACAACAAAATACATGACAGGGATGCATTCAAGATGCTCGACAAAAGTCTAGCACTGAGGTACAGCCAATTCATCCATTAATAGGTTCGAACAAGCATGGCAAAAATGCATATGGCAAACAGATCTCAGACTTAGTGAAATTAACACTTGTCTGGAATTTCAGATCAGGTAGCACTCTTCGTAGCAACAAAACTACATGTTTCAGGACCTTAACATGGCAAAGTAAAGCTTGGCATGGAGCTACTCGAAGAGCTTAACAAAAGTCCCTTAGTGACCTTGAGGCAAAAGGGATCAGAAAATACAATTGCAAGCATGTGAACATAGCAAAAACATAATCAATTCTCAGACTTAGTGAAAACTGACACATGCTGAAATATAACTCAAGTAGGCATGTTTACGAGCTCGATGCACTCACTACAGAGCAAGTCATGATAAGCTAAGCATACATCTATCAAGAATACACAAAATTCAAGCTATACATGGCAAGAAAAATAACATCGCATGCACGGATCAACTACAACATCATCGGCAAAATTGCAAACAAGTTGACAATCTGCCCAGATTCACAAAGTAGCAAAAGTAGAGCTCGATTGACTCAAGCTAGGGTGCTCCATAATTGCAAACAAAGACATGGATGGATAGAGCACCACAAGATTAACAAAACATCCTTACTGATCATCCTCAAAATAGGCACGGATCACTAGGAAACAACATGAACATATGACAACATGAGATAAACAGCTCAAGGACTTAGTGGAATTGCTAAGTCCCTGAAAACAGAATTATCAAGTGCACCACTTTGCAAGCTTGCACTAGTCCCCACACACATCACAAAAATACATGGGTTGCACCTCTGGAAAGATGTCAAAACCCTTAACAAAACATATGTAGACCATCTGGGCATATCATGCACACAATAATCATGGCAAAAATAACAAAAACCTAAATGCAGCAGCAGATCTGACAATTATCTCAAGTAGCCCTCTTCTAACAGCATTTCGGGCATCAAGATGAACTCAAATGAAAATGATGCAATGGAATGAAATGATGTACTCTCTGAGATGAACATTTTGATATGCTAAATGCCAAAATCGGAGTTACGGATGCAAAGTTACGGCAGGTCAAAGTATGCAACATGAGCTAGGGTTTCTGAGGGAGAAAATCAACCCGAGGACTTAGATCTAGATCGGCCGAGCGCGGAAAACGAGGATCGCCGGATCGAGCTCGCTGGAGGAGGGAGATGGCCGGAGGGCTTGCCGGCCCAGGAGAGGACGGTGAGGCGGCGGCGGAAGGCGGCGGCGGCGGCCGGGCGGCGCGGCCACCGGAGCTGCCTGGGCGGCGCGGTCGAGGCGGCGGCCAGGCGGAGGTGGCGGGGAGGCGCGGCGGCCGGCGACTGCTCGGAGGAGGCGGCGGGGCCGGCGAGCGGCGCGGGAGGAGGAGAAGGGCGGCGGCGGAGCGCGGGCCGGGAAGGGCCCCGCGCGGGCCTGCGGGCCGGTGCGGCGGGATCCGGCGGCGGCGAACGGCGGAGTGCCACGTGGCAGCGTGGAGGCGGACCGGACAATGTCCGTCGGCTGGAATTTTGTCCGGCGCATGCGAGGATGAGTGGATCTAGGGTTTCGTCCGGATTTTCGGGGAGGAGGCTATATATATAGGTAGAGGGAGCTAGGAGAGTCCAAATTAGGTGCGGTTTTCGGCCACGCGATCGTGATCGAACGCTCTAGATGATGGAGCAGGTTTAGGTGGGTTTCGGGCCAAAATAGAGGGGTGTTGGTCTGCAACACACATGAGGCCTTTTCGGTCCCTCGGTTAACCATTGGAGTATGAAACGAAGTCCAAATGATATGAAACTTGACAGGCGGTCTACCGGTAGTAAACCAAGGCCGCTTGGCAAGTCTCGGTCCAATCTGGTAATGTTTAATCCCCACACATGAAAGAAAGATAGAATTGACCACCGGAGGAGAATGAAGCGCCGGAATGCAAAACGGACAACGGGAAAATGCTCGAATGCATGAGATGAACACGTATGCAAATGCAATGCACATGATGACATGATATAAGATGCATGACAACGACAACAACACACGGAGACAAAGACCCGAACCCAAGAAAATAAATTAACTTAACGCCGGAAGCGGCAAGAGTTGGAGTACAAATTGGGAAAGTTATATCCGGGGTGTTACAATCAAGATACAAGATTGAAGACCTCGTCCCGTGTCCGGATGGGACTTTCCTTGGCGTGTAAGGCAAGCTTGGCGATGCGGATATTCAAGATCTCCTACCATTGTAACCGACTCTGTGTAACCCTAACCCTATCCGGTGTTTGTATAAACCGGAGGGTTGTAGTCCGTAGGACATCAACTCCATATACAACAATCATACCATAGGCTAGCTTCTAGGGTTTAGCCTCCTTGATCTCGTGGTAGATCTACTCTTGTACTACCAATATCATCAATATTAATCAAGCAGGAGTAGGGTATTACCTCCATCGAGAGGGCCCGAACCTGGGTAAAAACATCGTGTCCCTTGTTTCCTGTTACCATCCGGCCTTGATGCACAGTTCGGGACCCCTACCCGAGATCCGCCGGTTTTGACACCGACAACGCCCCTTAAGATAATCATGTTGAAGAAGGAGCGCCAGCGTTGTTGGGGTCGTTTGTTGATGTAGAGCCTTCCATAGTGTCGTCCAAATCTTCATGTTCATCAGTGTCGCGCGATGAAGAAAATGAGCTGGCCACCAGAGAAGGAACTTGGAACTTCTTGAATTTCTTCGGTGGAGGTGCAGACCAGTCAAAATCTTCTTTGAGACCCATGTTCTTCAGATCTTCTTCACCATACAGATGTGACAAGATTGCCCAGGTGTGACCGAAGACTTGATGGAGGTAGTAGTGGTTTTTCTTCACTGCATTGTGTCTGGCAGTCATGTTGTGAAGAAATGAACCAAATTGATGCTTAACCCATTTGTGATTTCGATCCACCTTCTGGTGAAGACTAAGCAGAAGTTCACGGTCAGTCATCACGCGCGGAGCAGTGGCTTGAGGAGTGGACTTAGGTGCATTGGCAGAGTCATGTGTGGCAGAGTCATCATTGGTGGAATAAGATGCAGCTTTGCGAAACTGACCATCCAATGGACGAATGCCTTCATCTATTACAGCTGGTGCCTTGCCCTTTCCATCAACGGAGGAATATGTCTGCTTGAGGACTTCAATTGGGGGCAAGTAGCTGAGGTGATTCTAGAAATTAGCTTTGTAGTTGAGTGAAGACCTTGTTATGAGGAATCTCATAATCCAAGGTGCATAAGGCTTCAGCTCAAACGGAGACAGTGCAACATTGGCCATAGTCCTCATGAAGAAATCATGATAATTGACAGGAATGCCATGAACGATGTTGAATACCAGATTTTTCATGATGCCAACAATTTCCTCATCAGATGAGTCGTGGCCTTTGATGGGACTGATTGTCCTCATAAGAATACGATAGACAGTTCTAGGCACGTACATCAATTCCTTCATGAGGAATTTGGTTCGAGGTGCCTGACCTGGTTTCAAAGGCTTCATCAGCACCTGCATGTAATGATGTGTGAGCTCAGGTTCACTGTAGATGCAGCGAGCTTCTTCAAGGGGAGGACTGAGTGGTAGAGCACGAAGCAATTCAGAGGCTGGTGCAGTGTAGTGAGTGTTTTCAGACATCCAGTCCAGCACCCAGGAATTCACATCTTCAGCATCGCTGGTGATGTGCAGCGTTGCATAGAATTGAAGAATCAGTTCTTCATTCCAATCGCAGATGTCAGAGCAAAAGTTGAGCAGTCCAGCATCATGAAGAACACTGAGGACTGGTGCGAAGCACGACAGAGATTCCATATCCACGTGAGGAATATGCTCATGGTAGAAGATCTTCTCCTTGTTGAACAACACTGAGGAATAGAAATTGGCTTGACTAGCACTCCAGAAACGCCTCTTCCTAATGCGAGCAGAGTCATATGGGTTGTTATCTTTGAAGAATACGTGCTCGCCGAAGAAATCATCAGCCTTGAACTTTAGCTTGCATGAGAAAGGATCCTTTGGCTTCGGTAGAGGAGTGTCAGTGAGTTGCATCACGACCTCAGGAATCTCAATCGCAGGTTCTTCAGGCTGAGGAATTTCGGGTTCCTCCTTAGTGGCAGTCTGCGTCGTTGGTTGTTCAGCAGCAACAGTTTCTTCAGCACTAGTGGCTGGAATTTCCTCATGGCAAGATGCATTGGGATGATTTTCTTCAGAGCCCATGTGTACAATTTGTGTAGGGGACTGAGGAATTTGCTGTAGAGGGGTGAACATTGGTGAGTTTGGATGCTGACTTTCCCAGAATTCATCACTGATTACGGGTGTGGAGCAGCCAATGTCCACATCTTCATCTTCCATTTCTTCAACGCCAGCCTCTTCAGCTGTGAACTGAGGCATAGGCGAGGAGATGATAGGTGTTGAAGGGATCACATCCACTTCAATTTCTTCATCCAATGGTTCAGACGAAGCAGCAGAAGGAGTTTCTTCATCAGATCCGCTGGGGATCACATATTCTTCATCAAAAGGAACAAGGTCCTTTGATGGTCTGGTTGAGATGGGAACAACATCAATCGGATTTGCAAACGAACTTGTCATAGGCTTCATTTTCTTCGGAGCTGAAGAATCTAAAGCAGCTGATGCTTTCCTTTTCTTCACTGCAGCATGCTCTGCAGCCTTGGTCTTCTTCACATCTGATGCAGATGGAAGGATTGGAGTTGAAGTTGGTGCAGGGGCAGCTGAGGAATCTGTTTGATTTTCTTCAAGCACAACTGATGAAGTTGCCCTGAGTTCTTCAGTTTCTTCAGGCACACCACTAGTGGGTGCCCTGGCAATTTCTTCAGCGACTGTAATTTCCTCATCAGCCCTGGAACTCACATTATCTTCAGCAGCCTGATTGTCATCAGTGGTGCTGGCATTTTCTTCAGTAGGTTGAGTAGATGCTTCAGCCTGAGGATTTTCCTTTTGCGTTGGGGCTGCAACATTGGAAGTGAAGATATTCGCAAGTTTCACAAAATGAACCTTGGATCCAAGCCAATCAGAGCGATATGCGTCAAAGTTATCACTGAGTTTCTTAATCTCAGTCTGAATTGCGACAAGTTCTTCAGTTGTCATAGAGACAACGTTTTTCTTCAGATAGCGCTCTTTCTTGTACTGCACTTTCTTGATCTGCCTGGCCTTCTCAAATTTCCACTTTTCTTCTTGAATGAAGTGGGTCAGCATGTGACTCTGGCCAGGAGTCAGCTTGAAGTCTGGCAAGGGAGTGTTGGGTCCTTGTGCCAATCATCAATGTAGTCGAGGATCAGCTTGGGATCCAAAAGCAGTGGCACTTCTGATCCTTTGGCTCTAGCGGCCCTGACTTGCCTGTCTTTGATGATTTCTGCAAGTTCATCATCATCAGCTTCGTCTTCATCAGACGGCACTTGGAAAGCGACTTGCTTCTTTTGAGGACTTGGGCGAGGACCTCGTCCAGCAGTGGCCTTTGTCTTCAGCAGTGAGGGGTCAGCTGAGGAACTTGGTGCAGCTGAGGAACTAGCTGAGACACCTGAGGCAATGGAGATGCCGGCAGTCCTTTGGCATGAAGCAAGATGCACAGGTGCTGAGGATTTGGTCGGAACAGCTGAAGGCTTTGGCGGAGGAGCTGAGGACTTTGGAGGAACAGGAGCAGCATGAGGAATTGGCCGTGAGGGCTTTGATGATTCTGGCCGTGAGGGCATTGCTGAGGAACTTGGCCTGCATGCAGGCTTCTTAGACATAACCTTCCTTGGCTTGACAGCAGAGGCAGCAGCAGCGGCAGAGTCTTCATTGAATTTCCTCACTGCTTCTCTGGCTTGCTTAGCCAACTTGGTTTGGCGCTTGGCCCATTCATCAGGATAGTCCTCACCACTCTTGAGGCTGGTGGGATCTGCTATTTGGCCAGGTGCCAACGGAGCTCTTGGGCATGGAGGATTGAGTGCGAATTTCTTCATGTACTTAGGAGTGACATATCTGTACTCCCTCCATTCTCTTGCCCATCTCCTCTCTATCCTCTGTTTGCGCACTTTGCGCTCATTCTTGGTTTCCTCAGTAGGTGTGCAGTACCCAGCATATATGTCATCAGGGATGTCAAACGCTGTATTTACCTCAGGACTCTTTCCTACCTTCTATGGCCTTTTACCATCATCCTTTTTCTTCAGTTGAGGAAGTTGAACAATCGAATTCTCTGAAGAAGTATGCAACTTTTCTTCGAGGAACGCTGCAAATGAGTTAAGTTGATGAGAACCTAGTGATTCAGCAGCTGACATGTGTACCTGTGAACAGAGTATAGTTGCGAGGAATTTGGAGAGGTCATATGCGTTCTCAGAAGGTTTTTCAAAAAGAACAAGTTTGAGGTATTTGACCAGATGAGTCTTGAAGATTTTCACTAAGTGTTCTTTGTCTTAGGTTCCAGAGTTGTATAGATCGAAGATCCACACAGTTGAGGAATCTTGAAGACAAATTATGCTTAGAGAAACGAATCAAGAACAGATGACTTGTGAGGTGTTCAGTGTGTGAAGATATGAAGAAAAACACTTTTGAAGATTTTGTAGATAATCATTCGAATCAACGAGGGCAGTAAAAGTAACTTTTAATTACCCTGGACGAAGAACACGACGAACTGGAGAAGATGTGAAGTTCGTCTGTGGAGATCTTCCACGCCCTAAATTGGCGGAGGAAGACGGCTATGGCGGCGGCGGAGTGAAGATTTCCGCGGTCAGCGCGAGTACGTCGGTGACGAGGTCGAGGCAGTGAAGCTATTCCTCACCGGCAGCGATGAAGTAGCGGCGGTGCTAGGGTTTGAGAAGCTCGAGCTGGAGAGAGAGGTCGAGCGGAGTAAAAGAAGTGAGGAAGGGAAGGAGGGGTATTTATAGCCACGGTGAAAAACTGCTCGCCCGAAGAAATTGGATGAACGTGCCCCTGACCCTTCTCATTCGCATGACATGTGTCACCCACGTAGTGAGAGGTGGAGATCGTGCTAGATCGTGGGTGAGTGGATAAGTGTATCGTGGGATGCGGAACGGTTTGAGCGGCAAAGCCGAAAACTTAGATAAGATAGGTTTTAAAGTTCCGTTCGCAACTTCTTCAGCTGACAAGGACACAGTGAAGATTTTGAAGGAGTTTCAAATAGAATGCACATGAAGACTTTGTGAACAGATTGGGTTGAGTAAAGCATGGAGGGGAAGGGTCCGATCACATTCACTTAGCAGAAAATCAACTTGAAGAAATAGTAATAAGTGAATTTTGTAGAGGACATAAACTCATAAATATATAGCCAATGAAGAAAAACGACGGAACCAGTGAAGACTAGGCAAAGTTGAAGAATATGAATAATTGAGGAATTTCAACTTTTGGTGGTGGCGTGACCCACCATATAGGAATGATGATTTCAGACACCGCGTACAATTATCGTAGGTTTCTGAGAATCAAATTATTCGTTAATTTCTTCACACTAAGAGTGTTATTCTTCATTGATTGAAGAAAAATGTTTCTTCATGTGTTGCACATCTAAGTCATCAATTTTGCATAAGTTTTAGGATGAGTGTCCTTTTCAAAGAACATTCAAAGATTCTAGGATATTTAGCTCACACCGCAACTTGCTAAATCTCTTCTGATCCAAGGGCTTTGTGAAGATATCGGCTAGCTATTCTTCAGTCTTCACATGCTCAATAGAAATGTCGCCCTTCAACACATGATCACGAAGAAAATGATGAAGAATCTGAATGTGCTTTGTCTTCGAGTGCTGAACTGGGTTGTGAGCAATCTTGATGGCACTCTCATTGTCACAGAAGAGAGGCACGTTCTTCATGTTGACGCCGTAGTCCTTGAGAGTTTGCTTCATCCATAGCAATTGGGCACAGCAAGAACCAGCGGCAATGTACTCAGCTTCAGCAGTAGATAGTGATACGCAGTTCTGTTTCTTCGAGGACCAACAGACCAAAGATCGTCCGAGGAAATGACATGTACCAGATGTTGACTTACGATCCACACGATCACCAGCATAGTCAGAGTTAGAATATCCAACAAGATCAAAAGTCGAGCCCTTGGGGTACCATAATCCAAGTGTTGGTGTGTGAGCTAGATATGAAAGAATATGCTTCACAGCCTTATGGTGTGATTCCTTCCATGTAGCTTGAAATCGGGCACACATGCAAACACTAAGCATTATATCTGGCCTAGATGCACATAAGTACAATAAGGAACCTATCATGGAGTGATATACCTTATGATCGAAGTCAATACCATTTTCATCAGTGCACAGATGGCCATTTGTGGGCATAGGAATTTTGACGCCTTTGCAAACTTGCATGCCGAATTTCCTCAGTACATCCTTGAGGTATTTCTCCTGAGATATGAATATGCCATTGTGTTGTTGACGAATTTGAAGACCTAAGAAGAATTTCAACTCTCCCATCCTAGACATTTGATATTCTTCACTCATCATATAGGCAAATTCATCACTATAACGTTGGTCAGTACAGCCAAAGATAATATCATCAACATATATTTGGCACACAAACAATTCACCATCATAAGATTTAGTGAAAAGAGTAGGGTCGAGTGAACCGGGTTTGAAGCCTTTCTTCATGAGTAGTTCCTTCAAGGTATCATACCAAGCCCGTGGGGCCTGCTTGAGGCCATAGAGGGCCTTGTTGAGTCTGAAGACTTTGTCAGGATTCTTTGGATCTTCAAAACCTGGGGGTTGAGCAACATATACTTCTTCCTCAAGCTTACCATTGAGGAATGCACTTTTCACATCCATTTGATATAAAATGATATCATTATGGTTAGCATAAGCAAGTAATATGCGAATAGCCTCAAGTCTAGCAACAGGTGCAAAAGTTTTATCGAAATCAATTCCTTCAACCAGTGTGTAGCCTTGAGCTACAAGTTGTGCCTTATTCCTCACCATAAGGCCATTTTCATCTTTCTTGTTGCGGTAGATCCACTTTGTGCCGATGATATTGTGCTTGCGAGGATCTGGACGTTTGAACAGTTCCCAGACATTGTTGAGCTCGAACTGATGTAATTCTTCTTGCATGGCCTGAATCCACTCAGGCTCCAAAAATGCTTCATCTACCTTAGTGGGCCCTGTAATAGAGACAAAAGCATACTGCCCACAAAAGTTAGACAAATGTGAAGCTTTTGAGCGTGTGAGAGGACCTGGCGCTTTGATGTCATTGATGATCTTTTCAACTTGCACTTCTTTTGCAATGCGAGGATGAGCTGGTTGTTGTTGAAGAGTTTGATCAGCGTTTTCTTCAGCACCATTTTCTTCAGCATTTTCTTCAGGTGCATTAGCTCGACGTTCTTCATGTTCTGGAATGAATTCTTCAGTAGATTCTTCAGTAGGAATGACATCCTCAGTAGCCTTGAACTTGATAGTTTCCTCAGGTTCTGGTTCATCTATCACAGTAGGTAGGTGCTCTCTTTGTGAGCCATTAGTTTCATCGAACCGCACATCTACAGTTTCAACAACTTTGTGAAGAACGTTGTTGAAGACTCTGTAGGTGTGTGAGTCCTTTCCGTAACCAAGCATAAAACCTTCATGTGCTTTCAGTGCAAATTTTGAGTTGTGATGAGGATCTCTAATCCAACATTTAGCACCGAAGACATTGAAATAAATTACATTGGGTTTCTTATCGGTGAGGAGTTCATAGGCAGTCTTTTTGAAGAATTTGTGAAGATATACTTTGTTGATGATGTGGCACGCAGTATCAATTGCCTTAGTTCAGAAACGACAAGGCGTTTTGTATTCATCAAGCATAGTGCGAGCCATCTCAGCAAGAGTCCTGTTCTTGCGCTCCACGACGCCATTCTACTGAGGAGTGTAGGGAGCAGATAACTCATGAGTAATACCAAGTTCGTCAAGATAGTCATCGAGACCAGAATTCTTGAACTCAGTGCCATTGTCACTTCTGATGTGCTTGATCTTCACACCAAAGTTGGTTGAAGCCCTCAAGGAAAATCGTTTGAAGACTTCCTGCACTTCATGTTTGTAAGTAACAAGGTCTACCCATGTATAGCGAGAATAATCATCAACAATAACAAAGCCATATTGAGATGCTTCATTTGAAATAGCAGAATAATGATTAGGACCAAAGAGATCCATGTGAAGCAATTCAAACGAGCGAGTGGTGGTCATGATAGTCTTCACTGTATGCTTGGCCTTCGTCATCTTCCCAGCTTCACAGGCTTCGCATAGGTGATCCTTGAGGAATTTGACATTCTCGATGTCAATGACATGCTTCTTCTTCGCAAGCATGTGCAAATTCCTCATGCCTGCATGACCAAGTCGTTGATGCCAGAGCCAGCCTTCTGAAGCTTTTGCAAGTAAGCACACGACTGGTTGTGGTCCTGTAGAGAAATCAACAATATACAGATCTCCTCTCCTAAAGCCTTCGAAGACTTTGGAATTGCCAGCTTCCATAACCACAATACAATGGTACTTGCCAAAGACAACAACCATATCAAGATCACAAAGCATTGAGACAGACATAAGGTTGTATCCTAAGGACTCAACAAGCATGACTTTGTCCATGTGTCGATCCTTTGTAATCGCAACCTTACCTAGACCCAATACCTGACTTTTGCCTTTGTCAGAAAAGATGATATGCTTCAGATGCGACGGAGATAACGGAGCATCCATCAATAGATTCTTGTCACCAGTCATGTGGTTTGTACATCCACTATCGAGGACCCACTCGGTGGCTTTAGGTTGATCATCCTGCAGATGAATTTGTGCATCTTACAAACTCATATACTTCATCAGTGAAGAATATGACATCAATTCATCAGATCAATTTCATCAAGTAAAAGGATTGATAAAGCAATATGAGGACGTGAGAAATGAAAGTTCATTTCTTCATGATTAGCCTGCATCCTATCAGGCATTGCTCAGGTCTCCAGCAAATTCTTTAGAAGATTACGCGCATCTGGAGACCTGACCCTGCAGAAGAGATTAGTTCTTTTTCTTCACCACCCACATCTGAAGGGGTGGCAAAGAGTTCATCATTCTGCGAGCTCCATACAAGAAGGATGGCATAGAAGCCAGTCCATTTCGTTTCACATAAGAGGGGTTAGAGTAAGCATAAGAGTATACAGAGAAATTCTTCGAGGACTTATGGACATAATGATTTGAAGAATAATGCACATATCCATAATCCTTAGATCTTCCCTGCAAAACAGATGGGTTAGCACGATGATGTTCATATGAGGACTTTGATCCAAATGAGGAATTTGGTCCATATGAGGACTTGAATCCATATGAAGAATTTGGTCCATATGAAGAATTTGATCTGGGCTTCCTATTCTTCACAGGTGGCGTCATGATGACATTCACCTGAAGATTTTCAAGGCATCTTTTGGGAACCCAGATTTTCTTCATAGGGGAGCTGTTCCTACAGTTAGTGCCAACATATCTAGCAAATACTTCACCATTCTGATTTTTGAATAGCTTATAGTTGGAGTTAATTGACTCATTATCAGAATGAGGAGATTCACATGCAAATCCAGATAAGTTTGATGGATCAACTGGAGGTCCCTTTGCAGCAACCCATGTAGTTTTGGGGTACTGCTCAGGCTTCCAATATGTACCATCAGCATTGAGTTTCCTCTCAAAGGCGATACCCTCTTTCCTAGGGTTCCTGTTGAGGATCTGCTTTTTAAGCACATCACAAAGAGCCTGATGCCCTTTGAGGCTTTTGTACATGCTTGTCATGTACAATTCCTTCAGCCCTGCATCGTCAGTGATACTAGCAATGTCCTCAGATGAGGAATTAGTGATAGCAGAGGCATGTGAAGAATTTGAAACATTAGCAGCATTTGAACATTCAGGTGAAGAATTAGCAGATTCACGTTCAATGCACTTCAAGCATGGAGGAACAAATTCTTCCTGAGAATCGCTAATTTGTTGAACAAGTAATGAATCGCGCTCCTTCTGAAGATCTTCATAACTCACTCTTAGCTTTGCAAGATCTTGCTTTCTTTGAAGAAATTCATAAGAAAGCTTCTCATGATCGGATAAGAGAGTGTTATGATGACTTTGAAGACTGTCAAACCTAGTCTGAAACCTCTGAAGATTTTCAGTCAGGGCTTTAGTGCGATCCATTTCTTCACTCAACATATCATCACTTTTGTCTAGCATGTTTTGAACCTTTTCTAAAGCCCTTTGTTGTTTTACAACAATCTTAGCAAGTTTAGAATAGATGGGCTTAAGATTTTCATCAAATTCATTCTCACTTGATTCAGATGAGGTATATTTAAGTACCTTGGCACCCTTTGCCATGAAGCAGTAGGTGGGAGCGTAGTCATCATCCCCTTCATCAGCTTTATTGGTGAGTTTATTTTCTTCAGTGTTGAATATAGACTTGCTGACGAATGCAGTAGCAAGAGCTAGGCTCGCCACTCCAGATTCGGACTCCTCAGATGACTCCTCTTCCTTATTTTCTTCAGATTCAGCTTCAGAGTCCATTTCCTTGCCAATGAATGCCCTGGCCTTCTTGGAGCTGCTCTTCTTGTGATATGAAGGCTTTGAGGATTTTGATGATGAGGATTTTGAGGATTTCTTCTTTTTCTTCGCATCATCACAACTGTAATCCTTGTATTTCTTCTTCTTTGATTCCTTTTCCCATTGAGGACAGCCTTGAATGTAATGTCCAGGCTTCTTGCATTTGTGGCAGAGCCTACTCTTGTAGTCACTTGATGAGGAATCATTGCTCCTTGAGGGTCTTCCAAGGCGACCACGTCTTGAGATCTTTTGGAACTTCTTCACGAGCAGAGCCAGGTCATGGCTCAGTTCTTCAGGATCACCAAGGCTGCTATCAGAGTCTTCATCTTCGGACTTAGATACTGCCTTGGCCTTTAGTGCACGTGATCTGCCATAGCTCGAACCATAGAGATCTCTCTTTTCAGCAAGTTGGAACTCATGAGTATTTAGCCTCTCGAGAATATCAGCGGGATCAAGTGACTTGTAATCAGCACGTTCTTGTATCATCAATGCTAGAGTGTCAAATGAGGAATCAAGCGATCTCAGCAATTTCTTCACCACCTCATGATCGGTGATGTTCGTGGCACCAAATGCTTGAAGCTCATTTGAGATGTCAGTGAGGGGATCGAAGGTTTGTTGAACATTTTCATTGTCGAGTCTTTTGAAGCGGTTGAAGAGATTGCAAAGAACATCAACTCGAGAGTCACGCTGAGTTGAGAGTCAAGTTTCACTATTTCCAGATAAGCTTCACTGTTTCCAAAGCACTCACTCTGCCATACTGTCCTTTGCTCAGATGGCCACATATGATATTCTTCGCTTGAGAGTCAAGTTGCTTGAATCTCTTCACATCAGCAGCATTCAGAGAAGGTGTGACTGAGGGAACACCATTTTCCACAACATACCAGAGATCGTTATCAATTGCCTCAAGATGCATTCGCATCTTATTCTTCCAGTAGGGGTAGTCCGTCCCATCGAAGGTAGGACACCCAGCAGAGAACTTGATCATACCTATGGTCGACATAACTAAAACTCCAGGCGGTTAAACCAAAATCACACAGAACAAGGGAGTACCTTGCTCTGATACAAATTGAAAATCTGTTATATCGACTAGAGGGGGGGTGAATAGGCGATTTTTATGAAATTCTTCACTGAGGAATTTTCCGGTGAGGAAATTCCTTAGAAAAGAACTACTAGCAGCGGAATAAGTACTCAAAAGTAAACATAACAGAATACAAGCATAGTCATCATGATGAAATGAAGACAGACACAGAGTACAGGAAGCGTAAGCACAGGATAACTCAGGATGAAGACAAACAGATTGCAGAAATTGAACTGAGGAAATTGAGAAAGTCTTCAGTCAAAGTCTTCAAACACAGATATGAACAAATACACAACACAGTTATGAGGAAATGAAAGAGTTGAGGAAATAGAACCAGTAAGCTTGGTGAAGACAATGATTTGGTAGACCAGTTCCAACTGCTGTCTCAGTTGTATGTCTGGTTGGAGCGGCTGAGTATTTAAACTCGAGGACACACAGTCCCGGACACCCAGTCAAGGACACTTAGTCCAAGACACCCAGTCCTCACTGTATTCTCCTTGAACTAAGGTCACACAGACCTCATCCAATCACTCGTGGTAAGTCTTCAGGCGACTTCCAAACCTTCACAAACTTGGTCACTCGGCGATCCACAATTCCTCTTGGATGCTCTAGACCATGACGCCTAACCGTCTGGAAGAAGCACAGTCTTCAAAGGTAACAAGCGTCGGATCCACTCAGGATCAATCTCTTCAGTGATGCTCAATCACTTGGGGTTTGTAGGTGTTTGGGTTTTGGGTTTTTGGTTTTTCCTCACTTGATGATTTTCGCTCAAAGTCCTCAGAGGACGGGTTGCTCTCAAATGACAAGTGTCGATTTCTCTCGGAGCAGCCAACCAGCTAGTGGTTGTAGGGGGCGGCTATTTATAGCCTAGGGAGCAGCCCGACATGATAAGACATAAATGCCCTTCAATGATATGACCGTTAGGTGGATAGATATTTTGGGACAGCTGGCGCATAGCACAACAACGGTCGGAATTTTGAGTAGCAAAATCCTCAGGGCTATCATGTTCCTCACTATGTAGGCAATCTGCACTGGCGAATTCCTAACTCCTCATTCAGGACAAATTTCTCAGAGACCAGAAGAACTTCGTCTCTGTCACTGAAGAAATTGATTGAACTGTATGAGATTTCCAATGGCTTCACTCGAAGGGATTGGTAGGTGTAGGATTTTGAGTTGAGCATCACATGGAAATTTTTCCTTAGTATTTCCTCGACCCCCTTTAACAGTACGGTGTTTCCTATGACTCAAGAAAGAGAGAAACAAAACTATGAAAACGAAAGTCTTCAAGCATCATATTCCTCGCATGAATATCAAGTCTTCACGGACACACCAATTTCGTCACTTTCAAAGTCTTCATGAAAGTCTTCAAAAATACCAAAATCTTCAGTCGAAGATATTCATTTTTAGGGGTCGACTTTTCCTGTAAATATTAAACTCCTCATAGACTTATAGACCTGTGCACACTCACAAACGCATTAGTCCCTTAACCTATAAGTCTTCAATACACCAAAATCACTAAGGGGCACTAGATGCACTTACAGTCACCTCGTGGGGAAGTTAGTATGACTCCAGCCCTCGAGCCCTCCAACTGCCTGGATCCATCAAAGTGAACAGTCCAATATGTGTTATCTGGCTTTTCCTCTGGTCCTGCAATTCTGTCCAATCATTGATGAAGTCCACGAGTGCTTGGGATTTAATTGCTGTGTGAGGTATGTATTTGAGCCCGTGAGGTCCAAGCTCAATAGCCCATTTGGCAATCCGGCCAGTTGCTTCTCTGTTTTGAATGATATCTCCCAGAGGGGCTGAACTGACCACTGTGATAGGATGACCCTAAAAATAATGTTTAAGCTTCCGGCTTGCCATAAACACTCCATACACCAGCTTCTGCCAATGTGGATACCTCTGCTTTGACTCAATGAGCACTTCACTGATATAATAAACTGGCCGTTGAACCGGATATTCCTTGCCAGCTTCCTTGCGTTCCACCACAATATCCACGCTAACAGCTCGGGCATTAGCAGCCACATATAGCAACAATGGCTCTTTATCAATTGGGGCTGCAAGCACAAGCGGTTCAGCTAACTACCTCTTCAGATCCTCAAATGCTTTATCAGCCGCCTCGCTCCAGACAAAATCATCTGTTTTCTTGAGCATCTGATATAAAGGGATAGCCTTCTCCCCAAGACGACTGATAAACCGGCTCAAAGCCGCAATCCAGCCGGCCAAACATTGAACATCATTGATACACGCGAGTTTAGCCAAAGATGTAATTGCTAAAAAAAATTCCGGATTAGCCTCAATGCCTCTATTTGACACCAGAAACCCAAGAGTTTTCCTGCCGGAACACCAAAGACACACTTTTCCGGATTGAGCATCATCTTGTAAACCCGGAGGTTGTCAAAGGTTTCTCTCAAATCATCTATCAATGTTTCCTCCTTCCTGGACTTTAACACAATATCATCCACATACGCATGAACATTGCGCCCAATCTGCTTATGAAGACAATTCTGAACACAGCGTTGATAAGTCGCCTGGGCACTTTTGAGCCCAAAGGGCATGGAGACATAGCAGAAGGCTCCAAAGGGAGTTATGAAAGTTGTCTTCTCCTGGTCCTTAACTGCCATTTTGATCTGATGATAACCAGAATAAGCGTCCAGAAAACACAAACAGTCACAACCCGCCGTAGCATCAATGATCTGATCAGTACGAGGGAGGGCAAAGGGGTCTGCAGGGCAAGCTTTGTTCAAGTCTGTGTAATCCACACACATATGCCAAGTGCCATTTTTCTTAAGAACCAGCACCGGATTAGCCAACCACTCTGGGTGAAAGACCTCCACGATAAACCCTGCGGCCAACAACCGAGCTACCTCCTCACCAATAGCCTTGCGCCTTTCTTCATTGAAGCAGAGGAGAAACTGCCGGACCAGTTTAAACTTAGGATCAATGTTAAGTGTGTGCTCAGCGAGTTCCCTCGGTACACCTGGCATGTCAGAAGGTTTCCATGCAAAGATATCCCAGTTCTCACGGATGAACTCGATGAGTGCGCTTTCCTATTTGGGATTCAGGTTAGCACTGATGCTGAACTGCTTGGATGAATCGCCAGGAACAAAATCAACCATTTTAGTATCTGTGGCCGATTTAAACTTCAACGCCGGATTGTGTTCTGTAGTTGGCTTTTTCAAAGAGGTCATATCCGCTGAATCAACTTGGTCTTTATAAAACTTCAGCTCCTCCGTGGCACAAACCGACTTAGCATAAGCCGCATCACCTTCCTCACATTCCAAAGCGATCTTCCTGCTCCCGTGTACTGTGATGGTCCCCTTATGACCTGGCATTTTAAGCTGTAGATAAACATAACACGGCCTCGCCATGAACTTAGCATAAGCCGGTCACCCAAACAAAGCATGATACGGACTTGTGATTTTGACCACCTCAAAAGTCAATGTTTCTGACCTTGAATCATAGTCATCTCCAAAAGCCACCTCCAAGGCTATCTTGCCCACTGGATATGCAGACTTGCCAGGCACCACACCATGGAAAATAGTGTTTGACGGTTTAAGACTCTTATCTGTCAACCCCATACGACGGAAGGTATCATAATATAGAATGTTGATACTACTTCCCCCATCCAGGAGTACCTTAGTGAACTTATATCCCCCAACTTGAGGGGCCACCACTAGGGCCAAGTGACCCAGATTGTCAACCCGGGGTGGGTGATCCTCTCTACTCCACAAAATGGGTTGCTTAGACCAGCGCAAATACTGAGGCACCGCCGGTTCAACAGAGTTTACTACCCTCTTGTGAAGCTTCTGATCACGCTTACACAAGCTAGTGGTGAAGACATGATATTGCCCACTATTTAGCTACTTAGGATTGCTCTGATAACCCGACTGCTGCTGCTGGTTCCCCTGATGGTTGTAACCTCCTTGGTTGCCATGGTTCCCTTGATTATTGTGTCCGGTTTGATTGCCCTGAAATCCTGAATCGGAGCTGCCGCCTCCGTAACCCGGACCGTGGAAACCACTTCCTAAACCACCGGGCGGGCCATTATCGTACTGAAACATATTAGAATTCTTGAAATCCCGCATGATGTAACAATCCTTCCAAAGATGTGATGCTGGCTTCTCCTTTGATCCATGCTTCGGACAGGGTTGATTTAACAGGCGCTCCAAATTGGGGCCTGAACCTCCGCCCCTCTCGGACTGCTTACCCTTACGATACTAACCATTCTCCTGAGCATTGGTGTTAGCCACAAAGTCCAGACTGTTGTCGGCCTTGCGTTTACCATTGTTCACATGGCCTGCCGGATTATGTTTCTGACCCTTGGTGTTGTCGTTCTTTTTCCCTTTCCCTGGTTTTTCCTCCTCTGAGTCAGGGTCTTTGCTCTTATTTGAATCGGCATACTTAACCAAAACGGCCATAAGCGTTGACATATCATTGCAGTGACGTTTGAGCCTTCCTAACTTCTGTTTGAGCGGCAGAAAATGGCAATTGCCCTCCAACGTTAGCACTGCAGTATCTGCATTGATACGATCCGATGAATGCAGAATAGCTGAGACCCGCTTTACCCAATGGGCCGTGGACTCCCCATCCTATTGGACACAAGCAGCTAGATCCACAATTGACATGGGTTGCTTACAAGTATCTTTGAAGTTCTGGATAAACCGGTGCTTCAATTCGGCCCATGATCCCACAGAGTTAGTTGGTAAGCTTTTTAACCAAGTGCGAGTTGTTCCTTCCAACATCATGGTGAAGTATTTAGCACATACTGCTTCATCCACATCTAACATCTCCATTACCATCTCGTAGCTCTCAACCCATGCCTCTGGTTGCAGATCGGCGGTATAATTGGGTACCTTACGAGGTCCTTTGAAATCCTTGGGCAGTCTCACATTACGCAAAGAGGGGGTAAGACATGACACCCCTAAGGAACTAAATACCACACCTGGCTCCACTGAAGCGGTAGGGTGAACTGGAGTAGGTTGACGGGCTCCGTGCAGAGCTGCTAACTCGGCCTCTCGACGCGCGCGACCATGGTCTACCACATCCTGCGCCTTAGCACCTTCCCCTGCCGGGTCGTGCCCTCGCGGCGGATTACGGTGACGTGCGCTGCTTGATACGGCCGGTTCATCCTCAACGTGCCTGCTGTAGCTCCGGCTTGGGCAGGGGGGGGATGGATCCTCTCGTGGCTGTGTGAATATGCATGCTGCTGGTTTAGAGCTGTTTGAAGGAGATCTCTGGCCCGTCGTGCCTCAATTGCAACTGGTGATTCGCCGTCGGTCGGGAGGGCTGCCAATCGTGAAGCAGCGGCCACAATGTTGTCCAACAGGTTGGAGTAATGCCCGGGAGGTGTTGGAACATACTGTGGCACAATGTTGTTCTGACGAGGCGGGTCCATCGTGCGTGGCTGAATCGGCGCTCCTGTTCCTGGCACCTTCGTCCGGTTTAATATTGGCTGGTTACTAGTTCCCGCTCCTGGCGTATTGAAGAGATTTCGTGGCTCATAACCCGACGGGAGATGTGATCGGTATCTTCTTCTCATGACTTCTTCGGAAGCGTTCTGATCCAGCCTAATCCAGTAGGCCTGAGCTTCCAACTCGGCCCGTTCTGTAGACATCCTAGCGTTCTCCGCCGCTAGGTCCGCTTTAGCCTGAGCTATCTAATCTTTCACCTTTGCAATCTCCGCGTTGTGCTGATCCCGGGCTGCTGCATCCACCTTTGCGGCCATCAATGTTGCAAAAGTGTCGAACACGTCAGACAGGAGTTGAGCCGGAGGCGGCGTAGAGCTTCCTGCCCCCGCTAGCTTGGCCGTTGTTGAACCGGATAGTATTGCTGCGACGGCTAATGAGTGAGGCGCCGACTGTGTACTGTCCATGAAGATAGTGGCCCGATTTGGCAGATCAGGAGAATCCAGAATACTGTTGCCCTCAGACCCTCCACTAATCCGGCCATCCTGCAACTGATAGAGCGATTCGGTCTCTCCAGAAGACTCGTCGTCGGAACAGACAACGGTTTCTCCATCGGATGCCGGTCCGTCCTCGCATTCTGCTCCATGGATGACACCTATGAAAACATGCTTCGCCACGGGCTGAACCGGGGAAGGGCTTGCACGCTGAGCCGTCTCGATGATGTCGGTGCAGGTGTCCGACTCAGGGCCCGGTTCGCCAATCTTGTCGATGAAGACATGAATCCCACCAAAGGGGACCCGGTACCCATATTCGATGGAATCGGCCTCGGGGCCCCATCCTGCATTGTCGATGTAGAGCTTGCCGCGACGACTCTTTGTCATCCGGCCCACAGCGTATCCCTTGAGTCCATCAAAACTGCCCTTTAAGAACTCGAAACCATCGTGTGATAGCCCCACGGTGGGCGCCAACTGTCGTGGGTTTGTCACGGCAGATGTCCTCATGAAAGGACTTAGTCGTGGAGCCATCGCAGCGGGTTAGATTAAAGGGGTTAAATCGGACAAGGGGACACAGGGAGTTTATACTAGTTCGGCCCCTTCGATGAAGGTAAAACCCTACGTCTAGTTGTGATTTGTATTGCTAGGGTTTCAAAGACCAGGGAGTGAATCCACTTTGTCTGGCTCTCGAGTTCTTGTCTGTCGTCCCTAAACCGCTACCGGGTCGTCCCTTTATATACATAGGTTGACGCCCGCCGGTTTACAGAGTCCCGATGCCGGATCATAAACGTGTCCGGTTCGGTCTCTACACTTCCTACCTTACAATGCAAGTTACATAATTAGTTCGGCTTATATCTACAGGCCTTAACTCGCCTCTGGGCCTTGGGCCTTCATAAAGCGCCATCATACTTACATCTTCATGGGCTTCTAATCTTCATAAAGCTAATCCGGCTACTCCTGGCCGGTTTACATCCAATAGTAATATCCCCAACACCCGGGGAGAGGGAATGTCAGATTCTTTCCCCTGCTTATCCTCCCTCGCGGAGGCGCTCATCCCCTCGGTTGGGACGAGTAGCGAGTGAGGCCCGCTGTCAGCCTCTTTATTCCCCCCTTCATCCTCCTTTGAGGGTACTTATAATACGCCAGCTCGAGCATTTTCTCCAGTACCGGATTGTCCAAGCCTTCAGGAAGGGGGGCGGACACCTAATCATCTTCGCCTTTGTTATCCAGTCCTAGTCAAAGAGCGACTTTTTAGAATGATGACATGATAAATAAAAGGACAGTGTGTTCGGCCATGGGATTACTTACTTGGGTATCAGGGCGGTTGCAGCTCAAACCCACATCCTCAGTGGTGTCCGGACACTCTATTTGGGGCCCGAAGAACGATTTGAACATCTCTTCAAGCGTCATGCCGAAGAAGTGCTGAATAGCTCGTGGTCCTTCCGGGTTGAATTCCCACATGCGGAGGGGCCGACGTTTGCAAGGCTTGACTCGACGAACTAGCATAACTTGCATTACCATAACCAGGCTGAAATCTCTCTCAAAGAGTTCTCGGATACGGCTCTGCAATATTGGCACATCCTTTGCTTGACCCCAGCTCATCCCCTTGCAGATCCATGACGTCAGCTATGGTGGGGGCCTGAGCGGAAGGTAGGGGCTGCTACCCACTTGGCACTTCTGGGAGCTATGATGTAGAACCACTTCTGCTGCCACAAACTGGCCACCTCTGAGATGGAACCCTCTGGCCATGGAGCATCAGCAATTTTGCTTATTAAGGCACCTCCGCACTCTGCGTGCCGCCCCTCGATCATCTTCGCCTTCACATCGAAGGTCTTGAGCCACAGGCCGAAGTGAGGGGTAATGCGAAGGAAGGCCTCACATACGACAATAAAATGACGTGATGTGAAGAAGGGAATCCGGGGCTAGATCATGGAAATCCAGCCCATAATAAAACATAAGCCCCCTAACAAAGGGATCCAGAGCGAGGCCTAGTCCTCGGAGGAAGTGAGAGATGAACACGACACTCTTGGTGGGTTCGGGAGTAGGGATGACCTGCCCTCGGGTGGGCAGCCTATGAGAAATTTCGGCGGTCAGATATCTGGCCTCTCTCAGCTTTTTGATGTCCTCCTCTGTGACAGAGGAAGGCATCCACCGACCTTGAAGGTTGGATCCAGACATGGTTGAAGGTCCGAAGCGCCTGGCCTGAGCCTTGGGTGTTGGAACTCGAGGCGGGGGAAGGATTCGATCGATCATGAGGGGAAAAAAAGGACAAGCTCGCCCTCTTTATAAAGGAGGTGAATATCAAGTGTCCTCCTTGTGGACGTTTGGGACTTACCTAAGATCTAGGAGTCATACCAACAGGCACAATTGGATTACCCATGTCCGTATTGATGAGAATCCCGTAATAAGGGGGACATGATCTCTGCTTTGACGAGACGTGTCAGAAAAACCGCCTCGCAATATGCGCAGCGCTGGTTGAGAAAAAACGGTTCAGATAAGGACCGGGCCATGACATGATGTCGTGCTGTCAAAACATGACAGCAGATTAGATTTATGGAAATATTATTCTCTCTACGGTGGGGTGTGGAACTTGTTTTGCAGAGCCGGACACTATCCTTGAGTTCAAAATTTTCTATGGAGTATTCGGAGAAGGAACCCGCATTGCAATGCCGAAGACAATACTGTGCGTCGGACTCGTCCTCATTGAAGCCTATTTCAGGGGCTACTGAGGGAGTCCTGGATTAGGGGGTCTCCGGACAGCCGGACTATATCCTTTGTTCGGACTGTTGGACTACGAAGATACAAGATTGAAGACTTCGTCTCGTGTCCGGATGGGACTCTCCTTGGCGTGGAAGGCAAGCTAGGCAATACGGATATGTAAATCTCCTCCCTTGTAACCGACCTTGTGTAACCCTAGCCCCCTCCGGTGTCTATATAAATTGGAGGGTTTTAGTCCGTAGGACAACATACAATCATACCATAGGCTAGCTTCTAGGGTTAGCCTCTACGATCTCGTGGTAGATCAACTCTTGTAGTACTCATATCATCAAAAACAATCAAGCAAGAAGTAGGGTATTACCTCCATCAAGAGGGCCCAAACCTGGGTAAACATCTTGTCCCCCGCCTCCTGTTACCATTCGCCTTAGACGCACAGTTCGAGACCCCCTACCCAAGATCCGCCGGTTTTGACACCGACATGGGGCATCCCCAAGCTTAGTTTCTTGGATCTTCCTTGGATATTAACTTGGGGTGCCATGGGAATCCCCAAGCTTAGGGTCTTGTCACTCCTTATTCTCCTCATATCGATGTCTCACCCAAAACTTGAAAACTTCAATCACACAGAACTTAATGGAACTTCGTGAGATAGGTTAGTATGATAAACAACAAACGATTCACTTTGGTACTGTCAAAGACAAGATTCATAATTGCTCTCACACAATACCTACTGTACCCTATCATTTCCACAATTTATATTGAGCAATATAAGCCATAGAAACTAGAAAACAAGCAAACTATGCATTGAAAACAAAATCTCTCAAAAACAGAACAATCTGTAGTAATCTGTACTCCAACAATACTTCTGCTACTCCAAATATTCTGAAAAATTAGTACAACATAGGTAATTTTTATATCTATAACCTATAAAAATTCAGATCAAAAGAACGTTTTAGTGAATTTTTAAAATTCCTGGACTGAGCGCAAAAGTTTCTACTTTTGCACAGAATCAAGTCAACAATCATCCACACTATCCCAAAGGCTTTGCTTGGCACTTTATTGAAACAAAAGCTACAAAACATGACTACTATAGTAGCTTAATCATGTGAGCACACAAAAACAGTAGGTAAAAGTGTTGGGTTGTCTCCCAACAAGCGCTTTTCTTTAATGCCTTTTTAGCTAGGCATGATGATTTCAATGATGCTCGCATAAAAGTAAAGAATTGAAACATGAAAAGGAGCATCATGAATCACATGGGAAGAACACTTAAGCCTAACACACTTCCCATGCATAGGGATTTTGTGAGCAAATAATTTATAGGAGCAAGAATCAACTAGTATAGAAAGGCAAAATAAGTGCAACTTCAAAACTTTCAACACATAGAGAGGGAACTTGATATTATTGCAATATGTAAAAGCATATGTTGCTCTCTCATAGTAATTTTAAATAGCATGAAGAATGAATTCAACAATATAACTATCACATAAATCATTATTTTCATGATACATAAGCATATAAATTTTGTTACTCTCCACATAAGAAAATTTATTCACATCAATAGTAGTGGGAGAAAATTCAACAAAATAACTATCATGGGATTGAAAATTAAAATCATCGTGACAAGTTTCATGGATATCATTTTTTATAACATACATGTCATCACAATAATCATCATAGATAGCAACTTTGTTCTCATAATCAATTGCAACCTCTTCCAAAATAGTGGATTCATCATTAAATAAAGTCATGACCTCTCCAAAACCACTTTCATCAATATAATCATCATAAATAGGAGGCATTCAATCATCATAATAAATTTCTCACCAAAACTTGGGGGACTAAAAATATCATCTTCATCAAATATAGCATCACCAAGCTTATGGCTTCGCATATCGTTAGCATCATGGATATTCAAAGAGTTCATACCAACAACATTGAAATCATGCTCATCATTCATGCCAAACATTTTATTGAATTCTTCTTCTATCAATTGAGCACAATTTTCCTTCCCATCATTTTCCAGAAAGACATTATAAAGATGAACAACACGAGACCACCTCAAATCTATTTTTTTGTAGTTTTCTTTTTATAAAATAAACTAGTGATAAAATAAGAAACTAAAATATTCGATTGCAAGATCTAAGGATATACATTCAAACACTCATCTCCTCGGCAATGGTGCTAAAATAGATCTTGATGTCTACTACGCAACTTTATTCTTGTAGACTCATGTTGGGCCTCCAAGCGCAGAGTTTTGTAGGACAGTAGCAATTTTCCCTCAAGTGGATGGCCTAAGGTTTATAAATCTATGGGAGGAGTAGGACGAAGATGGTCTTTCTCAAACAACCCTGCAACCAAATAATAAAGAGTCTCTTGTGTCCCCAACACACCAAATACAATGGTAAATTGTATATGTGCACTAGTTCAGCGAAGAGATGGTGATAAAAGTGTATTAACGATAGTAGATATTGATTTTTGTAATAAGAACAATAAAAAACAGCAAGGTAGCAATTGATAAAACGTAGCACAAATGGTATTGCAATGCTAGAAAATGAGGCCTAGGGTTCGTACTTTCGCTAGTGCAATCTCTCAACAATGCTAATGTAATTGGATCATATAACCATCCCATAATGTGCGATGAAGAATCACTCCAAAGTTCCTATCTGACGGAGAACATAAGAAGAAATTGTTTGTAGCTATTCTTTCCGATCGATCTATCCAAGAGTTTGTACTAAAATAACACCAAGTTATTATTTCCAATCGATCTATCAAGAGTTCGTACTAAAATAACACCAAAGAAAATTCATATTCATAAGACCCAATCCAACACAAAGAACCTCAAAGAGTGCCCCAAGATTCTACTGGAGAAACAAAGACAAGAACATGCATCAACCCCTATGCATAGATTACCCCAATGTCACCTCAGGAATCCGCGAGTTGAGTGCCAAAACATATACCAAGTGAATCAATATAATACCCCATTATCACCATGGGTATTCACATGCAAGACATATATCAAGTGCTCTCAAATCAATAAAAGTATTCAATCCGATAAAACAAAATCTCAAAGGGAAAACTCAATTCATCACAACAAGATAGCGAGGGGAAAACACCATATGATCCAACTATATTAACAAAGTTGGCGATACATCAAGATCGTGCCAACTCAAGAACACGAGAGAGAGAGAGAGAGATTAAACACATAGCTACTGGTACAAACCCTCAGCCCCGAGGGTGGACTACTCCCTCCTCATCATGGAGACCATAGGGATGATGAAGATGGCCTCCGGTGATGATCTCCCCCTCTGGTAGGGTGCTGAAACAGGCTCCCGATTGGTTTTTCATGGCCATAGAGGCTTGCGGCGGTGGAACTTCTGATCTAGGATTATCTTCGGGAGTTTTGGAATATTTGTCAATTTATAGGGCAAAGAAGCAGTGCGGGAGGCCACTGAGGTGGGCACAACCCACCTGGGTGCGCTGGGCCCCCGGGCACGCCCTGGTGGGTTGTACTCCCCTCGGAGCTCCCCTCTGGTACTTGTTTGGCCCACCGGGTGTCTTCTGGTCCAGAAAAAATCTCCAAAAAGTTTCGCTACGTTTGGACTCCGTTTGGTATTGATTTTCTACGATGTAAAAAACAAGCAAAAAACAACAACTAGCACTAGGCACTATGTCAATAGGTTAGTCCCAAAAAATGATATAAAGTTGCTATAAAATGATTGTAAAACATCCAAGAATGATAATATAGCAGCATGAATGCTTCATAAATTATGTATACATTGGAGACGTATTGAAGACCAAATTGTTAAAATCCTAAATATTGGAATGGTTCCTGCAATTGCACAATAATGTGCTATAAGACAAAGGACAATGCATGTGCAAACCTCGATTGTAAATAGTTAACCAAACCAAGCATGCTTGACAACTTGGAAATATAGCAATTGTATTTGTTTCTCATGTATTTTGTAAAGATAAATTCAATTTATTTCTCACATGGAAGACAATACAAAATTGCACCCTGAAGAATTGAACATCACATTTGTAGAATTCAACCAAACAGTTAACTAAGGACGACAACTAATTAACCAAACAATTAATAAGTGAGCACCACATTGCATGACATATAGAACATATAGACTAGAGCAATAGATTGCATGGTAAAAGTAGATAGGACAATTCACTAGAATTTGTTAAGGAAAGGCAGGAGCAGCACATGCAACGGGTAAACCAAACATGCTTAACCGGTGTAGCTAGCAAACTGAACATAGGTCCTTATAGTGAGATAATAAGACAAGCTACTCCTCATCGTCGAAGATATCGTTGATGATTGGCTCCTTGGACATGGAAGAGGGCGAGGCCTCCACATCATGGGTGACCTTATCATAGTGGTGAGTTGCCTAAGCTGCTCTGGGCACCAATCTGCTGCCTCTCAAGTTGAGGTAAGCACGGGAACATTGAGAAAACACCTCGTAGTCTTCGTCGAAGGCACCGACGGTGGACTCGAGGAAACGCCACGAACTGTCGTTTAAAGCAGTCAACCGTGTCGCGGCGTCGGCGCGCGAGGCATCAACTGTGGCCTCGACGGCAAGGTGCTCCTCCAATATCTGGGTGTTGGCACCAATGGCAGCCATCGCGACCTCATCCGCGCGTGCGGTCGCGATTTGATTCTGCGCTGCCAAATGCTCCTTGAGCTCCTAGCTATACTACATGCACCATGGCTTAGGGTGGCACTTATTTGGGGGAGGGGTCGGTGATTTGGGTGGAAAGTGTCGCGCCGACGGTTGGGGCATGTGGGATGTGGAAGGAGGAGGAGGAGGAGGAGGATGGGGTGGGGTGTAGAATGCCTGCTAGATCAACAAGGCCGAGCAGCGTGAAGGAGGGTCGCCGATGAGGAGGCGGCGCTGCAAGCAAGGAGTGAAGGTTTCAACTTGGAAAGGGGGGGGGAAACAGGGGAAATGTGGCTTTTGGTAAGGGGGAGGGGCGGGGAGGTAGATATTTCCACAGAAGCCGAAAATTTTGGATCGGTGCAACGAAAAAACTGGCGCGCAAAGTGTCATCAGACATGGTCCCTCATTCAGAACTATGTACGATATGTAAACATCACAAATGATTGATGTCTACTACGCAACCTTCTTCTTGTAGACTCGTATTAGGCCTCCAAGCCCAGAGTTTTGTAGGACAGTAGAAAACTTCCCTCAAGTGGATGACCTAAGGTTTATCAATCCGTGGGAGGCATAGGATGAAGATGGTCTCTCTCAAGCAACCCTGCAACCAAATAACAAAGAGTCTCTTGTGTCCCCAACACACCCAATACAATGGTAAATTGTATAGGTGAACTAGTTTGGCGAAGAGATGGTGATACAAGTGCAATATGGATGGTAGATATAGGTTTTTGTAATCTGAAAATATAAAATCAGCAAGGTAACTAGTAGTAAAAGTGAGCAAAAATGGTATTGCAATGCTTAGAAACAAGGCCTAGGGTTCATACTTTCACTAGTGCAAGTTCTCTCAACAATGATAACATAATTAGATCATATAACATTCCCTCAACGTGCAGCAAAGAGTCACTCCAAAGTCACTAATTGCGGAGAACAAACGAAGAAATTATTGTAGGGTACGAAACCACCTCAAAGTTATTCTTTCTGGTCGATCTATTGGGCTATTCCTAGAAGTGTCACAAACAGCCTAGAGTTCGTACTAAAATAACACCTTAAGACACACATCGACCAAAACCCTAATGTCACCTAGATACTCCAAAGTCACAACAAGTATCCGCGGGTTTGATTATACGATATGCATCACACAATATCAGATTCATCTATTCAAACCAACACAAAGAACTTCAAAGAGTGCCTCAAAGTTTCTACCAGAGAGTCAAGACGAAAACGTGTGCCAACCCCTATGCATAAGTTCACAAGTTCACAAACCCCGCAAGTTGATCACCAAAACATACATCAAGTAGATCACGTGAATATCCCATTGTCACCGCAGATAAGCACATGCAAGACATACATCAAGTGTTCTCAAATCCTTAAAGACTCAATCTGATAAGATAACTTCAAAGGGAAAACTCAGTCCATTACAAGAAGGTAGAGGGGGAGAAACATCATAAGATCCAACTATAATAGCAAAGCTCATGGTACATCAAGATCGTGCCAAATCAAGAACACGAGAGAGAGAGAGAGAGATCAAACACATATCTAGTGGTACATACCTTCATCCCCGATGGTGAACTACTCCCTCCTCGTCACGGAGAGCGCCGGGATGATGAAGATGGCCATCGGTGATGGTTTCCCCCTCCGGCAGGGTTCCTGAACGGGCTCCCGATTGGTTTTTCGTGGCTACAGAGGCTTGCGGCGGCGGAACTCTCGATCTAGGTTCTGTTCTGGAGGTTTGGGGATATATAAGAGGTGTTGGCGTCGAGAACAAGTCAAGTGAGTCCACAAGGGGCCCATAAGGTCGGGAGGCGTGCCCTAGGGGGGGCGCCCCCACCCTTGTGGTGGCCTCGGGACTCCTCTGGTGCATCTCCGGTACCCCATGGGCTTCTTTTGGTCCAAAAAGAATCGTCGTAAAGTTTCAGGTCAATTGGACTCCGTTTGATATTCTTTCTGCGGAACTCAAAAACAAGGAAAAAAATAGAAACTGGCACTGGGCTCTAGGTTGATAGGTTAGTCCCAAAAATCATATGAAATAGCATATAAATGCATATAAAACATCCCAGATGGATAATATAATAGCACGGAACAATCAAAAATTATAGATACGTTGGAGATGTTTCAAGCATCCCCAAGCTTAATTCCTGCTCGTCCTTGAGTAGGTAAATGATAAAAACAGAATTTTTGATGTGGAATGCTACCTATCATATTTATCCATGTAATTCTCTTTATTTTGGCATGAATATTCAGACCCATAATATTCAAAGAAAAATTTTAATATTGACATAAAAACAATAATACTTCAAGCATACTAACAAGGAAATTATGTGTTCTCAAAATAACTTGGCCAAAGAAAGCTTATCCCTACAAAATCATATAGTCTAGATATGCTCCATCTTCACCAACAAAATATTCAAATCATGGACAACCCCGATGACAAGCCAAGCAATTGTTTCATACTTTTGATGTTCTCAAACCTTTTCAACTTTCATGAAATACATGAGCATGAGCCATGGACATAACACTATAGGTGGAATAGAATATGGTGGTTGTGGAGAAGACAAAAAGAAATAGATAGTCTCACATCAACTAGGCGTATCAACGGGCTATGGAGATGCCCATCAATAGATATCAATGTGAGTGAGTAGAGATTGCCATGCAACGGATTCACTAGAGCTATAAGTTTACGAAAGCTCAAAAAAGGAAACTAAGTGGGGGTGCAACCAACTTGCTTGCTCATGAAGACCTAGGGCATTTGAGGAAGCCCATCATTGGAATATACAAGCCAAGTTCTATAATAAAAAATTCCCACTTGTATATGAAAGTGACAACATAGGAGACTCTCTATCATGAAGATCATGGTGCTACTTTGAAGCACAAGTGTGGTAAAAGGATAGTAACATTGCCCCTTCTCTCTTTTTCTCTCTTCTTTTTGTTTTTTTGTTTTTTTGTTTTTTGGGCCTTCTTTTTTTGGCCTTCTCTTTTTTATCCTCACATGGGACAATGCTCTAATAATGAAGATCATCACACTTTTATTTACTTACAACTCAAGAATTACAACTCGATACTAGAACAAAATATGACTCTATATGAATGCCTCCGGCGGTGTACCGGGATGTGCAATGAATCAAGAGTGACATGTATGAAAGAATTATGAACGGTGGCTTTGCGACAAATACGATGTCAACTACATGATCATGCAAAGCAATATGACAATGATGAAGTGTGTCAAAATAAACGAAACGGTGGAAAGTTGCATGTAAATATATCTCGGAATGGCTATGGAAATGCCATAATAGGTAGGAATGGTGGCTATTTTGAGGAAGGTATATGGTGGGTGTATGGTACCAGAGAAAGTTGAGCGACACTAGAGAGGCTAGCAACGGTGGAAGGGTGAGAGTGCGTATAATCCATGGACTCAACATTAGTCATAAAGAACTCACGTACTTATTGCAAAAATCTATTAGTCATTGAAACAAATTACTACGTGCATGCTCCTAGGGGGAAGATTGGTAGGAAAAGACCATCGCTCGTCCCCGACCGCCACTCATAAGAAACACAATCAAAAAATAGCTCGTGCTCCAACTTCGTTACATAACGGTTCATCATACGTGCATGCTACGGGACTCACAAACCTTAACACAAGTATTTCTCAAATTCACAATTACTCACTAGCATGACTCTAATATCATCATCCTCATATCTCAAAACAATCATAAGGAATCAAACTTCTCATAGTATTCAATGCACTTTATATAAAAGTTTTTATTATATCCCTCTTGGATGCCTATCATATTAGGACTAAATTCATAACCAAAGCAAATTACCATGTTGTTTAAGACTCTCAAAATAATATAAGTGAAGCATGAGGGTTCATCAATTTCTTCAAAATAAAACTACCGCCGTGCTCTAAAAATATATAAGTGAAGCACTAGAGCAATTGGCAAACTACTCCAAAGGATATAAGTGAAGATCAATGAGTAGTCGAATAATTGTGCAACTATGTGAAGACTCTCTAACATTTAAGAATTTCAGATATTGGGTAATTTATTCAAACAACAAGCAAAACAAAATAAAATTACATGGCAAGGATAGCACATATCATGTGAAGAAGCAAAAACTTAGGCTCAACCGATACTAACCAATCATTGTTGAAGAAGAAAGGTGGGATGCCTTGGGCATCCCCAAGCTTGAGCTTTTGTCTCCTTAATTCCTTCCATACCGCGGTTTCCCTAAATCTTAAAAACTTCATCCACACAAAACTCAACAAGAACTCGTGAGATAAATTAGTATAAATGCATGCAAAACCTTATCATTCTCTACTGTAGAAAATCACTAAAATGATAATTTGACATTGCATACTGAATGCCTCTGCATATTTAACACTCCTATCATCAAATAGAATCATTAAACAAGCAAACATATGCAAACAATGCAATCATAACAGCAATCTATCTAAACAGAATAGTCTGTAAAGAATGCAAGAGGAATCACAATTTTTTAACTCCAAACATTCTGAAAAAATACCACATTGTAGATAATTTATTGTTACTCATTGTGTAAAAGTTTCAAGATTTTATCATGTTATGATTATTCACAAATATTCAAAACATAACAGCAAACTTTCTGTTTTTAAAACAGCAACATATGGACTTGAAAAATAAGCATGGTAAAGGCTATACTTGACCATTTATTGAACTAAAAGATGCACAACATTTCTCTAAATAACAGCAAGAAAATCCTAATAAAAGAAAATGACGCTCCAAGCAAAACTCATATCATGTGGTGAATTGTAATACGACTCACTATAGGGCGAATTCGAGCTCGGTACCCGGGGATCCTCTAGAGTCGACCTGCAGGCATGCAAGCTTAGATGCTTGGTTGTCCTTGAATATTACCTAGGGGTGCCTTGGGCATCCCCAATCTTAGGCTCTTGCCACTCCTTATTCCATAGTCCATCGAATATTTACCCAAAACTTGCAAACTTCACAACACAAAACTTAACGGAAAACTCGTAAGCTTCGTTAGTATAATAAAGCAAATCACCACTTAGGTACGGTCAAGACAAGATTCATAATTTTTATCACATGATGCCTACTGTACCCTATCATTTCTAAAATTTATATTAAGAAATATAAGCCATAGAAACTAGAAAACAAGCAAACTATGCATCGTAAACAGAATATGTCAAAAACAGAACAGTCTGTAGTAATCTGTAACTCTCGAATACTTATGTAACTCCAAAAATTCTAAAAAATTAGGACAACCTGAGAAATTTGTGTATTAATATTATGCAAAAAGAATCAATATTTTATCACGCTTCTGTTAAAAAGGAGAATTTTTTCCTGAGCACAAAAGTTTCTGTTTTTCAGCAAGATCAAATCAACTATCACCATAGATCATCCCAAAGTCTTACTTGGCACTTTATTGAAACAAAAGCTATAAAACATGATTACTAAAGTAGCCTAATCATGTTAACACACAAAAACAGTTGGGGTAAATATTGGGTTGTCTCCCAACAAGCGCTTTTCTTTATTGCCTTTCTAGCTAGGCATGATGATTTCAATGATGCTCACATAAAAGATAAGAACTGAAACATAATGGGAGCCTCATGAAGCATATGACTAGCACATTTAAGTCTAACCCACTTCCTATGCATAGGGATTTTGTGAGGTAACAACTTATGGGAATAAGAATCAACTTGCATAGGAAGGTAAAACAAGCATAACTTCAAGATTTTCAACACATAGGGAGGAAACTTGATATTATTGCAATATGTAGAAGCATATGTTCCTCTCTCATAATAATTATCAGTAGCATCATGAATGAATTAAACAATATAACCATCACATAAAGCATTATTCTCATGATTCACAAGCATATAAATCTTACTACTCACCACATAAGCAAAAAAATTCTCATTCGGAATAGTGGGAGCAAACCCAACAAAATAACTATCATGGGAGGCATAATCCGATTGAAAATTAAAATCATGATGATAAGTTTCATGGTTATCTGATAACCCACAAGTATAGGGGATAATTTTTAGCATTTTCAATAAAAAAGAGTGTCGAACCCAACGAGGAGCTAAAGGTAGAACAAATATTCCCTCCAGTTCTATCGACCACCGATACAACTCTACGCACACTTGATGTTCGCTTTACCTAGAACAAGTATGAAACTAGAAGTACTTTGTAGGTGTGATCGGATAGGTTTGCTACATAATAAAGAGCACGTAAATAAAATCTAGGGGCTGTTTAGATAAATAAACGACTAAGTTAGTTTTAGTAGAGAGCTTTTGTCAAAAAGAAAATTATTTGTCCCTAAGCAATCGATAACAAGTACCAGTAATCATTCTTGCAACTTTATATGAGGGAGAGGCATGAGCTAACATACTTTCTCTACTTGGATCATATGCATTTATGATTGGAACTCTAGCAAGCATCCATAACTACTAAAGATCATTAAGGTCGTGAAACCCAACCATAGCATTAAGTATCAAGTCCTCTTTATTCCAATACATCATACCCCACCTACTCGGGTTTCAGTTTCTGTCACTCTCGCAACCCACCATAAGCGAACCATGAACATATTGCAACACCCTACAGCGGGGGCCCCTCACATTTGCGCAAGACGGGGGGCACCGTACGACAGCACCATAAATAAAATATACAATCATACCAACCAAGATCACGATTAACCCACAGGATAAAACAGATATACTCAAACATCATAGGATAACCCTAGATCATTGGGAAATAATATATGGAATTGAGCACCATGTTTAAGTAGAGATTACAATGGGGTCAAGAGGTGTTACACTGCTGCCTAGAGGGGGGGAGAGTTGGTGTTGACAGTAGCAAGATTGTTGATGTAGATCATCGTCCCGATCATTGCCCGGTGACACTCCGGCGCCACCGAAAGCGAGGGGGAGAGAGCCCCCCTCCTTCTTCTTCTTCCTTGGCCTCCCCCCTAGATGGGAGGAGAGTTCCCCCTCTGGTCCTTGGTCTCCATGGCAGTGGAGGGGCGGGAGCCCCTCCGAGATTGGATCTCCCTCTTTGTTCTCTTCTGTTTCGCGTTCCCAGATCTGGCCGAAAACTATTTCTTATATTCTCTGAGATCCGTAACTCCGATTGCGCTGATATTTTAACATGTTTTCTCCATATATAAGCATCCTTGCGCCCGAAGTAGAGGTCCAACCGACGTATGAGGTGAGCACAACCCACCACGGCACGTCTGGCTCCTCTGGCGCGCCCTGGTGGGTTGTGCCCACCACGGGCCTTCGTTTGCGGTGATTCCAACTCCCAAAAATCACATATATTCCAAAATAATTCTCCGTGAAATTTTATTGCATTTGGACTTTGTTTGATATGGATACTCTACGATACAAAAAACATGCAGAAAACAGGAATTGGCACTTGGCACTAGATCAATAGGTTAGTCCAATAAATCATATAAAAAGTTGCCAAAAGTATGTAAAACTTGTATAATATTGGCATGATACAATCAAAAATAATAGATACGACGGAGACGTATCAGCATCCCCAAGCTTAATTCCTGCTCGTCCTCAAGCAGGTAAATGATAAAAAAAGATAATTTTTGATGTGCAATGCTACCTAGCATAAACTTGATCATACGTCTAGTCATGGCATGAATATTAATACATAAGTGATTCAAAGCAATAGTCTATAATTTGACATAAAGACATCAATATTCCGGCATCCCAACAAACAATCATGTCTTTCAAAATATCAACGCTAAAGAAAGCTATCCCTACAAAATCATAGAGTCTTGTCATGCTCTGTCTTCTTAACACAAAGTATTTATCATGCACAACCTCGATGACAAGTCGAGCGATCGGTTCATACTTTTAAATGCGCTTCAACTTTCTCAACTCTCAAGCAATACATGAGCGCAAGCCATGGATATAACACTACAGGTGGAATAGAGTATGATGATAGGGGTAAATATAGAGAAGACAAAAAAGTAAGAAAGTCTCACATTGATGCGGCCAACCAACGGGCTATGGAGATGCTCATCAATCGATATCAATGCGAGGAGTAGGGATTGCCACGCAATGAATGCACTAAGAGCTATAAGTGTATGAAATCTCAATATGAAAACTAAGTGGGTGTGCATCTAATCCTATAATGAAAAATTCCCACTAGTATATGAAAGTGACAACATAGGAGACTCTCCATATGAAAAACATGGTGCTACTTTGAAGCACAAGTGTGGTAAAGGATACTAACAATGCCCCTTCTCTCTTTGTTTATTTATATCTTTTTCTTTTTTCTTTCTTTCTTTTTTTCTTTTTTTTTCTTTTTTTCTTTTTTTTTCTCATTTTCTGGAGTCTCTTCCTGACTTGTTGGGGAATCATAGTCTCCATCATCCTTTCCTCACTGGGGCACTGCTCTAAAAATGAATAATGATCATCACACTTCTATTTACTTATAACTCAAAGAAATAAAAATTACAACTCGATACCTATGACAAAGTATGACTCTATATGAATGCCTCTGGCAATGATCTAGCGTAACATGTATGAAAAATGATGAACGGTGGCTGAGCCACAACTACTATGTCAGCTATATGATCATGCAAAGCAATATGACAATGAATGCTCAAGTCATCAAACGGAAGTGGTGGAAGTTGCATGGCAATATATCTCGGAATGGCCATGGAAAAGCCATAATAGGTAGGTATGGTGGCTGTTTTGAGGAAGATATAGTAAGGCTTCTGTGTGATAGAGCGTATCATATCACAGGGTTTGGATGCACCTGCGAAGTTTGCACCATGTCTCGGGGTGAGAAAGGGCAATGCACGGTACAGTAGAGGCTAGCAAATTGCGGAAAGGTAAGAGTGTGTATAATCCATGGATTCACGTTAGTCATAAAGAACTCATATACTTATTGCAAAAGTTTATTAGCCCTCAAAGAAAAGTACTACTAGGCATGCCCCTAGGGGGATAGATTGGTAGGAAAAGACCATCGCTCGTCCCCGACCACCACTCATTAGGAAGACACTCAATAATAAATCATGCTCCAACTTCATAGCATAACGAGAGACTATACATGCATGCTTCGGGAATCACAAACCTTAACACCAATATTCTTACTAACCACAACCGTTTACTAGTACCTCCCACATATTCAATCTCTATATCGCAACACTATTCCAATGAATAAAACATATCATATTCAGTGATCCATAAGTTTTATGTAGGATTTTATGACTAACCATGCAATTGACCAATTCCTGTTGACTCTCTAAATGGATGTAAGTGAAGCATGAGAGTTTAATTCTTTCTACAAAAGACCATGCTCTAATAAATATAAGTGAAGAAAAAGAACATTCTTCAAACAACGGTTTTCTATGTGAAGAGAAATAGGCAATCCAAACTTCAAATGATATAAGTGAAGCACATGAAGCATTCTACAAGGCCATACTCAAAAGATATAAGTGAAGCGCAATGAGCATTCTATAAATCAACCATGGACTATCTCATACCAGAATGGTGCATGAAATAAAAATGAAAACTAAAAGCAAAAGATGCTCCAAGATTTGCACATATCACATGAACGAAACAAAACCGAAAACATACCGATACTTGTTGAAGAAAGATGGGATGCCTTCCGGGGCATCCCCAAGCTTAGAAGCTTGAGTCTCCTTGAATATTTACTTGGGGTGCCTTGGGCATCCCCAATCTTGAGCTCTTGAAGCTCCTCCTTCTCCTCGCATCGAGACCTCCTCGATCTTTGATCACTTCATGCACACAAAACTCAACAGAAAGTTCGGTAAGATCCGTTAGTATAATAAAGTAAATCACTACTCTAAGTACTGTTGAAAACCAATTCATATTTTGTTTTTGCATTGTAGCTCTGTAATATAACTTTTCCATGGCATAACCCACTGATAGAATTGATAGTTTCATCAAAACAAGCAAAACAATGCATCAGAAACAGAATCTATCTTAAACAGGACAGTCTGTAGTAATCTGAACATTCACCATAATTATGGTACTCCAAAAATTCCGAGACAATTAGGAAAAATAAAAAATTTGTATAGGAAGACAGTTCAAAAAGTTTCAGAACCATTTGACGTTCTAGTAAAAAATGTAAAATCGTGCACTACAGCCAAAGTTTCTGTTTTGCACTGCACAAACCAACAAGCAATCTAAACATCCTAAAGGAAAATCTTGGCACATTATTTTTATATTACAAATGTAATTGTACAAGGGGATAATTATTTTTGTTGAAAAGTTTCTGTAATTAAGATTCACAAAGTTTCCGTGAGCATGAACAAAGTTCAAGGAGCTCCCCCACTTCAACAATGCTTGTCTCTTTCACTTTCACTTTCCTTTTTGAAAAGTTTTGTGTTCCCCTCTATATTTTTTTGTTTTTAAACTTTATAAAAGCACTCAACATAAATAAATGACTCTCTAAAACTTCCGGGTTGTCTCCCTGGCAGCACTTTCTTTGAAGCCATTAAGCTAGGCATAAAGTGCTCAAGTAATGAATCCACCCGGATCCCAAGGTATATCGAAGCCAATTTTAATTAACAATGATTTGGCATTTAGTAATGAGCACAAAGTAACATATATCATGCAATGAAGAAGTCTAACTCTCTTCCTATGCATCGGCATGTCATAAGTAGTTTCTTGCAATTCTTTTGTGTTGGAAACATAGAGAGGCGGAGATGTAGTTCCTCTCTCATAATAATTGCAAGTAGGAGCAACAAGCACATGCATATTATATTCATCAAAATTATCATGTGCAACCGTAAAAGGCAATCCATCAATGTAGTCCTTAATAATGCAAACTTCTCCAATATATTGTAGTTTGGAGAATTCAAATAGATAATAGGACTATCATGTGTGGGTGCAATAGTAACAATGTCATTCTTAACATAAGGAACTATAGTAAGTTCATCTCCATAAGCATAATTTAAATTGGCATCCTATCCACAAGCATAGCAAGCATCATTAAAAAGGGATATTTCAAAATAATCAATGGGATCATAGTAATTATCATGGCATTCATCCTTCGGTAAGAACGAAGGGAAATTAAACAATGTATGAGTTGAAGAGTTACTCTCACTAGAAGGTGGGCATGGGTGATCAATCCAGTCTTCCTCCATTTGTTATTTGCTCTCCTCATCATCTTTTTCATCCAATGAGCTCGCAGTTTCATCAATTTCTTCTTCCATAAATCCTGCAAAATATTAGTCTTTTCTTGGACAGCGGGGTTATTCTCAATAAATACATCAATATCATAATTGTATTTATAATTATCATAGCAATATTTAAGGTTAGCAAGATTTTCAGGTCTATAAACTGAATCATCAAAATCTTCAAACTTTTCAAACAAAGATTCAATTTCATAAGAACCCTTAAAAGCAACAAACTCTTCTATTCGTTCCACATCATAATAATCATATATACCTCTAGCATAAGAAGCCAAGGTTTCATTATCATTAAATTCACATGAATAGGGAAGGTGTGGAACCTCAATCTTAGAGCAAAAAGTATAATCATATCTCAAGCATAGATTCCAAGCATACCATTGCAACATTTCAATTTGATCCCATAAAAGTTTTCCCTTTTGAGTCAAGCGATAATCCCTAAAGTATTCACGTTGATCCAACGTTACTCCCATTATCAAGTTGAATGGGGTTTTCTCGGGATTATCAAAGTAGTGCATAATATTTTTCACATCCGAGCATCGAGGGTTTTAGGAGGTTTCCCATCTCCATGAGTAGCAATTACAACTAATTTTTTTGGTGTTTCGTGTTCCATGTCCATAACTAAAGATAGAGAACAACTTAGAACAGGAAATAAAAACTACTTAGTGATAAAGCAAACAAGCACACACGGAAATATTCACCCCACGCTATTGCTCCCCGGCAACGGTGCTAGAAAAAGGTCTTGATAACCCACAAGTATAGGGTATCGTTTGTAGCCTTTTTTGATAAATAAGAGTGTCGAACCCAATGAGGAGCTAAAGGCAGAACAAATATTCCCTCAAGTTCTATCAACCACTGATACAACTCTACGCACACTTGATGTTCGCTTTACCTAGAACAAGTATGAAACTAGAAGTACTTTGTAGGTGTGATAGGATAGGTTTGCAAGATAATAAAGAGCACATAAATAAAATCTAGGGGATTTTTAGATAAAGACATGACTAAGTTAGTTTTAGTAGAGAGATTTTGTCAACAAGAAAGTTATTTGTCCCTAGGCAATCGATAACAAGTACAGGTAATCATTCTTGCAACTTTATATGAGGGAGAGGCATGAGCTAACATAATTTCTCTACCTGGATCATATGCACTTATGATGGAACTCTAGCAAGCATCCGCAACTACTAAAGATCATTAAGGTTGTGAAACCCAACCATAGCATTAAGTATCAAGTCCTCTTTATTCCCATAC
Source organism: Triticum urartu (assembly GCF_003073215.2). Taxonomy (NCBI): domain Eukaryota; kingdom Viridiplantae; phylum Streptophyta; class Magnoliopsida; order Poales; family Poaceae; genus Triticum; species Triticum urartu. The sequence goes on along the minus strand of NC_053027.1, from coordinate 372,365,377 downwards.
GTCATACCCCACCTACTCAGGTTTAAGTTTCTGTCATTCTCGCAACCCACCGTAAGCGAACCATGAACGAATTGCAACACCCTACAGCGGGGGCCCTCACGTTTGCGTGAGACGGAGGGCACCGTAGACAGTGATACGTCTCCAATGTATATATAATTTTTTATTGTTCGATGCTATTATATTACCAACATTGGATGTTTTATATGCATTTATATGATTTTTGGGACTAACCTATTAACCTAGAGCCCAGTGCCAGTTTATGTTTTTTCCTTGTTTTTGAGTATTGCAGAAAGGGAAAACCAATCGGAGTCCAATTGACCTGGAATTTCACGGAGATCGTTTTTGGACCAAAAGAAGCCCACAGAGTCTCGGAGATGGGCCAGAAGAGTACCGAGGCACCCACGAGGGTGGGGGCATGCCCTACCCCCTGGGCGCGCCCCCTACCTCATGGCCGCCTCGGGGACTCCCCTGACTTTTTCCCGACTCCAACACCTATTATATATACCCAAACTTCTAGAAAGAAACCTAGATCGGGAGTTCCGCCGCTACAAGCCTCTGTAGCCACCGAAAACCAATCTAGACCCGGTCTGGCACACTGCCGGAGGGCGGAATCCCTCTCTGGTGGCCATCTTCATCATCCCAGCGCTCTCTAAGACGAGGAGGGAGTAGTTCACCCTCGGGGCTGAGGGTATGTACCAGTAGCTATGTGTTTGATCTCTCTCTCTCGTGTTCTTGATTCGGAATGATCTGGATGTATCGCGAGCTTTGCTATTATAGTTGGATATTATGATGTTTCTCCCCCCATCTACTCTCTTGTAATGGATTGAGTTTTCCCTTTGAAGTTATATTATCGGATTGAGTCTTTAAGGATTTGAGAACACTTGATGTATGTCTTGCATGTGCTTATCTGTGGTGACAATGGGATATCACGTGATCCACTTGATGTATGTTTTGGTGATCAACTTGCGAGTTCCGTGACCTCGTGAACTTATGCATAGGGGTTGGCACATGTTTTCGTCTTGACTCTCCGGTAGAAACTTTGGGTCACTCTTTGAAGTTCTTTGTGTTGGTTGAATAGACGAATCTGAGGTTGTGTGATGCATATCGTATAATCATACCCACGGATACTTGAGATGACATTGGAGTATCTAGGTGACATTAGGGTTTTGGTTGATTTGTGTCTTAAGGTGTTATTCTAGTATGAAGTCTAGGATAGATTGAACGGAAAGAATAGCTTCGTGTTATTTTACTACGGACTCTTGAATAGATTGATCAGAAAGAATAACTTTGAGGTGGTTTCGTACCCTACAATAATCTCTTCGTTTGATCTCCTCTACTAGTGACTTTGGAGTGACTCTTGGTTGCATGTTGAGGGATTGTTATATGATCCAATTATGTTATTATTGTTGAGAGAACTTGCACTAGTGGAAGTATGAACCCTAGGACTTGTTTCAACACATTGCAATACCGTTTTTGCTCACTTTTATCATTAGTTACCTTGCTGTTTTTATATTTTCAGATTACAAAAACCTATATCTACCATCCATATTGCACTTGTATCACCATCTCTTCATCGAACTAGTGCAGCCATGCAATTTACCATTGTATTGGGTGTGTTGGGTACACAAGAGACTCTTTGTTATTTGGTTGCAGGGTTGTTTGAGAAAGACCATCTTCATCCTATGCCTCCCATGGATTGATAAACCTTAGGTCATCTACTTGAGGGAAATTTTCTACTGTCCTACAAACCTCTGCACTTGGAGGCCCAACAACGTCTACAAGAAGAAGCTTGTGTAGTAGACACCAAGCTCTTTTCTGGCACCGTTGCCGGGGATGTTAGCGCTTGAAGGTACATCTTTAGATCTTGCAGTCGAATCTTTTAGTTTCTTGTTTTATCACTAGTTTAGTCTATAAAATAAAACTACAAAAAATGGAATTAAGGTTGCCTCATGTGCTTCATCTTTTTAATGTATTTGATGAAAATAAGGACTCCGATAGTTGTGCCAAAGTGTTAGAATAAGAATGCATTAGAATGTTTGGCACTAAATCTTTGTATGATGAGCATGATTGCAATGTTGTTAGTACGAACTCTTTGAATATCCATGATACTAATAATGATTGCACTAGTCATGATGAAAATGTCTCTTATAAGCATGTCAATTTTTGTGGAGTGCATAGAGTTTGCAAGTACACACCAAATAGAGAAGATAGAATTTGCAAGAGGCATAAGTATTTAGAAACTAAATGGTTGCAAGAGAGTCTAGATGTTTGTGCTAAAAAATTAAATTTTCTTAGCCACCCTTATGAACTTTGCAATGAATGTGGTCATTTAAATATCCAGTGCAAATTGTTTCATGATCGAATCGTTCCAAAAATTGTGACGACTTGATCTCCCTTGCGCATCATAATGAACTTAGTTTGCTTCTGGGTCATGAAGAAATGAAATGTATAATTAAGGATATTCTAGAATTTGCCCTCGATAATGTTATTGATTTTGATCTAGGGAAAATTTATATGTATTGTGCGGTGAATTGCATTGAAAATCCTTATATTGCAATTACATAAAGACAAGAAAACAAATAGAAGATGAAGAGAATACTAATGAAAGGGAAGAGACTTCCCAATATCCTCCTATTATTTCTTATGATGAATCAGGTAACGAGGAGGAGCCTTCTATTCAACCAATCTCATTAGTAAGGAGCTCCAAAAAGAGGATTAAACCCACACATGATGTGGAGAAGAAAAACAAAAGACGGAGAAGCAAAGGTAAAAAGGCATCCCTCTCAAATGATGTTGCTCCTACTACTCATTGTGATGATATTAGCTGCTATAATATTGGTGCAATCCATACTATTAATGATGAGAGTGATTATGCTTATGATATGAAAAGGCCCAAGCTTGGGGATGCTATGTTTGATGAAAATGACATGTTTGAGAATTTATTTGCTGCAATTAATGTTTGTCCCAAGATTGGGGATGATATGTTTTATGAAGATGATATTTTTAACCTCCCAAGTTTTGATATGCAAATTTATTATGATGATAGTATGCCTCCTATTTTATGATGATTATATTAATGAAAGTGGGTTTGGAAGAGTGTCAACTTTAGGAAGTAATGATCCCACTATTTTGGAGGGTGTTGAATCTTATTGTGACAATTATGAAAGTGGATTTGGAGAGGTCATGACTTTATTTAGTAATAATTCCACTATCTTGGTAAGGTTTCAATCGATTATGATGAAAACAAAGTTGCTACTTATGATAATTATGTGATGATACTTATGCTATAAAAAGTAGCGATGATTATGTTTATAAAAACTGTCATGATTATGATTACCCTTTTTTTTAATTTTATTCTTTCAATGTGGAAACAATTTATAGTATTCGAGTTTCTTATGATACTCTCACTATTCCGAATGAGAAGAATTTTGCTTATGTGGAGAGTAGTAAATTTTTTATGCTTGTAGATCATGAAAAGAATGTTTTATGTGATGGTTACATTGTTGAATTCATTCATGATGCTACTGAAAATTATTATGAGGGAGGAACATTGCTACTTCTTGAGCACTGCGTTGGTTTTCCCCGAAGAGGAAGGGATGATGCAGCAAAGTAGCGTAAGTATTTCCCTCAGTTTTTGAGAACCAAGGTATCAATCCGGTAGGAGGCTACGCGCGAGTCCCTTGCACTTGCACAAAACAAATAAATCCTCGCAACCAATGCAAATAAGGGTTGTCAGTCCCTATAAGGCCACTTACGAGAGTGAGATCCGATAGATATGATAAGATAATATTTTTGGTATTTTTATGATAAAGATGCAAAGTAAAATAAAGGCAAAGTAAATAGCAAAGGAAATGACTAAGTAGTAGGAGATTAATATGATGAAGATAGACCCGGGGGCCATAGGTTTCACTAGTGGCTTCTCTCGAGAGCATAAGTATTCTACGGTGGGTGAACAAATTACTGTTGAGCAATTGAAAGAATTGAGCATAGTTATGAGAATATCTAGGTATGATCATGTATATAGGCATCACGGCCGAGACAAGTAAACCGACTCCTGCCTGCATCTACTACTATTTCTCCACTCATCGACCGCTATCCAACATGCATCTAGAGTATTAGGTTAAAAATATAGTAATGCCTTAAGCAAGATGACATGATGTAGAGGGATGGACTCATGCAATATTAAGAAAACCCCATCTTGTTATCCTCAATGGCAACAATACAATATGTGCCTTGCTACCCTTACTGTCACCAAGAAAGGACAGCGCAAGATTGAACCCAAAGCTAAGCACTTCTCCCATTGCAAGAAAGATTAATCTAGTAGGCCAAACCAAACTGATAATTCGAAGAGACTTGCAAAGATAACCAATCATACATAAAAGAATTCAGAGAAGATTCAAATATTATTCATAGATAGACTTGATCATAAACCCACAATTCATCGGTCTCAACAAACACACCGCAAAAAGAAGATTACATCGAATAGTTCTCCACAAGAGAGGGGGAGAACATTGTATTGAGATCCAAAAAGAGAGAGAAGAAGCCATCTAGCTACTAACTATGGACCCATATGTCTGAGGTAAACTACTCACAGTTCATCGGAGGGGCTATGGTGTTGATGTAGAAGCCCTCCGTGATCGATGCCCCCTTCGGCAGAGCTCCGGAACAGGCCCCGAGATGGGATCTCGTGGATACAGAAAGTTGCGGCGGTGGAATTAGGTTTTTGGCTCCGTATCTAATCGTTTGGGGGTACATAGGTATATATAGGAGGAAGGAGTACGTTGGTGGAGCAACAGGGGGCCCACGAGGGTGGAGGGCGCGCCTGGTGGGGGTGGGCGCGCCCCCTACCTCGTGGCCTCCTCTTTTGTTTTTTGATGTAGGGTCCAAGTCTCCCGGATCATAATCTTCCTAAAAATCACGTTCCCGAAGGTTTCATTCCGTTTGGACTCCGTTTGATATTCCTTTTCTTCGAAACCCTAAAACAGGCAAAAAAATAGCAATTCTGGGCTGGGCCTCCGGTTAATAGGTTAGTCCCAAAAATACTATAAAAGTGGATAATAAAGCCCAATAATGTCCAAAACAGTAGATAATATAGCATGGAGCAATCAACAATTATAGATACGTTGGAGATGTATCAAGCATCCCCAAGCTTAATTCCTGCTCGTCCTCAAGTAGGTAAATGATAAAAACATAATTTTTATGCGGAGTGCTACTTGGCATAATTTTAATGTAATTCTTCTTTATTGTGGTATGAATATTCAGATCCAAAAGATTCAAGAAAAAAGTTCATATTGACATAAAAATAATAATACTTCAAGCATACTAACAAAGCAATTATGTCTTCTCAAAATAACATGGCTAAAGAAAGTTATCCCTACAAAATCATATAGTCTGGCTATGCTCTATCTTGACCACACAAAATATTTAAATCATGCACAACCCCGATGCCAAGCCAAGCAATTGTTTCATACTTATCACATTCTCAAAACTTTTTCAATCTTCACGCAATACATGAGCGTGAGCCATGGATATAGCACTATAGGTGGAATAGAGTGCTGGTTGTGGAGAAGACAAAAAGGAGAAGATAGTCTCACATCAACTAGGCGTATCAACGGGCTATGGAGATGCCCATCAATAGATATCAATGTGAGTGAGTAGGGATTTCCATGCAACGGATGCACTAGAGCTATAAGTATATGAAAGCTCAAAAAGAAACTTAGTGGGTGTGCATCCAACTTGCTTGCTCATGAAGACCTAGGGCAATTTGAGGAAGCCCATCATTGGAATATACAAGCCAAGTTCTATAATGAAAGATTCCCACTAGTATATGAAAGTGATAACATGAGAGACTCTCTACTATGAAGATCATGGTGCTACTTTGAAGCACAAGTGTGGTAAAAGGATAGTAACATTGTCCCTTCTCTCTTTTTCTCTCATATTTTTTTATTTGGGCCTTTTCTCTTTTTTTATGGCCGCTTTTCTTTCTCTTTTTTTATTTGGTCTTCTTTGGCCTCTTTTATTTATTTTTCGTCCGGAGTCTCATCCTGACTTGTGGGGGAATCATAGTCTCCATCATCCTTTCCTCACTGGGACAATGCTCTAATAATGATGATCATCACACTTTTATTTTTCTTACAACTCAACAATTACAACTCGATACTTAGAACAAAATATGACTCTATGTGAATCACTACAGGAATCAGCTACTTTGTCGTCTGCCACGGCGGACGGCAAAGGTCTTTGCCCTGCCGCGGACGGCAACAGGCTCCAGCAAAGTAAGGTCCGGAAAACAGCTACTTTGCCGTCCGCTTTATGCGGCTGATGGCAAAGGGGCCTTTGCCATCAGCAGCAGACGGCAAAGAAAGCATACGGCAAAAAATGCGCTGTTAGTCCGTTAGGTGGCTAACGGCAGGCCTTTGCCGTCCACCGCTGACGGCAAAATTTGTCCTGCCTTTGCCGTCCGCCGTATGATGTCAGCTAGACGACACTACACGGCAGGCCTTTGCCGTCCGCCGCTGACGGCAAAATTGTTCACTCTTTGCCGTCTGCCACTGTAGGCAAACTGACCAAATGGGTCAGCTCCCAGGAAGCACAGTTGGCTGCCACATGGCTTCTTTGCCGTCCGCGGCTGACAACAAAGAGCCCGTTGCCATCGGTGGCAGACGGCAAAGAGCCTGCATATTGGCTCTTTTTTCTGTTTTTTCTTGAACCCAACAATTTTCACAGCAAATATATATGACATATATAGATATATTTCACAGGGCTATTTAACAGCAAACATATCACATATCTAGCACATAATTAAGTTTCATCCATTCATACATAAGCAAGTTCCATCAAGTTCCTTCCATACACATTGTTCCATCCATATACATATTACAATGCAAAGTTCCATCATAGCAAGCTAGATACGATGCAAATTTCAGCAAAGAAAAAACAAGCACTCCATCATAGCAAGCTAGCTTCCATGAAGTCAATGAAATCTGCAAAATGGCAAATAAGAAAGTTAGAAATAGGTGACTAGAAGAAGAAGACTAGAACAAGAAGAAGAGTAGAACAAGAAGAAGACTAGAACAAGAAGTATATGTCATTTATGAGCTAACTTAGGTGAAATGGATCAAGAAGAAGACTAGAACAAGCACTCCATCTACATCTAGTTCGGTTCTTTTGCCTGTTTTGTGCCATGTCATCTGTCTGGCCATCTCTTCGACCATGAAAAGACGTTGAAGTCTTGGTACGATTGGCATATACCGAAGAACACTAACGGGGATTTTGGTCTATGTCTTCTCACCGATACCGTTGTCTACCACAATATACCTGGAAGACTTGCAAATGGGACAATAGTTCAAGTCCGTATAGTCAAGCCTAAATAAGGCACATCCTTTCTCACAGGCTTGTATCTTCTCATAGGGCATCTTCAATGCACGGAGGATTTTGTCCGACTGGTACAGGTTTGCAGGCATTACATGGCCTTTGGGTAGAAAGCGTCCAAATACTGTCATAATTGCGTCGTAGCATTCTCTGCCCAAGTGGAACTGAGCCTTCAGAGCCATTACTTGTGAGATGGCATCCAACTGACAAAGCTCAGTGTGCTCGTGGAGCGGACGTTTTGAAGACTCCAACATTTCATTGAAGGCCTTTGCAGATTCCTCCATCTCCTCATCCGAATCCCGAGCATCATCATAGTCTTGCACCATGTTTTCCATCCCGGTACCATGCTCGTCAGTGCAACGACGATCCACCTCAGCTCGGTCACGTTGGGCAGACTCACCATGAAATGTCCACACCGTATAATCAGGCGTAAAACCACTCTTATGCAGGTGTTTGCCCATTTTAGCCTCTGTCTCTTTTCCCAATTGCCGCACCGGAAACAGGGGCACCCGGTTTTCCTCTGGCCATTTGCAAATGCGGCTTGCACAAACCCCTTGGTTTTTGTGAACCATTCAGCGCTCCATTTGTTCTGACCAGTGTGACCGGTATACATCCACGCACGATCACGCATCTTGACTTTCAGAGCTACTGGACACACAACAATTATATATATAATTCACCATGTATATATTAATCAATTGATCTACTTTGTCAATTTTATTACGTCCATGCAACCTACACTCTAATAGGTAATGATAGGTCCTAATCCCACCCGAGTATGTGTAGATTGGGTTCATTTTCCCATGTTATGCTCCGGATCTGACGCAAAATTTCGGCACCACCTCCCCGCTGTTCTCCTGATACAGGTCTCTGCAATAAACAGAGAGGATGTGTACCCGGAGAACAACAGGGGAGGCACTGACGAAATTTATGCATCGAATCCAGAGCAAAGCATATGGGAAAACAAACCCAATCTACACATACTCGGGCTGTCCATGGATAGCGTTGGACAATTCGAAAGAATCGAGGTTATAAATATGCAAATGCATGCATATTTATAACTATGACGCTTTCGAACGGGAGACACATATTGGTTACGCATACTGATGATTCAAGACACATATATAGCTAGCTATCAAGTTTCATCGGCACGAACACCGGAACAGAGCAAATAATTAATGGGGGAGGAGGACCTGTCATTTGTGCTCACCCACAAACAAAGGGGCAGAGCTCGTCAAACGCACGGCAAGGTCGTCGAACACCAAACCTCGCAGCGATGAAACAACTGCACATTTAAATCTACCCGATCAACACAATTATATATGATGTTTTTCATAACAAAATCGAAAAATATATGACCTAACTAATAATTCACAAATATATGACCCCGTCAGCCTCTAGAAGGCTAAACAACACCTTTTCGAGAGGTGTCGTGGGTCGGGGTGTCGTGTCGGTGTCGGGGTGCCGCGTCGGGGTCGGGGTGCTGTTTCGGGGTCGGGGTGTCGGGGTCAGGGGGGTCAAGGTGTCGGGTGTCGGGGTGCCGTGTCGGGGTCGGGGTGCTGTTTCCGGGTCGGGGTGTCATGTCGGGGTCGGGGTGTCGGGGTCAGGGGGTCGGGTGTCGGGGTGTGGTGTCGGGGTGTGGTGTCGGGGTTGGGGGGGTCAGGGGGTCGGGTGTCGGGGTCGGGGTGTGGTGTCGGGGTCAGCGGGTCGGGGTGTTTCCTTCTATCCTTCTTCTTCTTTCTTTCTCTTCTTCTTCTTATTTCCTTTCTTCTTCTTCTTCTTTCATCTTTTTTCTACTTTTTTACTTCTTTTTTCTTCTTTTCTTCTTCTTCTACTTCTTCTACTTCTTTTCTTCTTTTCTTCTTTTCTTCTTCTTCTACTTCTTTTCTTCTTCTTCTTTTTTCATATTTTTCTACTTCTTTTCTTTTCTTCCTTTCTTGTTCTTCTGCTTGTTTTCTTATTTTTCTTTTTTCATCTTTTTTCTACTTCTTTTCTTTTCTTCTTCTTCTACTTCTTCTACTACTTCTTCTATTTATTTTCTAACACTAACACTAACACAATCTAGCACTAACAATTAAACAGCAAAAAATGAAAAAACAGAAGAAAAAAAGAAGTAGCCCCTCACTGGAGCAATGGGATGGTCGGCGGGGGCGGGGGCGGGGCCGAGCGGCGGGTGGCGGGGCGACGGCCAAGCGGGTGCGGGGGCGGGGCGGCGTCGGGCGGCGTGGGCGGCGCCGGGCGGCGGGGAGGGGGCAGGGGCGGGGGCGGCGATGGGTGGGGATCTGGTGGGCGTCGGGGAGGAGAGAGAGAGCAGAGAGAGTAACGAGCGGGGGTGGGGGGCCGTTAATTAGTCTGCTCTTTGCCGTCCGCCGCTCTTTGCCGGCCGCCTTTATCCGGCAAAGACATGGGTTGCCGTCCGCCGCTCTTTGCCGTCCGCCTTTATCCGGCAAAGAGATGGGGCGTTAAGTTTTTTCTACACGGGCTGGGGGTGGGGGCCACCTCCCTCTTTGCCATCAGCCAGCTGACAGCAAAGAGCTGGCAGATGGCAAGGGCTTGTTTTGCTGTCCGCTGCTTCTTTGCCGTCTGCTTTTCGGTAGTTGATAGCAAAGAGCTGGCAGATGGCAAAGTAGCTGATTCCAGTAGTGAATGCCTCTGGCGGTGTACCGGGATATGCAATGATGCATGAGTGACATGTATGAAAGAATTATGAATGGTGGCTTTGCCACAAATACGATGTCAACTACATGATCATGTGTGTCATAATAAACGGAACGGTGTAAAGTTGCATGGCGATATATCTGGGAATGGCTATGGAAATGCCATAATAGGTAGGTATGGTGGCTGTTTTGAGGAAGGTATATGGTGGGTGTATGATACCGGCGAAAGGTGCGCGGTATTAGAGAGTCTAGCAAAGGTGGAAGGGTGAGAGTGCCTATAATCCATGAACTCAACATTAGTCATAAAGAACTCATATACTTATTGCAAAAATCTACAAGTTATCAAAGCAAAGTATTACGCGCATGCTCCTAGGGGGATAGATTGGTAGGAAAGGACCATCGCTTGTCCCCGACCGCCACTCATAAGGAAGACAATCAATAAATAAATCATGCTCTGACTTCATCACATAACGGTTCACCATACGTGCGTGCTACGGGAATCACAAGCTTCAACACAAGTATTTCTCAAATTCACAACTACTCAACTAGCATGACTTTAATATAACCATCTTTATATCTCAAAACAATTATCAAGTATCAAACTTATCATAGAATTCAACACACTCATAAGAAAGTTTTATTATTAATCTTGTATACCAAGCATATTAGGATTTTAAGAAAATTACCATGCTATTTAAGACTCTCAAAATAATCTAGGTGAAGCATGAGAGATCAATAGTTTCTATAAAAAAAATCCACCACCGTACTCTAAAAGATATAAGTGAAGTACTAGAGCAAAATTATATAACTCAAAAGATATAAGCTAAGTACATAGAGTATTCTAACAAATGCCAAATCATGTATGGCTCCCTCAAAAGGTGTGTACAGCAAGGATGATTGTGGTCAACTAAAAAAGCAAAGACTCAAATAATGCAAGACGCTCCAAGCAAAACACATATCATGTGGCGAATAAAAATATAGCTCCAAGTAAAGTTACCGATAGAAGTAGACGAAAGAGGGGATGCCTTCCGGGGCATCCCCAAGCTTTCGATTTTAGGTGTCCTTAGATTATCTTGGGGGTGCCATGGGCATCCCCAAGCTTAGGCTCTTGCCACTCCTTGTTCCATAATCCATCAAATCTTTACCCAAAACTTGAAAACTTCACAACACAAAACTTAAAGTAGAAAATCTCGTGAGCTCCATTAGCGAAAGAAAATAAAAGACCACTTCAAGGTACTGTAATGAACTCATTATTTATTTATATTGGTGTTATAACTACTGTATTCCAACTTCTCTATGGTTTATAAACTATTTTACTAGCCATAGATTCATCAAAATAAGCAAACAACACATGAAAAACAGAATCTGTCAAAAACAGAACAGTCTGTAGTAATCTGTAGCTAGCGCAAGATCTGGAACCCCAAAAATTCTAAAATAAATTTCTGGACGTGAGTAATTTATCTATTAATTATCTGAAAAAATAATTAACTAAATAGAACTTTCCAAATAAAATGACAGCAGTTCTCGTGAGCGCTAAAGTTTCTGTTTTTTCCAGCAAGTTCAACAAGACTTTCCCCAAGTCTTCCTAACGGTTCTACTTGGCACAAACACTAATTAAACACAAAAAACACAAACAAAACAGAGGCTAAATAAATTATTTATTACTAAACAGGAGCAAAAACCAAGGAATAAAACTAAAATTTGGTTGCCTCCCAACAAGCACTGTCGTTTAACGCCCCTAGCTAGGCATAACAAGCAAGAATAGATCTAGGTATTGCCATCTTTGGTAGGTAATTCTTCGATGAGGCATCTACCATCTTTAGGAATTTATTTCTTTTTATTAATTATCAAACTTTTAGGCACAAGATCGAAAAATTCATTTGTAACAAATGGTTCCTTAATGATAGCAAGAAGATTGGGATGAATACTTATAGATTTGAGATCCGCATTTTCCTTACTAGAGGATTCACCCTTATTTTTAGGAACATACATAAGCTTGGCAATTTTAGTGGGAGGACTTGGATTATTCTTTACGGAAGAAAAAGCGGTTCCCAAAATCGTGATTTATTTTCTCATTAACTATGGGTTCCTTTTCTTTAATATTTTTCAAAGTAACTCCTACTTTAGATCCATATTGAGAGATTCGGCTGTGGATCTTTTTATCCAAATTTTCAATTAACTCTACGGTAGCAACCTGATTTTCAATAATTTAAAGCCTTTGCATTACATGCTCCAAAGTTAATATAGTTCCATTAACCAAGAGAGGGGGTGAGCCAAATAAATCTAACATAGCATTTTAAGAATCAAAAGTATGGCTACCCAAAAAGTTCCCTCCGATAATAGTATCAAGAACATAACAATGCCAAGGAGTAATGCCTACATAAAAATTGCGAAGGGGAATGGTAGTAGATTGCTTCCTAGTAGATCTATTTTGAGCATTGCAAATTATATACCAAGCATCTTTTATATTTTCACCCTCCCTTTGCTTAAAATTTAGAATTTCATTCTCGGGAGACAACGGAGAAGATAAGGGACTAGCCATAACGACAAGCAAGCAAACTAACACACAAGCAAACAAAAAGCAAGCATGCAAAAAGAGGCAAATAGAGAGGGAGAGGGAGGATAGAGCGAGAGAGGGAAAATAAAACGGCAAGGGTGAAGTGGGGGGAGAGGAAAACGAGAGGCAAATGGCAAATAATGTAATGGGGGAGATAAGGGTATGTGATGGGTACTTGGTATGTTGACTTTTGCATAGACCTCCCCGGCAACGGCTCCAGAAATCCTTCTTGCTACCTCTTGAGCACTGCGTTGGTTTTCCCCGAAGAGGAAGGGATGATGCAGCAAAGTAGTGTAAGTATTTCCCTCAGTTTTTAGATCCAAGGTATCAATCAAGTAGGAGGCTACGTGCGAGTCCCTCGCACCTGCACAAAAAAAATAAATCCTCACAACCAACGCAAATAGGGGTTGCCAGTCCCTATAAGGCCACTTACGAGAGTGAGATCTGATAGATATGATAAGATAATATTTTTGGTATTTTTATGATAAAGATGCAAAGTAAAATAAAGGCAAAGTAAATAGCAAAGGAAATAACAAAGTAGTAGGAGATTAATATGATGAAGATAGACCCGGGGGCCATAGGTTTCCCTAGTGGCTTCTCTTGAGAGCACAAGTATTCTACGGTGGGTGAACAAATTACTGTTGAGCAATTGACAGAATTGAGCATAGTTATGAGAATATCTAGGTATGATCATGTATATAGGCACCACGTCTGTGACAAGTAGACCGACTCCTGCCTGCATCTACTACTATTACTCCACTCATCGACCACTATCCAGCATGCATCTAGAGTATTAACTTAAAAATAGAGTAACGCCTTAAGCAAGATGACATGATGTAGAGGGATAGACTCGTGCAATATGAAGAAAACCCCATCTTGTTATCCTCGATGGCAACAATACAATACGTGCCTTGCTGCCCTTACTGTCACTGGGAAAGGACACCGCAAGATTGAACCCAAAGCTAAGCACTTCTCTCATTGCAAGAGAGATCAATCTAGTAGGCCAAACCAAACTGATAATTCGAAGAGACTTGCAAAGATAACCAATCATACATAAAAGAATTCAGAGAAGATTCAAATATTATCCATAGATAGACTTGATCATAAACCCACAATTCATCGGTCTCAACAAACACACCGCAAAAAGAAGATTACATCGAATAGTTCTCCATAAGAGAGGGGCAGAACATTGTATTGAGATCCAAAAAGAGAGAAGAAGCCATCTAGCTACTAACTATGGACCCGTAGGTCTGAGGTAAACTACTCACACTTCATCGGAGGGGATATGGTGTTGATGTAGAAGCCCTCCGTGATCGATGCCCCCTCCGGCGGAGCTCCGGAACAGGCCCCAAGATGGATTCTCGTGGATACATAAAGTTGCGGCAGTGGAATTAGGTTTTTGGCTCCGTATCTGATCATTTGGGGGTACGTAGGTATATATAGGAGGAAGGAGTACGTCGGTGGAGCAATAGGGGGCCCACGAGGGTGGAGGGCGCGCCTGGTGGGGGTGGGCGCGCCCCTCTACCTCGTGGCCTTCTCTTTTCTTTCTTGACGTAGGGTCCAAGTCTCCCGGATCATAATCTTCCTAAAAATCACGTACCCGAAGATTCACGTACCCAAATTATATATACGTTGGAGACGTATCAAACATATACTTGTAGGAATTGCAATAATATCAAGTTTCCTCTCTATGTGCTTAAAGTTCTGATGTTATGCTTCTTTTGCCTTCCTACGCTAGTTGATTATTGTTCCCATAAGTTGTTTGTGCACAAAATCCCTATCTATAGGAAGTGGGTTAGACTTAAATGTGCTAGTCATATTCTTCGTGATGCTCTCTTTATGTTTCAATTCTTATCTTTTATGTGAGCATCATTGAAATAATCATGCCTAGCTAGGGGCGTTAAACGATAGCGCTTGTTGGGAGGCAATCCAATTTTTATTTTTGTTCTTTGCTTTTTGCTCCTGTTTAGTAATAATTAATTAATCTAGCCTCTGTTTAGATGTGGTTTATCTTTTAATTAGTGATTGTGCCAAGTAGAAACTTTGGGAATACTTGGGTGAAGTCTTTGCGATCTTGCTGTAAAAAACAGAAATTTTTGCGCTCGTGAGATTAGCTGCCATTTTGTACTAGAGAGTGAGTTTAGGTTGATTCATTTTGCAGATGATTAATATAAAAATTCCTCAGGTCCACCAATTTATTTCATAATATTTGGAGTGACAGAAGTATTCGAATGATATAGATTACTACAGACTGTTCTGTTTTTGACAGATTCTGTTTTCATTGTGTTGTTTCCTTATTTTGATGAATCTATGAGTAGTGTCGGAGGGTATGAACCATAGAGAAGTTGGAATACAGTATATATTACACCAATATGAATTTAGAATGAGTTCACAACAGTACCTAAGTGGTGATTTATTTTTCTTATACTAACGGAGCTTACGAGTTTTCTGTTAAGTTTTGTGTTGTGAAGTTTTCAAGTTTTGGGTAAAGATTCTATGGACAATGGAATAAGGAGTGGCAAGAGCCTAAGCTTGAGGATACCTAAGGCACGCCAAGGTAATATTCAAGGACAACCAAGAGCCTAAGCTTGGGTATGACCCGGATGTCATCCCCTCCTTCGTCTTCGTTCATTGGTAACTTTACTTGAGGCTATATATTTTTATTCACCACATGATATGTGTTTTGCTTGGAGCGTCATTTTATTTTATTTTGTTTTGCTTGCTGTTTGAATAAAATACCAAGATCTGAAATTCTTAAATGTTAGAGAGTCTTCACATAGTTGCATAATTATTCGACTACTCATTGATCTTCACTTATATCTTTCGGAGTAGTTTGTCATTTGCTCTAGCGCTTCACTTATATCTTTTTAGAGCACAGCGGTGGTTTTATTTTGAAGAAATAGATGAACTCTCATGCTTCACTTATATCATTTTGAGAGTATCTAAACAGTATGGTAGTTTGCTTTGGTTATGAAACTAGTCCTAATATGATGGGCATCCAAGATGGGTATAATAAAAACTTTCATATAGAGTGCATTGAATACTATGAGAAATTTGATACTTGATAATTGTTTTGTGATATGAAGATGGTAATATTAGAGTCGTGCTAGTTGAGTAATTGTTAATTTGAGAAATACTTGTGTTGAGGTTTGCAAGTCCCGTAGCATGCACGTATGGTAACCGTTGTGTAACAATTTTGAAACATGAGGTGTTCTTTGATTCTCATCCTTATGAGTGGCGGTCGGGGACGAGCGATGGTATTTTCCTACCAATCTATTCCCCTAGGATCATGCGTGTAGTGCTTGGTTATTGATGACTTGTAGATTTTTGCAATAAGTATGTGAGTCCTTTATGACGAATGTTGAGTCCATGGATTATACGCACTCTCACCCTTCCATCATTGCTAGCCTCTTCGGTACCGTGCATTGCCCTTTCTCACCTCAAGAGTTGGTGCAAACTTCACCCGTGCATCCAAACCCCGTGATATGATACCCTCTATCACACATAAACCTCATTATATCTTCCTCAAAACAGCCAGCATACCTACCTATTATGGCATTTCCACAGTCATTCTGACATATATTGCCATGCAACTTTCCACCGTTCCATTCATCATGACACGCATCATCATTGTCATATTGCCTTGCATGATCATCTAGTTGACATCGTATTTGTGGCAAAGCCACCATGCATAATTTATCATACATGTCACTCTTGATTAATTTCCCATCCCGGTACACCGCCGGAGGCATTCAAATAGAGTCACACTTTGTTCTAGTATCGAGTTGTAATCTTTGAGTTGTAAATAAATAGAAGTGTGATGATCATCATTAATAGAGCATTGTCTCGAAAAAAAGAAAAAAGGCAGACAAAAGAGAAAAAAATAAAGGCCAAATAAAAAAAGAAATAAAAGGGGACAATGCTACTATCCTTTTTTGTTCCACACTTGTGCTTCAAAGTAGCACCATGATCTTCATGATATAGATTCCCTTATGTTGTCACTTTCATATACTAAGTGGGAATTTTTCATTATAGAACTTGGCTTGTATATTCCAACAATGGGCTTCCTCAAATGCCCTAGGTCTTCGTGAGCAAGCAAGTTGGATGCACACCCACTTAGTTTCTTTTTGTTGAGCTTCCATACATTTATAGCTCTAGTGCATCCGTTGCATGGCAATCCCTACTCCTCGCATTGACATCAATTGATGGGCATCTCCATAGCCCGTTGATTAGCGCGTCAATGTGAGACTTTCTCCTTTTTTGTCTTCTCCACACAACCCCATCATTATATTCTATTCCACCCATAGTGCTATGTCCATGGCTCACGCTCATGTATTGCATGAAAGTCAAAAAAAAGATTGAGATTACTAAAGTATGAAACAATTGCTTGGCTTGTCATCGAGGTTGTGCATGATGGGAGCATTTTTGTGTGACGAAAATGAAGCATAGCCAAACTATATGATTTTGTAGGGATAAGCTTTCTTTGGCCATGTTATTTTGAGAAGACATGACTGCTTAGTTAGTATGCTTGAAGTATTATTATTTTTATGTCAATATTAAACTTTTGTCTTGAATCTTATGGATCTGAATATTCTTGCCACAATAAAGAGGATTACATAGATAAATATGTTAGGTAGCATTCCACATCAAAAATTATGTTTTTATCATTTACCTACTCGAGGAAGAGCAGGAATTAAGCTTGGGGATGCTTGATACGTCTCCAACGTATCTATAATTTTTTATTGTTCCATGCTACTATATTATCAACCTTGGATGTTTTATATGCATTTATATGCTATTTTATATGATTTTTGGGACTAACCTATTAACCTAGAGCCCAGTGCCAGTTTCTGTTTTTTCCCTTGTTTTTGAGTATCGCAGAAAAGGAAAACCAAACGGAGTCCAATTGACCTGAAATTTCATGGAGATCATTTTTGGACCAGAAGAAGCCCACGGAGAATCAGAGACGGGCCAGAAGAGTCCGGAGGCACCCATGAGGGTGGGGGCGCGCCCCCCTACCTCGTGGCCGCCTCGGGGACCCCCTAACTTGTTCCCGAGACTCCAAACACCTCTTATATATACCCAAAATTCCACAAAGAAACCTAGCTCGGGAGTTCCACCGCCGCAAGCCTCTGTAGCCACCGAAAACCAATCTAGACCTGTTCCGGCACCCTGTCGGAGGGCGGAATCCCTCTCCGGTGGCCATCTTCATCATCCTGGTGCTCTCCATGACGAGGAGGGAGTAGTTCACCCTCGGGGCTGAGGGTATGTACCAGTAGCTATGTGTTTGATCTCTCTCTCTCTCTCTCGTGTTCTTGATTCAGAATGATCTTGATGTATCGCGAGCTTTGCTATTATAGTTGGATCTTATGATGTTTCTCCCCCTCTACTCTCTTGTACTGGATTGAGTTTTCCCTTTGAAGTTATCTTATCGGATTGAGTCTTTAAGGATTTGAGAACACTTGATGTATGTCTTGCATGTGCTTATCTATGGTCACAATGGGATATCACGTGATCCACTTGATGTATGTTTTGGTGATCAACTTGCGAGTTTTGTGACCTCGTGAACTTATGCATAGGGGTTGGCACACGTTTTCGTCTTGACTCTTCGGTAGAAACATTGGGGCACTCTTTGAAGTTCTTTGTGTTGGTTGAATAGATGAATCTGAGATTGTGTGATGCATATCGTATAATCATACCCCCGGATACTTTAGGTGAGACATTGGAGTATCTAGGTGACATTAGTGTTTTGGTTGATTTGTGTCTTAAGGTGTTATTCTAGTACGAACTCTAGGATAGATTGAACGGAAAGAATAGCTTCATGTTATTTTACTACGGACTCTTCAATAGATTGATCAGAAGGAATAACTTTGAGGTTGTTTTGTAACCTACAATAATCTCTTCGTTTGTTCTCCTCTATTAGTGACTTTGGAGTGACTCTTTGTTGCATGTTGAGGGATTGTTATATGATGCAATTATGTTATTATTGCTGAGAGACTTGCACTAAGTGGAAAGTATGAACCAAGGCCATGTTTCAGCACCATTGCAATACCGTTTTCGCTCACTTTTACTACTAGTTACCTTGCTGTTTTTATATTTTCAGATTACAAAAACCTATATCTACCATCCATATTGCACTTGTATCACCATCTCTTCGCTGAAGTAGTGCACCTATACAATTTACCATTGTATTGGGTGTGTTGGGGACACAAGAGACTCTTTGTTATTTGGTTGCAGGGTTGCTTGAGAGAGACCATCATCATCCTATGCCTCCCACGGATTATAAACCCTAGGTCATCCACTTGAGGGAAATTTGCTACTGTCCTACAAACCTCGGCACTTGGAGGCCCAACAACGTCTACAAGAAGAAGGTTGTGTAGTAGACACCAGACAACACCATAAATAAAATATACAATCATACCAACCAAGATCACGATTAACCCACAAGACAAAACGGATTTACTCAACCATCATAGGATAACCATAGATCATTGGGAAATAATATATGGAGTTGAGCACCATGTTTAAGTAGAGATTACAGTGGGGAGAAGAAGTGTTACACCTCTACATAGAGGGGGGGAGTTGGTGTTGACGATAGCAAGATTGTTGATGTAGATCGCCGTCTCGATCATTGCCCCGGTGGCACTCCAGCGCCACCGTAAGCGAGGGGGAGAGAGCCCCCCTCATTATTCTTCTTCCTTGGTTTCCTCCCTAGATGGGAGGAGAGTTCCCCCTCTGTTCATTGGTCTCCTTGGCAGTGAAGGGGCGGGAGCCCCTCCGAGATTGGATCTCCCTCTCTGGTCTCTTCTACTTCGTGTTCCCAGATCTGGCCGAAAATCATTTCTTATATTCCCGGAGATCCGTAACTCCGATTGCGCTGAGATTTTAATAAGATTTCATTTGGATATAAGCTTCCTTGCGCCCGAAGTAGAGGTCCAACCGACGTACGAGATGAGCATAACCCATCACGGCACGCATGGCTCCTCTAGCGCACCCTGGTGGGTTGTGCCCACCACAGGCCTCCATTTGTGGTGATTCCAACTCCCGAAAATCACATATATTCCAAAATAATTATCCATGAAATTTTATTGCATTTGGACTTTGTTTGATATTGATACTCTGCGATACAAAAAACATGCAGAAAACATGAACTGGCACTTGGCAGTGGATCAATAGGTTAGTCCAATAAATCATATAAAAAGTTGCCAAAAGTATGTAAAACTTGTATAATATTGGCATGAAACAATCAAAAATTATAGATACGACGGAGACGTATCATTATAATTATTCTTTATATCATACATGTCATCACAATAATCAGAATAGATACCAACTTTGCTCACATAACCAATTGAAATCTCTTTCGAAATAATGCATTCATCACTAAGTAAAGTCATGACCTCTTCAAATCCACTTTTATCAATATTGTGAAAAGATTCAATACCCTCCAAAGTAGCGGGATCATTAATACCTAGAGTTGACTCTCTTACAAACACACTTTCATCAATATAATTATCATAAATAGGAGGCATATGCTATCATCATAATAAATATTCTCATCAAAACATGGGGGACTAAAAATATCGTATTCATCAAACATAGCATCCCCAAGCTTGTGGCTTCGCATATTATTAGCACCATGGATATTCAAAGAATTGATACTAATAACATTGCAATCATGCTCATCATACAAAGATTCTATGCCAAACATTTTAATGCATTCTTCTTCTAACACTTTGTCACAATTATCAGAATCCTTATTTTCACAAAAAACATTAAAAAGATTAAGCATATGAGGCAACCTCAATTCCATTTTTTGTAGTTTTCTTTTATATACAAAACTGTGGGAGGCGTAGGATGAAGATGGTCTCTCTCAAGCAACCCTGCAACCAAATAACAAAGAGTCTCTTGTGTCCCCAACACACCCAATACAATGGTAAATTGTATAGGTGCACTACTTCAGCGAAGAGATGGTGATACAAGTGCAATATGGATGGTAGATATAGGTTTTTGTAATCTGAAAATATAAAAACAGCAAGGTAACTAGTAGTAAAAGTGAGCGAAAACGGTATTGCAATGCTTAGAAACAAGGCCTAGGGTTCATACTCTCACTAGTGCAAGTTCTCTCAACAATCATAACATAATTAGATCATATAACAATCCCACAACGTGCAACAAAGAGTCACTAATAGCGGAGAACAAACAAAGAGATTATTGTAGGGTACGAAACCACCTCAAAGTTATTCTTTTTGATCGATCTATTGGGCTATTCCTATAAGTGTCACAAACAGCCCTAGAGTTCATACTAAAATAGCACCTTAAGACACACATCAACCAAAACCCTAATGTCACCTAGATACTCCAATGTCACCACATGTAATGTCGGTGATAAATACGTATTCCCCCAAGCATAGGCTTTTGGCCTAAGTTGGTCTATGGCCATGGTTGGCCTGGCGGATATCCATAGTAAAAGTTGGGGTCGTACTGAGATGAAGCGGCTATCGCCTCCTGAGCTGCAGCGTGGCGATGAGCGTCCTCCACCCTCCTATGATACTCATCTGCCTCCTCTCTGGTAATAACATATCTTCCTTTTGCCTGATAATCAAAGAAGGCAGGAGGAGGGAGAGTAATATGGACAGCACGTCGTTTGTCAAAGATTAGTCGATACTGGAGAGGTGATTCATTCCTCTCGACAAACTGGTGGTGAACCATAGCATTAAAGTCTAGGTAAGCAGGGGGTAATTCAATATCATCTTCGTGTATGGCTATACCAATAAAATTAGCTATGCGGGTTGCATAAATTCCACCAAAGAAATCTCCATTAAATCTATTAAGATGCAACCTACGTGCAACAATGGCTCCCAAATTATAAGGTTTATCTCCTAACACAGCACTCCTAAGAATGCTGAGGTCAGGGACACACATGTGGCATGCCTCATCTTTACCATTAATGCATCTACCTATGAAGAGAGCAAAATAATGTATAGCAGGAAAGTGAATGCTGCATATAGTGGCTTGTGTTATATCCCTAGATTCTCCCACAGTTATACTAGCAAGAAAATCTCTAAATTCAGATTCGCGAGGATCCCTGATACTACCCCGTTGTGGAAGTTTGCAAGCAGTGGTAAAATCCTCTATGTCCATAGTGTATTAATTTTCATAAAGATCAAACAGGACAGTTGGAGAATTACGTGAAGATGAAAATTCAAACCTCCTCACAAAGGAACCAGTGAGATAATGATACTGGCTGCACTTCTCTTCCTCGAAGCTCACAAGATCAGCGTTACACAAATATGCGTTAAATTCTTCCTTAATTCCTGCTCGATCCATAAAGTTTTCAAAAGGCCACTCACAAGGACGCACTCGAGCGTCTCTTGGTGGCTCTTCATCAGCATCACGCATTGCAAGCCTGGGTCCTTGCTTCCTTGAAGAATCACCTTTTAACATTTTCCTAAGCATATTTCTTCCTCTGAAAAATTTCTGAAATTTTTAGTAACTTCAAAATAAAAGTAAACCAAACTCAATAATATTGATAACAACTACTCCTACAAGTGCCTAGAGCCTATATCATGCATCAAAACTACTTTTGACCATATAAATTTGACATGCAAGCTCAAGAACAGGGTCACCTAACCAGTATAAATTTGCAATGAATAAAGCACTAGAACAAAAACTAATTGGACAATGGAGGAGTCACATACCAAGGAACAATCTCCCCAAGCAGTTTTGTGAGAGGTGCTTTCAGCAAGGAGATCGAAAATGGCAGCAAAACGAGCCTGGACTCGGGTATGAACTGGATATTCGTGTTTGGGGGAGGAAGAAGGAGTGTGTGGGTGCAAGGATAAGTGGAGGAGGGCCACCGTGGGCCCACGAGGCAGGGGGCGTGCCCCTGACCCTCGTGGACAGGTGCCAGCTCCTCCTGTTGTGTTCTCAGTGCCAAATATTCTCAAATATTCCAGAAAAAATCATATTTAAATTTCAGGGCATTTGGAGAACTTTTATTTTCGGGGTATTTTTATATTGCATGGATAATTCAGATAATAGACAGAAAATACTATTTTATTTTATTTTATTTTATATAAATAACAGAAAGTAAAAGTGGGGTACATAAGGTTGTGCCTTCTAGTTTCATCCATCTCATGCTCATCAAAAGGAATCCACTAACAAGGTTGATCAAGTCTTGTTAACGAACTCATTCCGAATAACATGAAACTGGAGAAATTTCGAATAACACTATGTTACCTCAACGGGGTGCCGGGGTTTCTGATCCACGGGCACCTATGGGACCGGCGAACCGGGTCCCTTTTGGTTCGGCGGGGGGCGGAGGTCGCGCAAAGAGCAGATCGAGGCGGAGCAAGCGGGTGGTTGGTCGCGCGAGGGGTAAATCGAGGTGGAGCACACGAACGATTTACCCAGGTTCGGGCCGCAAGGATGCGTAAAACCCTACTCCTGCTTTGTGGATTGGTATTGATCTCTCGCCCGGGAGCGAGGACGAGCGTGAGTGTGGAAATGCTAAACCTCGCGAGGGCTCTCGAGGTGGCCGACCCCCTCTACGTTGCACACGGGCCTCCTTTTATACTCAAGGGGTTACCGACATAGAGCAACGGGGGCCAAGGGCAAAAGTGGAAAGGGTGCCGTGGGTAGGCACAACTAGGTGCTGTAGTAGGCACAGCTAGCTGCTACAGTGTTATCATACCTAAACCTGACGGCAGGGGACAAGGGCATTAAATGCCCGTCTGTGTCGCCTAGACAGCACCGAAAGGGACCGCTAGGGATGCCACCGTCTTGCCACGGTGGTTGTCTTGTCAGCGCCTTCGTGCCACCGCACGCCCCTAGCTGCACAGCCTCCTGCCACGTGCGCTCGGGAGGGGACCCGGAGCGACGCGTGGGTGGATGTGCTGGAGTGCGGGCGTGGAGTGGGGGCTTGCCGCGGCAAGCGCCTTGCCGCGGCTATCGACTTGTCGCTTCCGGGAGCTTGTCGCTCACCGGGCCTTGTCGGGGCGCGTAGCGCGCCGCGGCAAGTTCCTTGGAATGCCTCAGACGGCCTTCCCGGCAAGCGCCTCTTGCCGGGGTCTTGGGACGCTTCTGATGGCCTTCCCGGCAAGCTCCTCTTGCCGGGGTCTTGCCTTTTTCCCAGCAAGCTCCTCTTGCCGGGGTCTTGTCTTGAGTACTTTGTCCTTGAATGGTCTTCAGAGGGACCACAAGGAATCTTGGCGGCGAACTGGCAGGCCTTGCCGCGGGACGCTACGACTGCCCGTGCACAAGTTCGGGGTACAAGGGTACCCCTACTCTAGTACACTGACAGGAGCCCCCGGGCCTAGGCCAGACACGGTGCCGAGCGCTGTTGGGCCAGGCCCAAAACAGTGCACGGGCACGCGTGGCCTAGGTCACGCCGCACCTTCCTCCGCTTCCCCCCGTGCCCTCCCCCCAAACGGCACGCGTTGGATGCGGCGTCGTGGGGGAGGTCGTGGGGGTTCCTTCTCTCGAAATGCGGAACGTCCGCCCCCTTCCCCCTTTAAGAGCAGGGGAAGCGGGGGCAGTTGGCCCATTCGCCCGTTGCCGTTCCCAATCTCGGAAATCTCTGCCGCCCTCTCACCTCCCCAAAGCAGAGAGAGAGAGAGCAGCGCTCCGCCCTCCGCCGCCGCCAGCACCACCAACGCCGTCGACCCCCTCCACTGCTTCCGCCATGGCTCCGAAAGCCGACAGGGGGAAGACCGTGAAGACGACCGAGGCGCATCGGCTCGCGGCACTGCGGAAGACGCGGGCTGTTTTCCCCCCCAGGCTCGGCGCGATGGAGCTGAAGGCGGACTATTCTCTGTTCTGGTCGGCGGAGACGCGCGCGCATCCGCGCACAAGAGTTCTCCCCGCCGCCGCCTGTGAGACTATCCCAAATGGGTATGCCTTCTTCGCGTTGTTCTTCTATTGCGGGCTCTGCCCGCCCTTCTCTGATTTCTTCTGTGACGTCATGAACACCTATGGGTTCCACCTCCTCGACTTCACCCCCAATGCCGTTCTGACGATGGCAGTTTTCGCGCATCTCTGCGAAAACTTTGTCGGAGTTCTTCCCAATGTGGCCCTCTTCCGCCATTTCTTCACTCCTCGAGTAGAGAGAGGAGAGCCTCTATCCGGCGGGATCGCCTGGAAATCGAGGCCCGGCAAGAAGGAGACCTATCTGGAGGGAGAGTTCCGCGGCAAGTGGGAGGAGTGGAGGGCTGACTGGTGCTGGATTGTCGAGGAGAGTCCGCAGCCTTTCACCGCCCGGCGCCAAACCCCGGTGGCGCGCGGCGACGACTGGAGCGACCTGGCCCTGGAGGACGACAGGCTGGGGATCGCCGTCACCAGGATCCTGCGTCTCCGGAATGCCGGGCTCACTGTCGGCGCGGTTGGCGCAGACTTCCTTCGCTGCCGCATCGCCCCCCTGCAAGAGCGGGGGAGGCCAACTTGGGAGTTCAAGAACGCGACAGACATTATGAGGCTGCGGCCGGGCCTCAATTACAACTTCACAGTTCTGGAACTCCACGCGATGCTGCAGGAGCTGTTCAGGTATGACCCCCAGCATCCCGAGGTGTTCAGGTTGCCGGGGGGCGTCGTGCCCTTGTGCAACAACTCCGCGCTCGATCGCATTCGCGCAATGATGCCGGAATGCGACTCGCACGGGATTGAGCCAACTTGGCAGGAGCCTGCCGACGAGGTCGTGCAGCACTTCTTCGACAACTTGGTGGAAGTGGCCGTCCGCCCCGACGAGAAAGACGGCCTCACTCGCGACACCACTGATGCGGAGATGGCGCGTATCGCCACCAGGCTGGAGGAGGCGGTGGCAGTCACAGCCGCGGGCGAGTTTGGGTTCACCGCCGCGGAAGCAGACGCGGCAGAAGTGGCGAGCTGTGGCGAGCAAGGGGAGTCTGCCGGCAAGGAGGGGCTTGCTGGGCAAGGTGCTGAGCCGAGCGAGCTTATCAACAATACGGGCAGCTCGCGGCAAGTCGACTCCTCTTCCTCCTTGCCTCCGGACAGCCCACCAGAAGCGGAGCCCCCAGCACCGCCCAGGAGGCGTCTCCACAAGGTTGGCGACGGGGCGGGGCGGCAAGCGGGTCAACAGTCACCACGCCGCGTGGCGCACTCAACTGTAGCAAACACCGTTGCCGCGGGAGCGCCTCATGCTACGACGGCAACTGGAGCGGGGTCTAGCCGGACCGCCGCTTCGGTTCCTGCTGCTTCCCGTGCCGCGCCGACAGCCGGAGCGGGGTCTTCTCAGACCGCCACCACCGCTCTTGCTAAGCGGCCAAGGGAAGCTTCTCCTCCGCCTCCTCGCTCTGGGAGCGCGCCGGGCTTCGACTTCTCCGCTCTGAGCTCCGACGAGGAGGATGAAGAAGAGTAAGCTTTTCTTGCTGCACTCGCATTTCTTCGGTTTTTGCTGTTGTTCTTGCTTCTCAATTGCTTTTTCCTGAGCCTATTCCTTTTTTAGGACTCTGGCCCAGAGAGCGGCAAAGAGAGCTAAGGCTCCGGCGGTCATCATCGAGGACGTGCCCACCAGGACAACAGGTGGCGCGCCCGAGACAACCTTGCCGGACCTGGCGACTTTCCTCCATGGCAGCCCCCAGCGTAAGTGTGTGAACTTTTTGCCGCGTTGAGGCGCGCATGGGTACTTGTCTTTGCTAATATCCGCTTGTTTCCTTGCGTAGGAGCAGAGCAGCCTCACCAGGAGCGTCGGGAGACAGCCCCCGGCATGCCACCTACTTCAACTACGCCGCCCAGGGAAAATTCTCCGGCAAGAGATTCTCCGGCAGGGGTGGCTCTCTGGCAAGGGGGAGCTCTCCGCCAAGGGACGGCGCCAGCATCCCCCCAGCGGCAGAGACCATGGCCACCGAGCCCAGCGCAGGTAATCTTCTTGCTTCAAATCTTCCCTTGGGTTCTTCTTCTTCTGGTCTCTTTGAGTTTTTGTCAGATTTTGCTTGACTCTTCTCCCCTTGGCCGGCCGTCAGATCCATCCGCTGGGGAGCAGATGGAGAGAGAGGCCGCCGCCGATGAAGCTGCCGGTGTTGGAGACGCGCCGGCGCCGAGGCCGCCAAGGCTGGTACCGCGGCGGCTGGCGAGGGGTCTGGCGATCGTACTGATGGCCCAGAGGCCGCAGGAGCGCCAGGCGCTGCACCGACCGCCGTCCCGTCCGCCGAAGCCGCAGCGCCAAGCATCGAGGAGCCCCAGCCGGGCGTTTACTTGAAAGCCGGCGAAGGCGTCTTCATCAACCTCCCCTGGGCATCAAGCTCCAGGGCGCCGGTCGAGGGGGAGATCTTCGACGGGGAAGTGCTTGCCTCTGCGGGTCTGAAGCTGGTCGATGCGCCAAGCAGCAGTAGCAACGAGCCCGAAGAGGAGCGGCTGCTGCGCAGGTTGATGTCGCTCTACCGCGCGCGACAAGCCAAGCTGGAGTCCCGCGAGGCGCTTTTCGCGAAGGCGGGAGCAGACATTGAGAAGCGCGCAGACGAGCTCGCGGGTTTCCACCGGGAAGCCGTCCGATCCTTGGCAGAGGAGCGGGAGCAGCTTGCTGAGGCGAAGAAGGCCTTTCTCCTCGAGAAGGCCGAAGCCGAAGAGCTGCAGCGACTTGCCGCCATGAAGCTAGCCGCGGAAGTGGGCGAGCAGGCACAGCGGAAGGTCAACCTCGACACTCACGAGGAGGAGCTCACCGCGCGCGAGGAGAAGCTGGGTGGAGCCCTCAAGCAAGCGGAGGACGCTGCCGCCGCTGCCGAGGCCGCCAAAAAGGTGCTGGAGATGAAGGTGGTGCAGCTGGAGGCTGACCGCAAGGCATATGGCGAAGAGCTCAGCGCCGCCAAGGACTCCAACGCCGCCCTCGAGTCGAGGCTGGTCGCTTTGACCAAGGCGCTGGACGGCGCCAAGGAGCGGGAGGCGGCCTTGAAGAAGGAGATCGACGCCGACAAGGCGTTGCTGGAGGGTGCTGCCACCACCCAAAACGCCTTTAGGGATACGGTGGAGCACTGGACAGAGAGCCTTGTGAACGCCGCCGGGGACATCGACAAGGAGCTGGCGCAGCTGGGGGTGGAGGACTTCGGGTACTCCTCCGACGAAAACCTCCAACCTAGCGCCAAGCTCACTATGTTCTTCCAACGCGTGGCGACGGCGCTCCAGCGGCTCCGGGATGAGATCCCAAAGCGGCTGGCCGACGAGTCGCGTGAGATCTGTGCGGGAGCCCTTCAGAAGGTGTTGATGAAGGTGGCCTTCCGCAATCCAGGCCTCGGCCTCCACAACGTCCTCAGATCCTTGCCGCCTGATATCGATCAGGAAGAGCTCAAGGCCCTTGTCGCACCCATTGTGGACAAGGTGAGCGGGATCAAGAGGGTCGAGGGTGACCGCGTCTAGGCCGCCGGCTTCCTTCTTTCCTTGTCGCTGCTAGCGATGTTATAGAAAACATTTATTAGAGCTGCGACAAGCTACTTTGTAATATAATTTTCTTCTGGATAGCCATTGCAATGTTATTCCCTTTACTTGACTCCTCCCTTTGTATGTTTTTGCCCTACGCTTTTAGGGAACTTGCCGGTGCAGGCATCCGGTCCGCGAGCGCTGAGCGCGGAACTGGCGGTGCCGCTACTGACAAGAAACCTTGTCGCAGTCAGCTGCAGCTCACTTAAGTTGCTGAGCGGGGCTCGAAGCAAAGTAAGGGCGCGGCTAGTGTAGCAACTAGCCGCAGCTAACTTACGTTGTTGAGCAGGCTCAAAACGATGCAAGGGCGCGGCTAGTGTAGCAACTAGCCACAGCTCACCTAATGTTGTTGAGCGAGCTCGAAACAACGCAAGGGCGCAGCCAGCTACGAGTTGGCTCCTCCGCGCACAGGTTTCCCATACAAAGTGCAGTCGTTCAAGGGAGATAACTTGAAATTTAAAAAATTTGGCTGCTCAAACTTTGGCAACTTAGCTTTTCTGTCGTTTGCTTCCCAGCAAGACGAAATTCTTGAACGACGCCTGGTCCATATCCTTCTCTTCTCCCCTTTCCCCCTGGCAAACTTGTGGGCGGGGGATCCTTTCTTTCCTTGGAAGAAGGAAGAAAAGAAAGAAGAGAAAATAAAGATAGAGAGCCTAGCAGCTCGTCAACGCTTGCCATGGTGTTGGTGCTGCACAAATGTCAGATCATATATGCCAGAAATTAGAAAGCATAAAATTGACAAAATGTGCGGAGCACGCGGGCTCTGCTGCGCACGGGATCTGCGCCCGGCCTCGTACAAAGGATTACATGCAACAGCGGCAAGACTTTGTACAAGAGGTGGTTGCCGGAATGGGTTCCGGCAACCGCGCCTTACGGGTAAAATTCACGAAGATGCTCGATGCTCCAGGAGTTGCTCACTGGGATGCCATCTTCGGTCTCAGGGCGGCCGGCGCCGGGCCCAGTGACTCGTTTCACCCGGTAAGGGCCTTCCCATTCCGGCGTCAACTTTGTATGTTTTTACCCCACGCTTTTAGGGAACTTGCCGGCGCAGGCATCCAGACCGCGAGCGCTGAGCGCGGAACTGGCAGTGCCGCTACCGGCAAGAAACCTTGTCGCAGCCAGCTGCAGCTCGCTTAAGTTGCTGAGCGGGGCTCGAAGGAAAGTAAGGGCGCGGCTAGTGTAGCAACTAGCCGCAGCTAACTTACGTTGTTGAGCAGGCTCGAAACAATGCAAGGGCGCGTCTAGTGTAGCAACCAGCCGCAGCTCACCTAATGTTGTTGAGCGAGCTCGAAACAACGCAAGTGCGCAGCCAGCTACGAGCCGGCTCCTCCGCGCACAGGCTTTTCATACAAGGTGAGCCGATCCAGGGGGGTAACTCAAAAATTAGAGATCTGGTTGCTCAGGCTTTGGCAACTTATCTGTTCTGGGCGTGTTGACGTGCATGGTGACCTTGGGCGCTTCGGGATCCACCAGCTCGATCTTGATCCAGCGAGCGCATGGTACTGTGAGTACCATGACGCTGCCGGTCCCGCACCTCCTGAGATGAGCGCGGTGCATGCACGGACGCCGAGGTCTTGGAGTGCGCCCGGTCGTTGTGGGATCCGGCCACGCCGCCGATGGGCAGCGCAGCCTTGTCCTGGGACCTGGCAGCACCAAGAGTTCCCTCGTCGATGCGTGTCCTTCCGCCGGCGCCTGCCCCGCCGTCCGTTTGCTCCGGCAGTGGGTGGCTCGGCGCGGACGGAGCAGCTGCCTCCGAGACTTTCTTCTTCGGCGGCGTGTTGATGAAGATGGTGAAGATCGATGAAGAAGATGAAGATCTAGCCCGCAAGAACGCCGGATCTAATTCACACCACTTCGACGCCCCCTACCTGGAGCGCCAGAGATGCCGGGGTTTCTGATCCACGGGCACCTATGGGACCGGCACGGGGATATGTACATCCCCAATAATAAGAATATCATATTTCTTCTTGACAGTAGGAAGAGGAAATTCAAAACCTCCAAAAATAATCGATGGAATTTTTCCAATAGAATTGATACTGTGGACTTGAGGTTGTTTCCTCGGAAAGTGTAACGTATGCTCATTACCATTAACATGAAAAGTGACATTTCCTTTAGTGCAATCAATAACAGCCCCTGCAGTATTCAAAAAGGGTCTTCCAAGGATAATAGACATACTATCGTCCTCGGGAATATCAAGAATAACAAAGTCCATTAAAATAGTAACATTTGCAACTACAACAGGCACATCCTCACAAATACCGATAGGTATAGCAGTTGATTTATCAGCCATTTGCAAAGATATTTCAGTAGGTGTCAACTTATTCAAATCAAGTCTACGATATAAAGAGAGAGGCATAACACTAACACCGGCTCCAAGATCACATAAAGCGGTTTTAACAAAGTTTCTTTTAATGGAGCATGGTATAGTGGGTACTCCTGGATCTCCTAGTTCCTTAGGTATTCCACCCTTAAGAGTATAATTAGCAAGCATGGTGGAAATTTCAGCTTCCGGTATCTTTCTTTTATTAGTAAAAATATCTTTCATATACTTAGCATAAGGATTCATTTTGAGCATATCAGTTAATCGCATACGCAGAAAGATAGGTCTAATCATTTCAGCAAAGCGCTCAAAATCCTCATCATCCTTTTTCTTGGATGGTTTGGGAGGAAAAGGCATGGGTTTCTGAACCCATGGTTCTCTTTCTTTACCGTGTTTCCTAGCAACAAAGTCTTTCTTATCATAACGTTGATTCTTTGATTGTGGGTTCTCAAGATCAACAACAGGTTCAATTTCTATATCATTATCATTACTAGGTTAAGCATCATCATGAACATTATCATTAACATTATTACTAGTTTCAGGTTCATTACCAGATTGTGTTTCAGCATCAGAAATAGAAATATCATTTGGATTCTCAGGTGTTTCAACAATAGGATCACTAGAAGCATGCAAAGTCCTATCATTTTCCTTTTTCTTCCTATTAGAAGGACTAGGTGCATCCACATTATTTCTCTGAGAATCTTGCTCAATTCTCTTAGGGTGGCCTTCAGGATACAGAGGTTCCTGAGTCATTTTACCACCTCTAGTCATAACTCTAACAGCATTATCATTATCCTTACTATTCAATTCATTGAGCAAATCATTTTGAGCTTTAAGTACTTGTTCTACTTGAGTGGTAACCATAGAAGCATGCTTACTAATAAGTTTAAGTTCACCTTTGACATTAGCCATATAATCACCCAAGTGTTCAAGCATATTTGAATTGTATTTCAATTGTCTACCAAAATAAGCATTAAAATCTTCTTGCTTAGCCATAAATTTATCAATCTCATCTAAGCATGGGCTAGCAAACTTAGTAAATGGGATTTCAGCTTTATCATATCTATAGAGAGAATTTACCTTTACTACCTGTGCTGAGTTATCAAGACCATGAGTTTCTTCAATAGGTAAAGGATTAAGATCATATGTTTCTTCAACAAGCGGCAAATTAAGACCATGTATTTCTTCAATAGGAGGTAAATTCTTAACATCTTCAGCTTTAATACCTTTTTCTTTCATAGATTTCTTTGCCTCTTGCATATCTTAAGGACTAAGAAATAGAATACCCCTCTTCTTCGGAGTTGGTTTAGGAATAGCCTCAGGAATTGGCTCCGGAGGTGTCCAATTATTTTCATTTGTCAACATATTATTCAATAGATTTCAGCTTCATCCGGCGTTCTTTCCCTGAAAACAGAACCAGCACAACTATCCAGGTAATCTCTGGAGGCATAGGTTAGTCCATTATAAAAGATATCAAGTATTTCATTTTTCTTAAGAGGATGATCAGGCAAAGTATTGAGTAACTTGAGAAGCCTCCCCCAAGCTTGTGGGAGACTTTCTTCTTCAATTTGCACAAAATTATATATATACCTTAAGGCAGCCTGTTTCTTATGAGCAGGGAAATATTTAGCAGAGAAGTAATAAATCATATCCTGGGGACTACGCACACAACCAGGATCAAGAGAATTAAACCATATCTTAGCATCACCCTTTAATGAGAACGGAAATATTTTAAGGATATAAAAGTAGGAGTTCTCTCATCAGTAGTGAACAGGGTGGCTATATCATTTAATTTAGTAAGATGTGCCACAACAGTTTCAAATTCATAGCCATGAAAAGGATCAGATTCAACCAAACTAACTATATCAGGATCAACAGAGAATTCATAATCCTTATCAGTAACACAGATAGGTGAAGTAGCAAAAGCAGGGTCAGCTTTCATTCTAGCATTAAGAGATTGCTGCTTCCATTTAGCTAATAACCTCTTGAGTTCGTATCTATCTTTGCAAGCTAAAATAGCAAAAGATGCTTCTTTATCAAAAACATAACCCTTAGGAATAACAGGCAAGTCTTCATCATCACTTTCATCAATATTATCATATTCAATATTTTCAATCTCTCTAACCCTAGCAAGTTGTTCATCAAGAAATTCACCAAGTGGCACAGTAGTATCAAGCATAGAAGTAGTTTCATCGTAAGTATCATGTATAGCAGAAGTGGCATCATCAATAACATGCGACATATCAGAACGAATAGCAGAAGCAGGTTTAGGTGTTGCAAGCATACTCAAAACAGAAGGTGAATCAAGTGCGGAGCTAGATGGCAGTTCCTTACCTCCCCTCGTAGTTGAGGGATAAATCTTAGTTCTTGGATCTTTCAAGTTCTTCATAATGATAGGCAGATATAAATCCCAAGTGACTCAAAGAATAGAGCTATGCTCCCCGGCAACGGCGCCAGAAAATAGTCTTGATAACCCACAAGTATAGGCGATCGCAACAATTTTCGAGTGTAGAGTATTCAACCCAAATTTATTGATTCAACACAAGGGGAGCCAAAGAATATTCTCAAGTATTAGCAGCTGAGTTGTCAATTCAACCACACCTTGAAACTTAATATCTGCAGCAAAGTATTTAGTAGCAAAGTAATATGATAGTAGTGGTAATAGTAGCAAAAGGTAACAATAGTAAAAGTTATGTTTTTGGTATTTTGTAGTGATGATAGCAATAGCAACGGAAAAGTAAATAAGCGAAGAACAATATATGGAAAGCTTGTAGGCAATGGATCGGTGATGGAGAATTATGCTGGATGCGGTTCATCATGTAACAATCATAACCTAGGGTGACACAGAACTAGCTCCAGTTCATCAATGTAATGTAGGCATGTATTCCGAATATAGTCATATGTGCTTATGGAAAAGAACTTGCATGACATCTTTTATCCTACCCTCCCGTGGCAGCGGGGTCCTATTGGAAACTAAGGGATATTAAGGCCTCCTTTTAATAGAGTACCAGAACAAAGCATTGACACATAGTGAATACATGAACTCCTCAAACTATGGTCATCACCGGTAAGTATCCCAATTATTGTCACTTCGGGGTTAACGGATCATAACACACAATAGGTGACTATAGACTTGCAATATAGGATCAAGAACTCTCATATATTGATGAAAACATAATAGGTTCAGATCTGAAATCATGGCACTCGGGCCCTAGTGGCAAGCATTAAGCATAGCAAAGTCATAGCAACATCAATCTCAGAACATAGTGGATACTAGGGATCAAACCCTAACAAAACAAACTCGATTACATGATAGATCTCATCCAACCCATCACCGTCCAGCAAGCCTACGATGGAATTACTCACGCACGGCGGTGAGCATCATGAAATTGGTGATGGAGGATGGTTGATGATGACGATGGCGACGGATTCCCCTCTCCAAAGCCCCGAACAGACTCCAAATCAGCCCTCCCGAGAGGTTTTAGGGCTTGGCGGCAGCTCTGTGTCGTAAAAAGCGATGAATTCTTCTCTCTGATTTTTTTCTCCCTGAAACCAACTATATAGAGTTGGAGTTGAGGTCGGAGGAGGTCCAGGGGGCCCACGAGTTAGGGGGCGCGCCCCCACCCCCGTGGACAGGTGGTGGGCCCCTGGCCTTTATCTTTTGCACATAAATAACTCCATGGTAATTCTGCTGAAAACAACGTCAGTCCGGGTCAGTTCCATTCAAATCATGCAAGTTAGAGTCCAAAACAAGGGCAAAAGTGCTTGGAAAAATAGAAACGACGAAGACGTATCACGCTGATGAACCTTGTTAGCACGCGCCTGGCGGCTGCGGCCACGCTTTCATCGGAGTGGGCCGCCGGAGTTGCCCTGACGAAGCGGGTCCAAGTCCCCATCTTTCACTGGCGACGATTGAACAGTGAAATGATATTTGGGGAGCGAGCTAGTGTTCTTGACATGTCGGCTGCGGACTGTAGCCGACGCACCTTCTCGCGTAAGCCATATGTGTACTATACTCTGACGGTGCTCCAAGATTTTTGTGTTGCATCTCACACGGTTGGTGATAAGTAAATGTGTGCGATCTACTTGATTTTTTGTCTTGGTTTGAATTACATAATGGGGTCACAGCGGCAAAGGAGGGTGTTTGAATTGCTAAAACTTTTATCTGCAGTGAACATGCAACTATAGGTGTGTCATCAAAAAATTGGAATTATTCAGAGTTCGTTTGGACATTTTTATACATTAACTTTGTTTTTAGGCTTTTCAGGTGCACAATTCAAAATTAAACTACATGACATGCTCCGGTGCATCAAAATGGGTTGTAAAATCATATATGTCACCATGGGTTGATGCTTATGTCCCATGCAAGAAATGGGGATGAACTTCAAACACCACGGCGCCCACTACATAAAAGACACATCCGTGACATCTTGGGCTGAACGAATTTTTTTTTCTGTCATACATATGACACTTCTATGACGATAATTGTGACAAAACCTGGTATCATCATAGATGTGGTGGGCTCATACTTCTATGACAAAAAATCATGACAGAAAATGGGCTTTTCATCCTGGGTGGGCCAGAGACGCAGCTGCATGACATTCTTTGGGCCGTCCATGAAAAAAAAACCATGGTAGAAGTGGGGGCGAGGAAAATTTCGGGGAGTTTCCGGTTACGGTGGGAGGTCGGGGGCCGAGCGATGCGCGTTTCTCTCGTACACGTACGCACATTTGTGCGAGGTGTTGGCTCTAACTGAACCCGAGCGAGGCGTTGGGCTCTAACTGAACCCGAGCGATTGCATTGCAGCCTACGCGTTACTGAACCCGATCGAGCAATTCCTTCGCTACTGTTGCTAATTGAAGCCGATCGATTGGATGAACATTGAGCGTTTGGGGGGGGGGGGTTGGAGGAACAGTGAGCGGCGGCGTTGCCTCTGGATGAATAGGACCCCGTGGTGTGGAGAGCTGGATGAACAGTATTCGGTGGAGAGGTGCCCGTGGAGGGGTAGTTGAATAGGACCCCGTGGTGTGGAGGGATGGATGAACAGTAGACGGTGGAGGGGTGCCCGTGGAGGGGTGGTTGAACAGTAGCCGCTGGAGTAGCGTGCGGTGGAGGCTGGATGAACAGGAGCCCGTGGAGGCTGGAGGAGGTCGACGGTAGCCCGTGGAGGCTGGCGGAGGTCGACGGTGGAGATGAACAATATCCCGTGGAGCCATGTTTTGCGGTACGCCACACCCCTCCCGATGAACAGGACCCCCATTTCGACCGTAGGAGGTCCGTTTTGTCCGTTTTGCGGTACGCCACACCCCTCCCGATCAATAGGACCCCCGATTCGACCGTAGGAGGTCCGTTTCGTCCGTTTTGCGGTACGCCACACCCCTCCCGATGAACAGGATCCCGTTTTGAATGTGGCCGGTCGAACACAAGGCTGTTTCCTCCGTTCTGCAGTACGCCAGGCCTCGTTTCCATCGCCTGTTCCGTCCAAGCCCTCCTGATGAACACGACCACACATTCCGTTCCGACCCAACCGGTTGGCTCCCACGCGTTCCGTTGCCTCCCGATGAACATGATGCATTCCGTTGCCTCCCCATGAACATGACGCATTCCGTTGCCTCCCCATGAACACGACGACGATGTTGTTTCTCCGTTCCGACCCAGCCATGTCAACGAGCCCTCGCCGTACGTATGCGCGAGTAGGCATTCGAGACCCCGCCCGTATGTACACATATGTGGCCGTATTTTCTTTCTTGCACCCTGGCCGTTGTACGTACGTGTACATGCTACGTGCGCGCCTCTACTACGACACGTGCGCGCCTCTACATCCACTAGTATATATGTACGTACACGTTCGTGACCAGAATGACAACATTACGTACACTTCGACCAGGTGGGTCCCGACTGTCAGGCACTTCCTTGCGTGCAAAGATGTAGCTGGTGGGTCCCAGCAGTCAGGGGGGCAAATCGTTTTGTTTTTTTGCCCGGACGCACTTCCTTGCGTGCGAAGGTGTAGCTGGTGGGTCCCAGCAGTCAGGGGGAAACGTTTTTTCACGAAATACGGTGGCCCGTCCGGTGGGTCCCCGCTGTCAGGTGGAGGAATAATTATTTGCGCGTAATAAGGAGGCACTTCCTTGCTGCGGCTGTGGACCCAGCTGTCAGCGTCTGCACGCACAGTACTCTTCCGATGGAAGTCGGTCATTGACCACATTGACCACGCCACACCGAGAGCACCACGGTGGTGGACGATGGCGAGACCTAGGAAGGGGACGACACAGAGGCAGGGAAGACTCAGCAGTTGTTTCCCACGCGGAAGGGAGTATGACTGTACGAGGGTTTACTGGTTCGTCTGCCGTCACCGGAGAATAATAGCAGGTGTGGGTGAGTAGAGGGATGGCTAGGCCAGTGATGGGAGTACGGTGGGGCCGTGAGGCCTGCGCGGCAGCACAGCCGGCCGCGGGGAGGATGGAGCAGGCAGTCCCGCCGGCACTTGTTTGAGCGGCTGGAGCAGGAAGAGCAGAGATTGAATAAGCACGACGGCCGTTGGATGGACATCCAACAGTCAATGCTTGTCCTTCAACCTTTTTTAGGAAAGCCTCAAATCTGTGGAAAATAGCATACAACCCATCTGCCATTATTTCTAATAATTTACAGCCCATTTGCTAATTCTTAAGGTTTTTTTTGGAGCCCATATTCTTTTTGTTAGCATTACAGCCCATATTGTGGCCACGGTTAAAAAATTATACGAAATTTTGCATATTTCGGTGCGGTCCGAACTGTTTTTAATCCCGAAATTTTGACTCACATTCAAACTGATTTTAAAAATAAATGTATATCAATATAAAATCCAACAAATTCTCCATGTATAAAAATTAATG
Organism: Triticum urartu; assembly: GCF_003073215.2. Lineage (NCBI taxonomy): Eukaryota > Viridiplantae > Streptophyta > Magnoliopsida > Poales > Poaceae > Triticum > Triticum urartu. The sequence goes on along the minus strand of NC_053027.1, from coordinate 372,328,174 downwards.
TAATTTAAAATCTTGAAATGAAAAAAAGATATTTGAAACTAATTGCCGGTTTGATGTGTTTTAAAAATGTACATCCCATTTCTCATTACCGATGGGCCATTTTCTCGGCCAGCCGAATGAAAGCTCTCCTCGTCTTGAAAGATTTACAGCCCAACAGGCTTGACGAAGCGATTTACTTGGCAAATCACAAGAAAACTGGGTTGTGGCCATGGACCCAGCTGTCAGCCTCCCCACGTACAGTACTCTTCCGATGGAAGTCGTTCCTTGGTCATGTTGACCACGCCGCGCGGAGAGCACCATGGCCAGGCCTAGGAAGGGGACGACATGGAGCCGGGGAAGACGCGGCAGTGGAAGCCCGTGTGGAGAGGAGTATGAGGGTTCACTAGTTCGGCTGGGCCTGGCCAGCGGTGGGAATAGTAGGGGGCGGTGAGGCCTCTACGGCAGCACAGCCGGCCACGGGAGGCAGGAGCATGCGACACGACCGGCCCTGCTTTGGGCGGCTGGAGCAAGAAGACCAGAGGTTGGAGAAGCACTACGGCCATTGGATGGACATCGTACGGTCACTGGAGCTAGAATCATTCATATTGAGTAAGTTGACAAAGCCCTTCATCCCCGTCAACTTAGTAGGCCCACAAGTCAGCCTCCCACCAAGGTGGGTCCCAGCTAGCCGGGGGAGTATTCATTTTTTTGTGCGTAATAAGGAGGCACTTCCGGTGGGTCCGAGCTGACAGCGGGGCGACGTTTTTTTCGTGAAATACGGTGGCCCGTCCAGTGGGTCCCAACAGTCAGGGGGAAATGATTTTTTTCGGAAAATACTGGTGGCCCGTCCGGTGGGTCACCGCTGTCAGGTGGAGGAATAATTATTTTCCGTGTAATAAGGAGGCACATCCTTGCGGCTGCCGTGGACCCAGCTGTTAGCCTCTCCACATACACTACTCTTTCGATGGAAGTCGGTCGTTGACCACATTGACCATGCCGCGTCGAGAGCACCACGGCGGTGGACGACGGTGAGGCCTAGGAAGGGGACGACGCAGAGCCGGGCAAGACGCGGTAGTGGATGCCCACGCGGAGAGGAGTACGAGCGTTCACTGGTTCGGCTGCGGTGTGAGGCTGTCGTCGCCGCAAAATAATAGGGGGTGTGGGTGAGTGGAGGGATGGCCTGGCCAGTGGTGGGAGTAGTATGGGGCGGTGAGGCCTCCGCGGTAGCACAGCCGGCCATGGGAGGCAGGAGCAGGCGGCACGACCGGTGCTGCTTTGGGCAGCTGGAGCAAGAAGACCAGAGGTTGAAGAAGCACTATGGCCATTGGATGGACATCATACGGTCACTGGAGTATTGACTAGTTGACAAACCCCTCCGTCCCCGTCAACTTAGTAGGCCCACAAGTCAGCCCAACAATATGGTGGGTCCCAGCTAGCAGGGGGGTATTCATTTTTTTGGGCGTAATAAGGAGGCACTTCCTTGCGTGCGAAGATATAGCTGGTGGGTCCGACCTGTCAGCGGGGGGAACATTTTTTCGTGAAATACAGAGGCCCTTCCTGTGGGTCCTAGCTGTCAGGTGGAGGAATCATTATTTTGCACGTAATAAGGAGGCATTTCCTTGTGTGCGGCCGTGGACCCAGCTATCAGCCTCTCCACGTACAGTCCACTTCCGATGGATGTCATTCATTGACCACGTTGACCAGGCCGCGCCGAGAGCACCAGGGCGGTGGATGACGGCGAGGCCTAGGAAGGGAATGACACGGAGCCAGGGAATACTCGGCAGTTGTTTCCCACGCGGAGGAGTACGGGGGTTTACTGGTTCGTCTGCCATCGCCGGAGAATAACAACATGTGTGGGTGAGTAGAGGGATGGCTAGGCCACCGATGGGAGTATGGTGGGGCCGTGAGGCCTGCGCGGCAGCATAGCCGGCTGCGGGAGGAGGGAGCAGGCAGTCCCGCCGGTGCTTGTTTGAGCGGCTGGAGCATGAAGAGCAGAGATTGAAGAAGCACGACAGCCGTTGGATGGACATCCAATAGTCACTGCTATCGTGTGTTGACTGTTACGGGGCGTTGCGTGTGCGTCAACCTTTTTTTTATGAAAGCATACGCGTCAACCTGTAGTAGGCGCACAAGTCAGCCTCAAATCTGTGGAAAACAGCATACAACCCATCTGCCATTATTTCTAATAATGTACAACCCATTTGCTAATTCTTAAGAATTTTTTTGGAGCCCATCTTCTTTTTGTTCGCATTACACCCCATATTGTGGCCACGATTAAAAAGTATACAATATTTTGCATATTTCAGTGCGGTCAACTGTTTTTAATCCATAAATATTGAATCACATTCAAACTATTTTGAAAAATAATTTATATATATATAATCCAAATAATTGTCCACGCATAAAAATCTATGGAATTTAAGATCTTGTAATGAAAAAAAATTGAAACTAATTCCTGGTTTGATGTGTTTTAAAAATGTATAGCCCATTTCTAGGCAAACCGAATGAAACTCTCCTCGTCTTGAAAGATTTGCAGCCCAGCAGGGCCGATAAAGCAAGTAGGCCTAGTTTGGGTATTTCTTAAAAAAAAGAACGGGGCTAGCCATTTTCAGCAAGAAAAAAAACACAACTGGGCTCATGATGTGGTAAACATAAATAAAACCCTGGCTAGACGGGCCACAGCCCCTGCACAACCCCGTTGTTACCCTGATCCATCGCTAAAACTAGTATAAATAACAATTGCTTGTTCCTTAAAAAAACTGCGTGACTTGCTGGGTCCCAGGTGTCAGCCGCTCGTAGTGTAATTCTCTCGTTTATTGACTATGTTGACAATGGCGTGATCCCCAGATGTCCAACCATTAGGAGGAACCATATTTTTGGGCTTGTACTATAGAGGCACTTACTTGCGTACTACCATGACGCTGGTGGGTCCCTACTTTCATCCTCTCCACGTACAGTCATCTCCTTGTTCCTCTCGGTTGTTGATGACATTGACAACGCAAGAGGGCGGCGCACCGCGCACGGCGAGCGAACCAAGGCCGCAAGGCGGAGGACGAGGCGAGGCCTCGGACGGAACGAACATGAGCCGTTGAAGATGCGCCGGTCCAGTCGCAGGTGGAGGGGAGTACGAGGGTTGACTGGTTCAGGCGCGGGTGCGTGTTGGGGTTGATGTCGCCGGAGAATAACAGGACGTGTGGGGGAATAGAGGGAGGTAGTGGCCAACATTGGAGGGTACGTACGGTAGGGCGGCGGGGCACAGCCAGCCATGGGAGGCGGGAGCAGGCGGAGCCGACGGGGTGGTTTGGTTTGGGCGGCTGGAGGAAGAAGAAGACAAGAGATAGAATATACACGACAGATGTTGGATGTCAATCCAACGGCTGGTAGGCAGAATCGTTTGTTGACTGGCTAGTAAGTCGACACCACCTTGGATAGGCTATTTCCTCACGGGTCCCAAATGTCAGAATCCAAATCTGTCATGGTCATGCAGCCTTTCCTATGAAAATTTACAACCCATTTGATGTGCTAGTTCAAAATAAGTTTGTGGATGCTGGTGGGGGCTAATCACTTGGCTTCTGTAATGCACAGTGAGCTCAAGCAGCCGGCGAGAGTGATGTTATTTCCCTTGGCTGAGATTTGTTACAATATTTCACTCTAAATTAAACAAATGGCAAGCCATTTGCCTTGTTTCAAAGAAAATATGACAGTCACAGCCGAGTTGAAAAGGGCAGGAACATCTAACTCCAGCTTACAAACTATACAAAAGCACGAGGGTTAATTGTTCATCAGGTTTACAAAAAAACCAGATTGAAAAGGGCAACAACATCTAACTCCAGCACTGTTTTCGGCAGTCACAGTCAAATGGATCGGTCAGGTCCATAGAATGAACATCCTGGGTCGTAAAATTTACTGGATTATGACCACAATATGTTGTAAATAGAAGCCTGGCATGTTTAGAAGCTCTTTTGCCCACCTGAAACTCCTTTTTTTCCTCTTCGACATACCCATCCGTCAAAACCATGCTGCTGATAAACTTAAGTCTGATGAACAATAGTAACCTCGCATTCAGCAAGAAGAATGTGACAAATTTTGTGTTTGCACAGTTGGCTACATATTGTTCTAGCGTTATTGTCTTCAATCGAATCTCATGAGAAGTGAGAAAATCCCGATGCTTACGAATCCACCGATTGGTTATAACTTTCTTACCCCGTCCTGTTGCCTAAATAGACATGAAGATTGAAAACAGTTAAGGTCTAAAAGAAGAGTGTCGAAAGAGCAATAGCTGAATGGTTAATTCTAGTACACTATATGCGGGCTTCCAATGTGCATGAAATTATCACCTTTATATACAACTTCTCCAGATATGGAAAGCACTGCAGCAAGCCAATAATCTTGTTCAGATCAAAACTATTCATTTGGATATATAAGATCTTGACAGAATCCTGCACCATTGATAGGCCATCCATGGAGAAACTCTTCATTGAGCATAGAACATAATATTAGTACAAAATTTGTACTCCAAGATGATATATAAATTATGCACAGAAATTTAAAATGCAGCTTATGGTTACAAGTGTAGATGATAATATAAAGTACCTGAAGAACTGTGGAGCCAAACACCATATTGAAATGAGCACAGAGATCATGTATTACACCCAAGGTCTCCAATTTAGGCGCAGAGAGGACGGTTATTTGCAACGGTGAATAACTAGAATCAAGGATCAACCTTTGAAGTGAAGGGGCATCTTGGATGATGAGCTTCCTTCCGTCAAAAGAAATTCCAATTCTTACAAGGTTAGGCGACTTTATTTGGAGACAACCGATGCTAACTGTGAAAACAAGCACCAAGCTGTTGAGCTGTGCCCTCAGCATTAACCCTTTGACTGCTTGTCTGTGCTAGACATGTGCGTGTGTGTGTGTGTGTGTTTGAACCTTGTTGGATGTTTGGCTTGGGAAATTGCTTTATAATATAAAGCTGGGCGAAAGCCTTTTTCAGTAACAAGCACCAAGCACTCCAGCGCAGGGCAACTGGAGTGGATGATGCTGTGCAATGAGACCTCCGATATACGAACCCGCACAAGTGAAAGTTTCTTGAGAAATGGGAGTCGAAGGTTTAGTACCAGATTGTCTGGTAGGTAGCACAGCGCAAAGGTGGTGGTGTGGAGAGAGGACGAAAACTGCGAGATGGACATCGGTGCTGAGGGCACAAGTTCATGGCGTTCGGTATGTGGTATGTGATTTCCAGGGGAATAGTAGAACTCAAGCAGCTGTAGTTCTGTGAATTCAGGGGATTTCAGCCAGGCGTCCACCGTGCAGGGCATGGTATGCTTGCTCCGGTAGCATGACGGGATGCAGAGGCTTTGAACGGAGCCCTGGTGGGAGGAAATGATGGCTCTGGGGATTTCTAAATCATTGAAGAGAGATAGCTGACAACAGTCGAGATTAAGGGGCACGGCGCGCTATAGAGGGCGCCACCGAATTGAGAGGACTTGGGTGTGGCAGCAATCCTTGGTGGGGAGAAGCGAGATGATCTCCCCAAGGACGGCGTCTAGGAGATCGTTGATGCGGTCCACCCGATATTCTACGGGTTCCTGGGATCCGGTGGGGGCGGGGTCGCCGCTTCTCCCCGCGCTGCCGGGTGCAGGATCTACAACAGGCGTCGCCGCTGGCGGGAGCCTCATCTTCTTGGCACTGGGGGTCAGCCGACTCCATTTTCCTCGAGGGCGTCGCGTCGCGCTCACGGATTTGAGTAGAGTAACGAATGACGAGCCTAGTTGTAGTGCGAGCGAAGAAGAAGGGGAGCTGGGGGTTTTCTGTAGGAGTGAGGAAGAAGGGGAGCTAGGGTTTTCTGTAGGAGTGAGGTGAGGAATTTGGGGGTACGAGTGGAGTGAGCTGACGTGAGGTGGGTGGGAGCGAGGAAGAAGAAGAGCACCTAGGTTTTTTTTGGGGGGGCGGTGTACTGGGTGTGGGTAGCGCCTCTCATTCAGTAAATATATGGGCTTTTGAATTGATTTTACTATTTACTAGTGTGGATGGGCTGTTTTATCTTGGGCCCAGAGAAACAATTACTACTAGTAAAGTGGAGACACTCTACCGCTTCTGGCTCCTCCTAAGTCATTGAAACGTCTCCCTCTACTGAATGCCGTTATACTTTTGTTCACCGACATGCGGGCCATGCAGCGCGCGCGCCAAATGCCATCCACCAAATTAGAAGGCAGTATGCAGGCGGAGAGTCACCCCGGTCGTACCGCGGCAGTAACGAGCCGTCGTATCACAAAACCTCACCTCCCCGCAGTCTAAGTTTGACGGACGAAGCAACCATCATTTCACTCTTCAGGGTTAGGTTCTCTCATTCCAGAATAACCAATTATAATTGTGGTCTCAGCTGGAATGTTGAACTGAACCATGCAGTGTACTGACCAGCTGAAATGCTTGTGCATTCCACTAAATTGAAGCCCCACTATTTGCAGAAATAAGCAGACCACAATGCCTCTTGTCCGTGCACCTGTCCAAAAAACCGCCGTGCAGCCGTGCCAGCTAGTCCTCGGTCCATGGATGAATTAGTAGAAAGTGCATTTCGGACTAGGATGCAGTTGTTTTCGCTTGTCCCTGCACTACAATCAGGAAGTAAAATGTACGAATCAGCTTCTTTTAGATTGCGTTGGTCATTCTACCTTAGTTAGTACCAATGTAGGGAAACCTTGAAGACGGGAGGTTAGACGACGGCAACGAGGGATAGCCATCTCATTTTGCGCAGTTTTACTAAAACTGAGGTGTGTGCTTTTGATTGCGCGGATAGAAACGATACGGAGACAGAAATTCCAAAACGATATGGAGACAAACATCCCTGTTTGCGCAAATACGAAATACGGTTATTTAAACAGTGACAGATATTACTACTTTCCCCCGTTTCCTCTTAGAACCAAGTCCTAGATTCATGCTACAGCTTTCCCACTTTCTTCCCTGTCTGAACCAATGCTTTGAGTCGACTGTATGGACTAGCTTTACTTCTAATAATAGTAGAAGTCTAGGTGTTTGTGGAACAGCGGACGGAAGTAGAAAAGGATCCACACGAAGGGAGCTGGGGCAGTAGAGCAAGGAAGGTTTCGAAGGAATATATACCTGAGGGTTGTCGGCATGTGGCAAAGACGGCGTCGGGAGGCCGCATCTTGGCCACAATACCGCAAGGAGGAAGAAGGGGTCGGAGGCCCTCCCGAGCCGGCGCTCTCTCGGAGAGAACGGCACGGCCGCCGATCGGGATGCGCGGGCAGCCGTTGGTCTCCTCCCTCGTCGGCGATGACAGCGTGAACGATGCACCTACACCCCTGCCCCGGTCAAGGTTGTCCGGCCGGATTTGTGACCAGCCGTGAGCTGAGAGAGAGTGTGGCCACCTATATGTTGCTTAGATCTGTAGAGCATGAGAGAGTGAACGAGAGGAACCCTAGTAAAGCAAGCGCTAAGGCTCCTGCTTTTATATATAGTGGAGTGATTTTGTTGTACCAGCTTCAAAAAAATGCGCTCCTACGTGTACCCGCGAGTGGGTGTGAGAGAACTAGTGCGTGCGTGCGCCGCTTCTCTTCGTGAGAGTACAATATACTATGCCCAAAGAACGTTCGCTGCAAGAGTAATAGTATAAGTGTGTGACGTGTGAGCTAAAATAAAATGTGTGCGCCGTCTTTTGTTTTTTAGAAGTTCTGAGGGTAGGGTGTGAAGAGCACATATGTGTGTGACGTCTACCTGCAGATAGACGGTGGGTGCGACGTGCGAGTCTACGAGAGGACTCGGGAGAGTCGTGACTCGTGAGGGTGCGTGTGCGTGAGAGAGAGGGGGGCACGTATCAATGCAATGCATGTGTTCGTAAATCATTATCCGACAAACGTTCGCCACAAGCCTTTTCCTGACGAACGCCGTAAGAACCGTTAGATCGGCATCCGACAGTGTCAGTTTTGCCATGTCATTTAACAGAACATCCACTCCTCCTACACACAAATCTTCCACATGAGTGTTAGCAACTGCCGTATGCTCCCTCCGTTCCGAAATGCAGTGCATATAGCTTTATTGAAAATTCGAACCTCGCAAACTTTTACCAAGTTTTCGTGTACCAAATTGCACATGTAGAATACCATGTATATATCATTTCATTCATCTTCGAGAGGTAACTATAAAGGTGGGTGAGGAGTCTGCAAAGAAAGACCATCGTATCACCCGCAGCAATTTCAAGCATCCTTTAGTGTCGAGGAATATCATAGGAACTCTATAAGATATGATTTTTATAGGATTTTTTCCTTTAGAGCCAATTGGTTCATAGGAATAGATTCATATACTCCACATTTCAAAGGAAATAAACATGATATCATTTCTATAGCTTTAGAGCCACTTGGTTCGTATGAATGGATTCCTATACTCCCCTAATTTCAAAGGAAAATAAACATTAGCGTATATTCAATAGAAAAGTTCCTATGATATGAACCAAATTACATCTCTTTTCTAATCCCTCCTCACAGGAATTGAGATACATGTCATCTCTAAATTCAATAGAAAAGTTCCTATGATGTGAACCAAATGACATCTCTTTTCCAATCCCTACTCATAGGAATTGAGATGCTCCATGTCATCTCTTTCCCTACAACTTCCATGTATACAACTTCTATTCCTAAATAGATAGTACAACCCACTAGTAGCTTTTTTCCAAAACATGCAACTATGGCACAAGAAATATATAGTGTGCCAATAACTTTGCAAGATGGTCGCTGGATGAAGCTAACCCGACAGTACAGAGATAGGCAAATCCGAGCACTACTGGCCGTTGGATATCATCAACATTCCACCAGATCTGCCACATGTACAATTTAGAAGACTCCATGGTTGAACTTAAGCATAATGCACAAACCTCAAAGCACAAGCACTTCTCCTTTCTTCTAGAATCTTCTGTATCATAATTGATTTTTTTTCTAAATGAATTGCCATTATTTGTTTTTTACTTTATGATTTACAATGCACAACCCTATGAATCTTAACATTTTTATAAAACTAATTGATTTTGAATGAGATGAACTATAAGAACTAAACGAACATCTACATCATGCATATATGAATCAAATCTTTACATGCTATAGTGTGTATTTATTCATAGTTTGGTTCCGAAATCTCATGCGTTCCATACATGTGTACCTTACTAGTTTTGAGTAGAGTAGCAAATTTCATGCGACCCCGGTATATCAAAATGCAGGGCCCATGCATCGTTGCCTTTCGGTCGAACCTATGTCCACAATTTTTTGTACATACTATATCTCCACTTGTCCCCGAACCCAGAATGCTGCCTCGTTCCTGTAAAACCAAGCGGCCCACACATATTTAAGGCGTCGACTCGGACCCTTTTACTACGACGTGGCCACGCACGCCGTAGTACTCCTACAAACCCTACCGCCGCACTCATCATCGGCTTTCTTCAAGAGGACGAGGGAGAAGCCGATTTGTAGTTGAGGCGCTTTCAAAAAAAGGATCTGTAGTGGAGACCCCTACCCTAGGGTGCCCTAGGTAGCTGCCGCACACATCATTGTTTTCTCTTTTCTTTATGCTCTTGCGCCCTAGAGTGAAATGATGGTTGCTTCGTTCGTCCATCTTAATGCAGGAAAGGTGGGGCTTTGTGATTTGACCCCTCATCGCTCATTTTCTACTACTGCGGCGCTACGACCGGGGTGCCTCCAATTCCAACCGCTGCTTCGAACTGTAATTTGGTGCATCACACGTGGAACAAGACGGTGGATGAGCCACATGTCGGCCAAACGGGTCCTGTTAAGTGTGTCGCCATTTCGTGTGCGGACTGACCCTGCTTGAGTTGCTACGCCAACATGACAGGAGCAGCCTACCACTTGGTTTTGCTCCTTGGTGAATCCCGACTATATTGATCTAAAAAGATACGTGATGAACTACCCTCTCCATCTTAGTTTTTTTATTTTTAGGCGTCTCGGTTTATAGGGCCTGCACGTAGTTCTAGGTCATCCATTTGATTAACAAAATATGAGTTACTATGTCACAAAAAGTATATCATTGGATTCTTAAGCGGATGTAGTTGTATTTAAAAGTCAAGGGCGGGGATTTTCCTGCGCGGTAGGCGGGGCAGTTCCGCCTAGACGGTTCGACAGAGACGCGAGAAGACGAGGGAGTAGGCTGCTGCAAACGTAGGGCTATGTGATTTGACAGCGAGTTACTGCTGGACAGGTGGGGCCCCGTGATTTGACTTGCCATTATCATTTTAACTACGGCGCTACGACCGGCGTGAGTCTCCCGATTCCTGACCACCTCCATACAGGTGCCTCTCCCAATGCTCCACCATGTAGTAGAGGCTGGCTCTTGCATGAGAGCCCACTTCTCCACTTTTAACTTGCCTCTCTTTCCTCCACATATGCAAAAATGCCATGTAAAGCGCACTATTGTACTTACTTTTACTTGCTCCTACAGGTGCTTAAGCTTGCCACATAGGCATAAAGTCTGATGTGGCAAGTTAATCAAGAAGAGAGAGACTAGTTTGGTGACCCAAGGAAGAAACGGTGCTAAGCGTGTGTACCTAGGTGAAAAGACAATTTTGAGTCTATAGCTAATTAAATGAAGCAAACTTAGCAACACCATTTCATTGGAAGAGGTCACTCCTTGGCAAATGCAATAAATACTAGTACTCCATGTGTCCCATAATATAAGAACGTTTTTGGCACTACACTAGTGTCAAAAACGTTCTTATATTATGGGACGGAGGGAGTACGAAGAAAGAGATAGAGAGGAGTAAAAAAAATACACTTATAGCCAACCTTATAGCCAACCTTGTTGTAGTATGAGTGACTAAGTGATAACTATGTATGACATGCCAACATTAGATAGCCTAATGCACCGTGTTAAATCTCCAAGTGTGGCGCCCTCGACTCTGACCTAGGACACCGCACCGTTCTTCCACTGACGTGTGGGCTCTTTGGGTGCATGGCCTGCATGTCAGTGACCCAACGCATGCAGCGCACATCAAAGGAACCTTTGGTGGGCCAGGGCGGTCAGAAGCGGGCATTTCATAAACTGATGATTGTTCATTGAGTGTGACGTCATTTTTTTCATTTAGATAAGCCTACTATGTTGATAGCCCATTCGATGCGTTGTGATTCATAAAGACCGCTGCAAACATCAATGTTCTGCTTATCACAGATAAGATTGATTAATACTCGTAACAATCCATGTCCTTAACAAAGGGTGAGTGCACGTATAGGTTGAGCGTGTGTCTTGCGTCGCGTGCTGTGTGCATGCAGGCGTGCGAGTGTTGCGTGCGTGCAAGGGTACGTATCAGTGTTGCATGCATGGGTGCGTATGTGCGTGTGTTCGTGAGTGCATGTGTATGTGTCAGTGTTGCACGCCAGGATGCGTGCGTGTGTACATGTCAGTGTTGCACGCCTACATGCGTGTGTGTCTTGCATGCGTGCATGTGTATGTGCGGGGTGAGGCTACATGTCAGTCGACTGACTTTTTCATCTCTGGTCATTAGATTTTCCAGCTGTTGGATACGAAATCAAGGGCCTCCAGTTTATCATCAAACTCCACCCCCCCGAGCCGCCATCCACCACCGGCCGAACTGCCAGCCCCCGTCGCCCGCGTCCGGCCCGCCCTCCCCGAAACCACTCGCCACCGCCGGTCCACCGCCGCACCGGCCATCCCTCTAGCCCCCCCCCCCCCCCCCGCCCCCCCCCCCCCCGCCGAGATTTTTCTCCGGGGATCCCCACCCCACAGCCCAATGAACGCCCCTCCCCACCGCCGGTGACTGCCAACCAGAGGTCTCACGACTTCGAATACCCACCGACCACTAATTTATTACCATTTCTGTCCTTCATATACACACTGATGGGTGGGCCCTATGGTAATGTGCGTTGCTGAATGTGGACCGTTTGACTGGTCAATTGATCGTGTTATCAACAAATTACGAAGCTGTATGGTGAGCCAGTGACCGTATGATCACCCTAAAATGTACTCCTATTTTATTAACATAGTACATACTCAAACTACCATTTCTTTCTTTCATATACGGGCTGACAGGTGGGCCCCACGGTTACGCGCCCCGATGGTGCAACACTAGTTGCGCCGCGTGGAACATTTGACTGGTCAATTGATTGTGTCATCAACAAAATACGGAGTTGTACGGGTGAGCCAGTGATCGTATAATCATGATATGTATTTGTTTAACACGGTACAGACGCAAGGGCTCATATATACGTGCAAGCACTCACCGCTATAAGCACACACACGCGAACCCTACCCCTATGAGCACCTTCGAGAGAGTGGGCCAGCATATATGATCTTGAGATTTTACGAAGTCACCATAGGTGCCTCGTAGTTGAGTGGAACGTCTCCTCCCACTGAACATACATCGCCGGAAAATACTGAAATTAACACAAGATAAATATGAGCACCGGGACTTTAAACTTGGTGGGCTTGAGAAACCACTGTCCTCTAACCATCCAACCACATGTTGGTTAGCACGACAAAATGTTTGTGGTGACCGTGATGAGCTTATTCTGAAGTCCAGTGACCATATCATGCTTTTGCTTCAAATACAATGACCGTAAGTGTCGTCAACAAAATACGGAGCACGCATCAAATGCAAAGTCCGTCAGTGTCATCAACAAAATATGGAGACGTATCGTGAGCTAGATACCATTGTACTATTGTATATGCTTATTTTCTTAGTGGCCGATTGTGTGTGTGGTGTGGTGGGCACATCATTTCTAGTTGTGGTGGGTCAACATGAAGACTCATGGGTCAGTTCCATCCTACGCCACATATAGGTTGGACCGAGACGTGTTATACGAAGACCCATGTGGAGGACTCGGCGTACAACACGAAGCTACCAGAGTCGCGGAGGACTCTATCCCCACTGGTGATAAGCCGACTATATATGATTTGTAACCCTAGGCCCTTAGTATGTTATACAAGCTTGGGGGCTAGTTCGTCAATAGTATACACTCACGAACAATGCCTGGTATTCACATGTACTTTGTACACACCCCTATCACTAATATACAGTACCAGGAGTAGGCTCTTTCTTCAACTTCAAGGGTCTGATCCGAACTAGGGTAAAACTTTGCCTCGTATTACCATCCAGCCTAATAGCCAAGGATATCCTACTGAATGATATGATGAAATCATATCTGCCAACTACTAAGAGAGAGGTGTGTTGGGGGGGGCAATGTGTGCGAGAGAGGCCTAAAGATAATGTGCATGCGGGAGACACGTAGGCACATATATGTGCGTATAGAGGGCTAGTAGAGATCGTGCATGTGTATATATGCATGTGAGAGAAATAGTGTTTTCCAACTGAGATTAGTGAAAAGAGTGGTACATAGTAGTCAGAAAGAGAGAGAAACAGAGAGAGCATGTGCGTGAGACACCCCGACACCCTAAGAGAGATTGTGAGCATGTGTGAAACAGAAATGCCAATGCATATAAAGTGTGTGCACTTATGCGTTAGATAGAGAGATATATAACGCGTTTTTGAGAACGCGGCGAGGCATAGTGCATCTACGTGTAAAAGGCGGTTCTACGCATTAAATTAAAATAAAAATGGCATTATTATTTTTGGATGAGATCATGAATTTTGCAAATTGCGTATGGACAAAAATCGGTCTATCAGACACCCATACTCTATTGAATTCTAGCATGTGCATGTGTTTATAAATTTCATATTACCGATCCATATAGTGAGAGCCGTTTGAAATACAGGCAATGGATGCTTTTGCAATTCATATATAAACATTAATTAGTGCACTACATGTTGTTAGTGTGAAGCACTTTATACATTTGTCACTTGCATGGATATGTTCCAATTTGCTAGCTACGAAATAGAATACATGTCGAATTCAACATAAAGGGGGTTTCAAAGATTCGAATTCATAGGAAGTGCATTCATCTATTTGAACCCGAGATAATTGCATTTGTAAATCAGATGTAAAAGGGGGCATCAATCTTTGTTGTGAGTTTGAACATGCTATATATATTCATACGCATATCTAACTTTTTTTGCAACCAAGGAGATTATATCTGGAACCATGCATGAACTGAGGTAAGTTGCATATTTTTTAATATATACTCTTGTACAATGTATATTCGAATGTACCCCCTCCATTCCAAAATAATCAGAGCTTTAGGATCTTGAAGAGTAAAGATTTGTGAAGTTTGACAAATCCTGAAAGTTCAATTCAAGAGAACCGAAAACGTTAATGCTTCTGCTCCCAAATATTGAACGAAACGCCAAATAGGCCTCTGGTCACCCGAAACCGTGCGAGACTAATGTTTCGATGGTAGGAAATTATTGTCCTGACTCTAGCCCGTGTAGCCTATCGGCCCGATGTCCAAAGGTCTAAACCGGGGTAGGTTTGTAACTTCACCAAGATGCCAGTCTCAACCGCCTTCGAGAAGCATTCATACGTCGTGGGAGCCTACCCATGCGCTCCGCCGAAATCTATCCCGCTCACATTTGGGACACCTCACATGACTGTCCTACCCCCAACCCGCAATATGTCCGAAATTTTAAATGGGGGCAAAGTTTGTAACTTTCCCCAAATTTCAAACAAGCGCGTCTCAAACCAAAACATTGTTCCCCCTTAGTTCCCCGCCTCCCTCTGTTTCCCCATTCATACTCCGTGGGCGCGAAAACGCCCTCTCCACTAGCCGCGAAACCCCAGCCTCCTCCGTCCTCCACCCCATAGCGGCCAATCCACCGCCGCCCTCCTCCATCATGCCGGAGCCGGTACCCCGACGTCATCGTCCAACGCAACCGCAACCGCAACGCCCTCAAGGACTTAGCAGCTAAAGCCGAGGTAGAGCTGCCTCCACGACGCCGACGCCGACGTGCGCCGTACCAGAACCACTCCGACCACGCCGTCTTGCGCCTCACTGCTGTGGCTCCACTGTCGCAACCATCCACCGCACCGGAGCTGTTCCCGCTACGCCATCGTTCGCCACCTCGGATATGCTTCCCCGCCGCCGACAGACGGCCACCGCACCACACTCAAAAACTTGGCCATGGGTTCGTCCAAGGCTGCACCGTCCTCCACAACTTCTGGTTTCCGGCGAACAACAAGAAGATCGTCGGAAAAACAGAAGGATGACACAGCACTGGCAGCAAAAAGAGGTACTCCTCTTCCCTTATTCGTGCAAATCTTACGTCTCCGCTCACACCATATTCATCCCACGAAAGAAACTAGTTGAGCGCTTCTTACTGCATCTTCTTCGTGATACTAAATGCACAAGGTTTCCTCCCTTTTACTATTTCACCTTTGCTAGAGGTCAGTAGCCCGCCTGGATTTCAATTCAGTGTTAGTCGAACCGCAATTAAAAGAAGAAGCACCCGCTTAGGCGCGCGGAGCACCTAGTCCGCCTGTTCCCCGGGGAAATGGCGCATCGGTGTCTATCATAGGGGTGTGGGGCACAGGAGCTGCTTGCGCCCGATCTGGAGGTCGGCGGGGCTTGAATGGATGGCCGGGGGGCAGTGCCAAGCACGGCGGTGCGGTGAGGTCGAGGGGAGGGCGCAGGCAGGGGAGGAATACTGGACGGTGGTCGCTGGCGTTTCGAGCAAGATCGTCAACACTGACTGGCTGGAGGTAGATGAAGGCGATCTACCCGTTCTTTGTACATCGGACGGTGCAGAAAAAATGGACTGACCTATTTGCTTTTAGTTGACTGTTATTTTCATATAATCCTGTAGTAATTTAGTGTGCCATGCATGTTGTAGAGCTATCATATGTCTCCCGTCATTTATTTCTCACCGACCTGCTATCTGCTACCTTTACACTGTACTAATTGTGCACACACTTCACCCATACTCACACTATTATTTTTTTATGCATGGGTATTTCAGACTCTGACGCAGTGTTGATGAATACAGAAAAGAAAAGACAGATGTCGCTCCAGTGTAATTCGAAGATAAGCACTAAGCGTTTCAGCGCTCTAATGGGTGCAGTGTCAGCAGTTGGAGACAGTAAACGTAGCTCTGCAGTTGATGATCTCAATTGCCACACACAACCATCCCAGGTGCTTGCTTTAACTTCGCACTATCAAATGTGGTTGCGTGTTGCATATGGTTTCTAGCTTGTATTGCTTCCAATTTGGTTAAATTGCATCTGCTTACTTTACACATTATACCTTTGATAATGACATGCCTTCCTGTTTTTGATACATACTACATATGTTTATTAACCATGTTCGTACATCAAACTAATGCTCTTTTGTATCCCTCGTCAATCACTTATGATGAGACAGTCACCCGAGTGGGTTACTGTGAGACGCCCTACTCATTTAAAGAGTGTAGTGTCATCCTCCCCACATGATTCTCAAGAAACAGCAAGGCTAAATGAAGATACTCAACATAGCTCTCTAGTTGATCACCGCAATTCCCCCACACCACCATCGCAGGTGCTTGCTCTTACTTGGCAGTGTGATATGTGGTTGCATGTTGCATATGGTGTCTACCTTGTAATGCTTCTAATTAGGGTAAATTGCATCTGCTTAGTTAACACATTATACCTGTGAATATGACATGCCTTCCTGTTTTTGGTACATACTGCGTCTTTCTATTAACCATGTTCTTACATCAAACTACTTTTCTTGTGTATCCCTCATCAATGCTCCTAATTTGTTAAATTGCATCTCCTTAGCTTACACATTATACATGTGAATATGACACGCCTTCTTGTTTTTGGTACACACTACATCTACCTATCACACCATGTTCTTACATCAAACTACTATTCTTGTGTATCATGCGTCTACCGCTTATGATGAGACAGTCATGCGCGTGGGTTAATATGAAACACAATACTCTTATAAAGAATGCAATTTCATTCTCCCCACATGATTCTCAAGAAACAGCAAGCCTAAATGAAGATATTGAACGTAGCTCTGTACTTGAAGACCGCACTTCCCCTACACCACCATCATAGGTGCTTGCTCTAACTTCACAGTGTGATATGTGGTTGCATGTTGCATATGGTGTCTAGCTTGTAATGCTTCTAATTAGGGTAAATTGCATCTGCTTAGTTTACACACTATACCTATGAATATGACATGCCTTCCTATTTTTGGTACACACTACATCTATGTGTTAACCTTGTTCTTACATGAAACTACCTCTCTTCTGTATCCTGCATCAATCACTTATGATGAGTCACCTTTATTCGTTGCATATTGCATATTATTTCTAGCCTGTTGCCATGTATTGCTTCTAATTTGGTCAAATACATTTGTTAGGGCACCCTTTTAATTTGGCAGAGTGATATTGGTTTCATCTTTCATATGGTTTCTAGCTTGCATCGATTCTAACAAGTTCAAGCACCTTGTGCTTAGTTTACACTTTATACATCATACATGTCAATATGTCATGCCGTCTTGTTTTTCATACATATTCCATCCTCCTATCATGCGGCTGCCTTACATGAAAGTAGTGTTCGTCAGTATCATGCATCAATGAGTTCTGAAGAGCAAATTTTATTCCTTTTTCTTGTGGGTTTGACTTGACAAGGCAAAATCAAGAAAGAGGAAGGAAAAGAGTAAGGAAGGCGATGATGGTGGTCCTCTGTAGCAATGTAAACAGAGCATCTGTACTGATTCTCCTGGTACTGGTAGTGCATTACAAGGTCCAAGTCTCTGCTCCCCTACTCCACCATCCAAGGTGCTTGCTCTAACTTGGCAGTGTGATATCTGGTTGCATGTTGCATATCGTGTCTAGCTCGTATTGCTCCTAATTAGTGTAAACTGCATCTGCTTTGCTTACACATGATACATGTGAATATGACATGCTTTCCTGATTTTGGTACATACTATATCTGTCTATCGCACCATGTTCTTACATGAAACTACTCTTGTGTATCTTGCATCAGTCACTTATGATGGGACACCTTTAAGTTGGCAGTGTGATATTGGTTTGCGTCTTGAATATGATTTCTAGCATGTATTGCTTCTAGTTTGATGAACGCCACCTATGACAACACAGTTTTAACTTGGCAGGGTGATATTGATTGCACCTTCCATATGGTGTCTTGCAGTGTTTCTAATTTGTTGAAGTACCTTCTGCTTAGTTACCACATCATAGGTGTGAATATGTCAAGCCGTCCATTTTTTCGTACATATTTCATCCTCATATCATGACTTTGCCTTTCATCAGAGTAGTGTTCGTCAGTATCATGCATGAATGAGTTCTGAAGAGCGAATGATATTCATTTTTCTTGTCGATATGACCTCACAATGAAAAATCAATAAAGTTGAAGGAAATTGGCAAGGCATTGGATGATGGTGGTCCTTCCGAGCAACTGAAATGGAGGTTCTCTACAGATTCTACTCTGCCATCCTCCCAACAAGATTCGCAAGACAACGCGAGGATAGACAGTCAACGTAGCTGTGTAGATGATGAGCACATCTCCCCTACTCCACCATCACAGGTGCTTGCTCTAACTTGGCACTATTATATGTGGTTGCATGTTGCGTATGATGTCTCGCTTGTATTGCTTCTAACTTTGTTGAATTGCATCTGCTTACTTTACGCATAATGCCTGTGAATATGACATGTGTTCCTGTTTCTACATCAGACTACTATTCTTGCATATCCTGCATCAGTCACTTATGATAAGGCACCTTTAAGTCGCCACTGTGATATTGGTTGTGTCTTGCATATGATTTCTAGCATGTACTGCTTCTAATTTGTTGAAACGCCATACAGTTTGAACTTGGCAGAGTGATATTGGTTGCATCTTTCATATGGTGTCTAGCTTGTAGTGCTTCTAATTTGTTGAAATGCCTTCTGCTTAGTTACCACATCATAGGTGTGAATATGTCACACCATCATGTTTTTCATACATATTCCATCCTTGCATCATGTGTTTGCCTTTCATCCAAGTAGTGTTCGTCAGTATCGTGCATGAATGAGTTCTGAAGAGCGAATTTTATTCCTTTTTCTTATCGGTTTGACTTCACAATGCAAAATCATTACATGTGAAGGAAATTATTCCGGTAGTGGATGATGGTGGTCCTTCAGAGCAACTCAAACAGGGGGTCTCTACAGACTCTACTCTGCCATCCTCCCAACAAGATTCGCAAGACAACAGAAGGCTGGACAGTCAACGTAGCTGTGTAGATGATGAGCACATCTCCCCTACTCCACCATCACAGGTGCTTGCTCTAACTTGACACTATTATATGTGGTTGCATGTTGCATATGATGTATAGCTTGTATTGCTTCTAACTTGAATTGCATCTGCTTACTTTACACATAATACCTGTGAATATGACACGTGTTCCTGTTTCTAGAACATACGTGTACATGATGAGCACATCTCCCCTACTCCACCATCACAAGTGCTTGCTCTTACTTGGAACTGTTATACGTGGTTGCGTTTTCCGTATGATGTCTAGTTTGTATTGCTTCTGATCATGTTGAATTGCATCTGCGTAGCTTACAACTTATACCTGCAACGATCACTTACCCATAAGACACATTTAACTTGGGACTGTGATGTAGGTTGCATCTTGCATTGTCTTCTAGCTTGTACTGCTTCTAATTTCTTGAAATGGCACTTACGACGACACACTTTTTACGTGATAGAGTGATATTGGTTGCATGTTCATATGGTGCCTAGCTTTCATTTCTTCTAATTTTGTTGAAATGCCTTCCTCTTACTGTTTTTTCATACATATTCCATCCTCCTATCGTATGTGTGAATATGAAACACTGTCTTTTTTGTATATATTCCATCCTCCTATCCCGCGCTTGCCTTACATCAAAGTAGTGTTCGTCTGTATCATGCATCAACCAGTTATGCAGAGCTAATTTTATTCATCTTCTTGTGGTTTTGACTTCATAAGGCAATATCAGAAAATAGGAAGGAAAAGAGTAAGTTAGGGGATGTTGGTGGTCCTCCGCACCGACGCAAACAGAGACTCTCTAGATTTGCCACTGCTACTGCTAATGAAGTTGAAGTCCCAAGTCTACATGAT
The DNA here is from genome assembly GCF_003073215.2 of Triticum urartu. Classification (NCBI taxonomy): domain Eukaryota; kingdom Viridiplantae; phylum Streptophyta; class Magnoliopsida; order Poales; family Poaceae; genus Triticum; species Triticum urartu. The sequence continues at coordinate 372,308,185 of NC_053027.1, read as the reverse complement.
GAGTTCATCTCCCGTACTCCACCATCGCAGGTGCTTGCTCTAAGTTGACAGTGTGATAATTGGTTTCATGTTGCATATGTTGTCTAGCATGTATTTCTTCTATTTTGATTAAATTGCACCTGCTGAGTTTATACGTTATACATGTGCATATGACATGGCTTTCTGTGTCTAGAATACACTGAATTTATCTATCATACCATGTTCTTACATCAAAGTACTGCTGTTGTGTATGTGACATGGCATCAGTCACTCATGATTGGATGCTTTTAACATGGCAGTTTGATAGTGGTTGCATCTTGCATTGATTTCTATGTTGCACTGCTTCTAATTTTTCGAATTGCCACTTATGACAAGACACTTTTAACTTGGCAGAGTAATATTGGTTGCATCTTTCATATGGTGTCTAGCTTGCATTACTTCTAATTTCTTGAAAATCCTTCTTCTTAGTTTGCACATCGTAGTTGTGAATATGTCATGTCGTCCTGTTTTTCTTACATATTCCATCCTCATACGGTTGTCTCACATCAAAGTATTGCTTGTCTGTATCATGCATCAATGAGTTCTGAAGAGTGATTTTATTCTTTTGTGTTGTGGGTACAGCTTGACATGGCAAAGTCAAAAAAGAGCAAGGAAAATAATATAGTAGGGAGTGCTATTACTCGTCGGGTGAAATGGAAAAGGTTCTGCCGTCGAGATTCTGCTGGTACTTATAGTGCAGTAGAAGGTCCAAGTCCACCGGCTAAATCTACAAACACAGTATCACCTGCTCCACCAGCTGCAGCATTCGCTTCAACTGTACCAGCATCTCAACAAGTTACTCGTTCGTTTGCTCCGGAACTAGCCAGTTCCCAAGCTGCCTTCACACCTAACACTACTTCCGAAGCACTGCTGACACAATAGGACTTGGCAAGATCAGATGAACCTCATGAGCATCAACACCAAGATGGTACCTGACCGAGTCAAGTTGCAGTTGCATGCTCCTTTATATGTACTCTCACAGTTTGATGTACAATAACACTTTCCATATTCGTTGTTGAACTAGCACCATGGCGCAAGCGGAAACAGACATCAGGTATAATGCTTGACAAATTAACAAAATCTAAAGGAAGAAGAATGGAGATCCATTTTGAGGCAGGTTTAAAAAGGCCACGTGATGCTACAGAGTCAGCCAAGTTAGTATCAGAGGCAGTCGTTGCCGTTAGGTGTCATGCACGTATCCTCCCAACATGGATCCAGTACAGGAATGAGAAAGACAATACCTAGTTTAACACCTTCCTTGACCATTTATCCATAAGTAATGTTATTCATCGCAATTAGTAATATTGTCTTGGTCTGTCCCATACTTTCTAGCTTCCTCCTAATAAGACTCACATTCTTTTTTCAACAGATGAGGTTCAAGTTGGATCCGAAAGATGATGCAACTAAACAAGCATGCACTCATATTTTTCAGTCTGCTTTGCGACAATATCGGTACCACCTTAGAAAATCTCACTTTGAAGGCAAGGCTAACAATGAAATCGCCCAAACATCTCCAGTGGAATATATTACAGATGAAGACTGGGCAGCCCTCGTTAAACACTGGTCTGATCCAAAGTATTAGGTAGGCTATATGTATTTGATCAGACCACATATTGAACTTGTATTTATGTATGTGCCTTACAAGTGTATCTTCTTCTAGGCTAACTGTTTGAAGAACAAAACCAACCATTCTAAAGTGAAATTCGAACAGACAACATGATCTTGTAGCTCTATTGCACACTGCGAGGCTCTTGTAAATAGCTGCTACTTCCTTCTTTTTTGTGCCATATTATCGTATCTATATTGACTAGTTCCAAATACAGAGGAAAGCTCGTGCGGACCAAAAAGAACCTGAACCGAATGCAGTGCAAATCTTGAAGGATTGTCACACCAACAAGATGAAGGGCATGAGCACACCAGTTCAAGCCGCTATTGTAAGTCCTTACTCCTCCTGCCTTGAACTGATTGGTACTGTGATGTGTTCATTTAACTACTTGGTTTGCAGCCAATGTCAGTTACTCTATTCACTTTTATTCACAGTTGTCTTAACGTATCATTTCACCTTACATGGTTTAAAAGAGATGAAGGATATTCTTTTGGTCTTGATCTGTAATCTAGTTGTTATGTTCCGTTGCGCACACAATGATAAAATAGCTTGTTTGTTTTATATCTGTTTGCCCATGATATGAATGATGTCATACTATGTTCATCCTACTTTAAACCATGTCTCTTTATCCTTAGATGTCAACGAATGTGAGGAAATAGACAATACAGTAGGCATGCTACATGGACATATGTTCCGAAAGTGATTTTATTATGTAGTTGGCACTACAATACATGCTAATGTATTACAGTAGTTCACCAAAATAAGTTATGTATAAACGTTTAACCTACTTTGTTTGTTTTTGTCTCATTAGTAACTTATCTGGTACACTAATCTACAAGTTCAAACTTTCAGGAAGCTATGGAACAAATGATTGAACAGCCACAACCACCTGAAGGTGACGAGGCTACTACAGGCACAATGTCACCTCTTGCTGCAGTGCGTTAGTATCTCTCCACTAAGAGTGCAAAAAGCACCTTCCTGCGTAATTCTGGGTTGGTTGTCAAGGTAACCTCGTCCAAATCGCCTACTGAACAAAATCTTCCTTCTAGACAGAGTGATATATCTGTGCTCCAGACACAAGTCCAATCCCTAATGGACATTGTTTTGGAAACAAGAATAGTGGTTAGAAATGTCGTCAAGATATGAATGGTTTTGAAACCAGACTATCAGACATTCGCTTCATTGTTCAAGAGCGATGGCGGAAAAAAGGTGGAGATCGTGCTGCTCCATCAGATTCTACAGCCTGAAACATTAGCACTCAAGTCAAATGATCTGTGCTTCTATACATCTGATGGTGCTTTTATCTGGAAGGACTGTAAACTTTATGCCAACAGGCCTTTTGTTGTATGGTTGGAATTTATTTTGTTGTGATACAACATTTATGATGCTGCCTCAAGCTGCAGTAATTACGACGCTATTTTTGTATAGTGTAGGTTTATCTTAGTAATGTATTCGGCCAAAAGCTTCGTAGGAGCCCAACATGCCAACATTCGTCGGGCCCATTCCAATTGGCCTAAAAACGATTACGGGCCAAAATTGGCATGTAGCCCACTAAAAATATCTGGGCCTAAATCAGCATAAGCTTTCATATTTTTCTAGTAGGCCTGTGCCCATAGTGGGCCTTTAACAGGCCTAAACATAATTTGGGCCCTCAGTAAAAATAGGCCGTTTACAGGTGTAAATATATCGAGCCCATAAAAAACATGGGCCTTTAATAGACCAAAAGTGAGATTGGGCCCTGATTGTGCCAGATAACCCACTAGACTTAGCAGGCCGAAATGGTGGCCCATTTACGATGTGGATCTTTGACAGGCCGAAATTCGGACGGGCCGTAAATGCGCCGACCTAATATACGGGCCTTTAACAGGCCGGAACTTCGGTCGGGCTAGATTATCGTCATTTTTATATGGGCCTTTAATGGGCCCGATATGACATTGGGCCACATATGGCCCATGGTTTACGGTTGGCATTAACAGGCCGAAAATGACAACAGGCCGGAAGTGGCCCAAAGCTATAGTGGGCCTCTAACAGGCCGAATGTCAGACATGGCCAAATATGACCCAAATCCTTCACGGTCGTTTATGGGCCGAAAGTTTTGATGGCCTATAAATGGGCCCAAATGAAGCCGGACCTTTAACAGGCTGGAAATACACCGGGCCGTAATTCGGCCCAATTACTTAGCGGACTGTTAACGGGCCAAAAGTGACCATGGGCCGCGTTGATGACAAGTTTAGGACAGGCCGTTGACGGGCCGATTTGACAGAGAATGTTGGGCCTTTAGCTGGTCCGGCCCATTATGGTCTGCAGAATCTTGTGGGCCTTTAGCTGGGCCGCCCATTGTGGTCCACAAAATCTTGTGGGCCTTTAGGTGGGCCGGCCCATTATGGTCTACAAAATCGTGTGGGCCTTTAGCTAGGCCGGCCCATTATGGTCCGCTAAATTTTGTGGGCCTTTAGCTGGTCCGGCCCATTATGGTCCGCTAAATCTTATGGGCCTTCGGTTGGGCCGGCCCATTTAAACTTTGTGGGCCACTTTTGGGCCGGTCCATGTGTCAACATATCATAGGCCCATCTCGACCATTAGATGAGTGACACCTGTGCCAACGTGGAGCTGACGCATGGATCCGTCAGCCAATGAGAATTTTACACGTGGAAAATCGGCATTGGTCGTGGCTGTTAACGGGTTATTGGATCCAAAATCCGACCTGATAGCTTAACAGTGTTCCGTTACGGTGGATGCCATGTGTCGGTCACCCTTGACGAAAGCACTTCTGTGATGCGCGATTTATCGTCATGGAAGTGGACACTTCCGTGATGATAATTTTGGCAATCTCATGGAACACTTCTACGACAACACAGGTATGACTATCTTGATTCTGTCATAAATTTGTCATGGATGTTCATGCATGACAGAAAACGCGACCTACTGTGACAAACACGTATCATCGCGGAAGTGTATTTTTTTGTAGTGACCGTTGCTCTCCATCAACGTTGACGTAGATGCTTTTGTAATTCTCGTAAATCCAAAACTCGTCTGAAATTCATGAACCTTTGCATGCTATCATGGAATGGCATCAACATGCTGGGGTAAAAAATATTGTCCCATTTGGGGTAGGTTATGGTATAAGCTTCTCACAAACCAGAGCTTCTCACAAGAAGCCTCATGGTTCCGGTAGGGAAACGTGTCACCTTTGTGGATGAAACGATATCTGTTGCCTCTTCTTAATTAAAAAAATTTCTAGTGTCAACGTAGAACAACGGGAGTGTTGTGTCATTTTTTGGGATTTTCCATGGTTCGCTAGGACATTTTTATACATTAATAGAGTTTTCTATGCATTTATGTGCATAATTCAAATTTGAACTACATGCACATGCTTCAGTGCATATAAATGGGTTGAAAAATCAAATGTGTTTCCTTGGTTGCAAACGTAGGTCTCATGCAAGAAATGGGAATGAATGTCAAACACCTTTGCCACTGTCGCTCGGTCGCTAACATTGAGATACATAGTTTTAAAATTCTAGTAAATCGAAAACTTGTCTGAAATGCATGAAACTTGACATGATATCATGGAAAGGCATCAACATGACACGGTAAAAATATTGTCCCATTTGGGGGCAAGTTTGGGTATAAGCTTCTCACAAACCGGAGCTTCTCACAACAAGCCTAATGGTTACGTTAGGGAACGTTTCACCTTTCTGGACGAAACGATATCCGTTGCCTCTTTTTGATTTCAAAAAAAAAATCTACTGTCAACATAGAAAAACAAGAGTGTTGTGCTAAATTTTGGCATTTTTGGGGTTCGTTTGGGCATTTTTATACATTAACTGAGTTTTCTATGCATTTATGTGCATAATTCAAATTTTGACTATAGGCACATGCTCCAGTGCATATAAATTGGCTGAAAAATCAAATATGTGTCCTTGGTTGCATGCTTAGGTCCCATTCAAGAAATGGGAATGAATGTCAAACACCTTGCCACCGTCGCTCGGCCACAAACATTGAGATACATGGTTTTTAAATTCTAGTAAATCCAAAACTCATCTGAAATTGATGAAACTTGGCATGCTATCATGGAGTGGCACCAACATGCCATGGTAAAATTTTTGTCCATTTGGGGCAAGTTTGGATATAAGCTTCTCACAAACCAGAGCTTCTCACAACAAAGCCTGGTGGTTTCGGTAGGGAACGTGCCACCTTTGGGGACAAAACGATATCTGTTGTCTCTTCATGCTTTCAAATTTTTTCTAGTGTCAAAATAGAACAACAGGAGTGTTGTGTTAAATTTTGGATATTTTTCAGAGTTAGTATGGACATTTTTATACATTAACTGGGTTTTCCAGGCATTTTATGTGCACAATTCAAATTTGAACTACATGCACATGGTGCGGTGCATATAAATTGGTTGAAAAGTCAAATATGTGTCCTTGGGTGCATGCAAAGGTCCCATGCAAGAAATGAGAATGAATGTCAAGCACCTTGCCACCATCGCTCGGGCGCAAACATTGAGATACTTTGTTTTTAAATTCTAGTAAATCCAAAACTCGTCTAAAATTCATGAAACTTGGCATGCTATCATGTAGCGACATCAACATGTTGTGGTAAAAAAATTGTCCCATTTGGGGCAGGTTTGGATATAAGCTTCTCGCAAACTAGAGCTTCTAACAACAATCCTGATGGTTTCGGTAGGGAACGTCCCACCTTTGGGGACGAAACGATATCCATTGCCTATTATTGCTCTCAATTTTTTTCTCGTGTCAACATAGAACAACAAGAGTGTTGTGTGAATTTTTGTGATTTTTCGGTGTTCGTTTGGACATTTTTATGCATTAACGGAGTTTTCGATGCATTTATGTGCATAATTCAAATTTGAACTACATGCACATGCTCCAGTGCATATGAATTCGTTGAAAAATCAAATATGTGTCCTTGGGTGCATGCTTAGGTCCCACGCAAGAAATGGGAATGAATTTCAAATACTAGGGCACCGTTGATTGTCGGCAAAACATTGAGATGCCTGGTTTTTAAATTCTAGTAAATCCAAAATTCTGTTAACCATTCACGTGATGCCACGTTCTTGGTTTTAATGGCTGTAGGAGGTGCTGTGCGGATAGATGCTTGACCTTGAATGAACAGGAGGCGTGCGAGCGCCGTCCGGTGTGCAGGCTGACCGAGAGGTGTGCAAGCTGTCCTCGAGTGTGCAGGCTCACCGGGAAGCGTGCGAGCTGTACGCTGCGCGGGCTCACTGGGAAAGGGGGCCCTTTGACTTTCGTGGCCGCCCGCCTTCCTCTCCGTTAATGGCGCCCGAGCCACTGTTTAATACGGCCGGCCTTACTGTTCGCCTCCCTTATAAAAAATTCTTGCTTTCAAAAATTTTCTAGTGTCAACATAGAACAACAACAGTGTTGTGCCAATTTTTGGGATTTTTCGGGGTTTGCTACGACATCTTTATACATTAACTGGGTTTTCTAGGCATTTTATGTGCATAATTCAAATTTGAACTATATGCACATCCTCCAGTGCAGAAAAATGGGTTGAAAAATCAAATGTGTGTCCTTGGGTGCATGCTTAGGTCCCATGCAAGAAATGAGAATGAATTTCAAACACCAGGACACCATTGATTGCCGGCAAAACATTGAGATGCTTTGTTTTTAAATTCTAGTAAATCCAAAACTTGTCTGAAATTCATGAAACTTGGCATGCTATCATGGAATGGCACCTGACATATTGTGGTATTTTCTGTGTCCATTTTGAGAGAAGGCACACTCGAATAACAGCCAACAAAGGCCTTTTGAAACAAATAGCTGCCACTTTAACATCTAAAATGTTTTGTATAATTTAAACAGTGTGTGTTCTGTTAACCATTCACGTGATGCCACACCTCACTCTTTTAAGGGCTAGGAGGTGTCGTGCGGACATGTGCTTGACTGAACAGGAGGCGTGCGAGCTGTACTCCAATGCGCAGGCTCACCGGGAAGCGTGCAAGGTGTACGCCACGCAGGCTCAAGGGGAAGCGACTTCCATGGCCGTCCGCCTTGCTTGCATCCTCTCCATTAATGGCGCCCAAGCAGTAGTTTAATACAGGCGGCCTTACTGTTAACCTCCCATTCCCCTCCCGCAGACCTCCGCCAACGCCATGACGCAGAAGGATCATCTGCCACTAGTCTTCCAGTTGGGTTTAATATTGTATCTCGATCATATGAATATAAATTTGCAGTGTGACTGAATGAAAGATATGGTTGGAACGAACTTGCGTCTTTCTCTCTGAATGTACAGACTTACCAAACAATTTTATTTAAAAACGTCAATGGTTTTTGAATATAAAACACTCATCGCAAAGTTTTAGTTACAACACCCGTATGCAAACCGACAGCTTCCCCGGGAAGCCAAGGGAAAATGTGCCAAGCAGGATTTGTGCACCTCTTGATCGCAAACGTTTTAGACAGAGCACCGGTATGTAAACCGATAGCTTCCCCAGTAAGCCAAGGGAAAATGTGTTGATAACCCACAAGTATAGGGGATCGCAATAGTTTTCGAGGGTAGAGTATTCAACCCAAATTTATTGATTCGACACAAGGGGAGCCAAAGAATATTCTCAAGTATTAGCAGCTGAGTAGTCAATTCAACCACACCTAGATAACTTAATATCTGCAGCAAAGTTTTTAGTCGCAAAGTAATATGATAGTAGTGGTAACGGTGGCAAAAGGTAATGGTAGCAAAAGTAATATATTTGGTATTTTATAGTGATGATAACAATAGCAACGGAAAAGTAAATAAGCGAAGAACAATATATGGAAAGCTCGTAGGCATTGGATCGGTGATAGAGAATTATGTCGGATGTGGTTCATCATGTAACAGTCATAACATAGGGTGACACAGAACTAGCTCAAATTCATCAATGTAATGTAGGCATGTATTCCGAATATAGTCATACGTGCTTATGGAAAAGAACTTGCATGACATCTTTTGTCCTACCCTCCCGTGGCAGCGGGGTCCTAGCGGAAACTAAGGGATATTAAGGCCTCCTTTTAATAGAGTACCGGACCAAAGCATTAACACATGGTGAATACATGAACTCCTCAAACTATGGTCATCACCGGGAGTGGTCCCGATTATTGTCACTTCGGGGTTGCCGGATCATAACACATAGTAGGTGACTATAGACTTGCAAGATAGGATCAACAACTCACATATATTCATGAAAACATAATAGGTTCAGATCTGAAATCATGGCACTCGGGCCCTACTGACAAGCATTAAGCATAGCAAAGTCATAGCAACATCAATCTCAGAACATAGTGGATACTAAGGATCAAACCCTAACAAAACTAACTCGATTACATGATAAATCTCATCCAACCCATCACCGTACAGCAAGCCTACGATGAAATTACTCACGCGCAGCGGTGAGCATCATGAAATTGGTGATGGAGGATGGTTGATGATGACGACGGCGACGGATTCCCCTCTCCGAAGCCCCGAACGGACTCCAGATCAGCCCTCCTGAGAGAGTTTAGGGCTTGGCAGCGGCTCAGTAACGTAAAACACTATTAATCCTTCTCCTTTATTTTTTTTCTCCCCGAACACGAATATATGGAGTTGGAGTTGAGGTCGGTGGATCCCCAGGGGGCCCACGAGGCAGGGGGCGTGCCCAGGGGGCAGGAGCGGGGTGTGGGCCCCTGGCCTTGATTCTTTGCCAGTATTTTTTATTATTTCCAAAAATAATCTCCGTGGAGTTTCAGGTCATTCCGAGAACTTTTGTTTCTGCACATAAATAACACCATGGCAATTCTATTGAAAACAGCGTCAGTCCGGGATAGTACCATTCAAATCATGCAAGTTAGAGTCCAAAACAAGGGCAAAAGTGTTTGGAAAAGTAGATACGACGGAGACGTATCATGTGCCGAGTAGGATTTGTGCAGCTCTTGTTCGCAAACGTGTTAGATAGAACACCAGTATGCAAAGTGAGAGCTATGGTCTTCCCCAGTAAGCAAAGGGAAATTCGCCGCGCATGATTTGTGCATCTCTTCAACGTAAACGGTTCAGATTGAATACGGTATGCAAAACGAGACTTCGGAGCTAAACCAAGAGAAATCTAGCAAGCAGGATTTGTACCTTCCTTCAACGCAAACAGTTTTTTCGGATGACCCGTGTGCAATCGCACGTACAGACAATGTGGTAAGATTTGCATCTCTCATATTGGGTATATTGCCATTTGTCAAAATGGAAAGATTGACATTTTTTGATCTAGTAACATTGCCATTTGTCAACCTTGTAACACTGCCATTTGTCAAAATATGCAGCTAAAAATCACTAGCACTATCTAATTTTTGCAACTAAAATTCAGTAATTAAGCATAAATTTCCTTCATAGATTAAGCAGTCGTTCTTTTATACAAACAGTTCAACTCGATAGCTGAACCGACCAAAACTTTCCCCAATTGTTGCTGACCACGTACTGAAATAGCTAGTTAAACTATATATACTAGCTAATTTTAACTACGTTGTACAATTCCACCACATCTATAGTCAGATGAACTAAACAAAATAGCCCCTAAATACTACTACTACGGATGGGCTTTGTACTACTTCCGGCAGCCTCTCCTCTGCCGAGCGTGCTCAGTAAGAGGCAGAGGAGGACGAGCCTACCGACGAGCTAGAAAACTGTAATACGGTGCTTGCCGCTGCTCCATCTTTAGCGATTCTCACCTTGGACGCCCTCTGCCACTCCAGACGACCCCTCTCGAAGTGGCGGGACTCCTCGTAGATCTCATGATTCCTTGCCTCTGCGTCGGCGTGTGCTGCGGCCACGGCAGCGGTAAGTCTCTTTGCATGCTCGATGAGGTGCTCCTCCTCCTCCCAAAGGAACTCGATGTGGCGCGCAAGGTCACTGACGCATGTGCGGGCCTCCACCACGGCCTCCCACCTTCAGTTGGTGGTGGTGGAGCGGGTGATGACCCCGACGGTCGACTGTGGGCTGGCGGCCATGGTGGCTAGCAGTGGGGTGGCGGCCACGACAGCCACCTCCCGCCTTCGAGCCGCGGCGGCGGAGTGGGCAATGGCCCTGGCTTTCGACGGTGGTGTGGCGGCCACGATGACAGACGGTGGGGTGGAGGCAACGGCGGCTGGCAACAGCTGTCGACGGTCAGCGAGGGTGGAGCGTGTGGTGGGTGTTCTGCGCACAACCAACAGGAGGGACTCCACGCGCACTACCCTACACCCAGAACTGAGCTGCCGCCGCGGTGTAGCCTCCCACCTGGAGTTGTCCTCTGATAACGACGGATTGGCTGAGCGACAATGACGGACCAATGCCATTGACTATTGTGGGAGAAGCATTCAAGATAAGGTACATGGAGGGAGGGGTAAATGCGACGCAGGACTCACCGGTCATGAGGGTATATATAGCATGCTGATAAGCATTGGGATTTTGGGGGATTTCACTGAGTCAGGCGGGAAGCTTGCGCGGGAACCTGCACGATTGCGCGGGAACGGGCTCACCACCATTTGGCCAAAAGAATGCCCTCGTGCGCTGCTCAAGCTTGCGCTCGAAGCCGTCTACGGTAGTAGGGTGACAAGACGTGCGAGAGGAGGATGAAAGGACACGCACACATATGGTTAATAAAAATATATTTGCGATTTTATTACCTACAACCCACGTCCTGGTTTATAAGTACGATTTAACTAATAAAATACGAATGCATGTCACCAAAGATTATATCGTTGGATTCGTATTTGAACATAGTTTTTCAATTATATAATTTTAATAACATGCAATAACATTTTTTTGGTTAAATTCAAGGTCAAAATATGGCACATAATATAAACGGGACTAATAGACCAAGACGGAGGCAGTAGCACAAGGTCGCTCTCTACGCAGCGACACAACTGCCAGCCGGCTTGTAGACGATCATTCCCTGCGTGTTCAATGGCTCTATGCATCTGGTTGCTCTCGGTTGAGGCGGCCGCGACGCGCTCTGCTCATCTGCCGGCCGACTCGGTGTTAGCAGCAAATGTAGAGAGAGCAAATCACACGGCTCATTAGCAGCAATCGACTGTGTTATTATTGGTCTTCGCACATATTTCTGATGCAGACTTGCCTCAATCATGAGCTCTCAAGAGAAATTATTATACAAAACTTTTATGCTCGGCTTTCTCATGAAGATAAAATGATGTGTGATACTTCTTCTGCTAGTTCCTTCATGAATAGAACTATTGAATTCAAATGGGATCTTATTGATAGAATTAAATGCAACTCTGAAGAATGGGAAACAACAAAGTTAATGAGTCAGCTATAAATTTTGAATTCGATTGTGTTAAGTCTTTTATAGAAACAAATGATTTTCATGGGCTTACTACAAAATATGGATTTGACTTTGAGATAGTAGCTACATTCTATGAACCATTTGCTGCTCATGTTGATCTCCCTAAGGAGAAGTGCTTTAAATTTCATCCACCTATTGAATAAATTTTTGACGAACCGGCTATTGCTAAAACTGAAAAAAATGCTTATACTGCTAACCCAGTTGTACCCATGTTTATATTTAAAAGCCTCCTTTCCCAGTTAGGATTAAGGAACACACTAAAGCTACAACTGTGGTTCAAAAGAGTAATGTTAAAACACCTAAACCCTCTGAAAAATTAAAGTGGAACCCAATATTGCATTGACTAAAAATATGTTGGTCGACAATTTGATGGTCATGTCATTTATTTCTATAAGGAAGCAACTAATAACCCACAAGTATAGGGGATCGTTTGTAGCCTTTTCTGATAAATAAGAGTGTCGAACCCAACGAAGACCTAAATGTAGAAAAATATTCCCTCAAGTTCTATCGACCACCAATACAACTCTAAGCACACTTAATGTTCGCTTTACCTAGAACAAGTATAAAACTAGAACTACTTTACGAGAATAAAACTATGAATAAATGGCAAGATAATAAATTTAGTAGTGTAGTAGAAAGATTTTTGTAACACAAGAGAAAGATTTGTCCCTAGGCAATCAATCACTAGACCGGTAATCATTATTGCAATTTTATATGAGGGAGAGGCATCAGCTAACATACTTTCTATACTTGGATCATATGCACTTATGATTGGAACTCTAGCAAGCATCCGCAACTACCAAAGATCATTAAGGTAAAACCCAACCGTAGCATTAAGTATCAAGTCCTCTTTATCCCATACGCAACAACCCCCTTACTCGGTCATAAGCTTCTGTCACTCTACCTACCCACCATAAGCGAATAATGAACGTATTGCAACACCCTACAGAGGGGATACCTCATGCTTGTGCGACACGGAGGGCACCATAGGACAGCATCGAACTAAAATATACAACTCAAACCAATCACAGTCATCAACCAACCCATAGGACAAAACAGATATACTCAAACATCATACGATGGCAACACATCATTGGATAATAATTTGAAGCATTAAGCACCATGTTTAAGTAGACAATTATATTGGGAATAGAGAGGTTACACCGCTGCATAAAGGAGGAGAGAGTTGGTGGTGATGGCGGCGAAGTTGTTGGTGTAGATCGTCGTCACGATGATTGCCCCGGCGGTGTTCCAGCGCCACCGAGAGAGAGGGGGAGAGAGCCCCCCTCCTTCTTATTCTTCCTTAGCCTCCCCCTAGATGTGAGGAGAGTTCCCCCTCTGGTCCACGACATCCATGGCGGCGGAGGGGAAAGAGCCCCTCCTAGATTGGATCTATCTCTCTATTCTCTTTTGTTTCGCGTTCCTATTTTCTCGCCCTTCACCGTTTCTTAAATTCCCAGAGATCCGTAACTCCGATTGGGCTGAAATTATGAGGGTGCTTTTATCCATCAATTATCTTTCTTGCGGTGAAATAAGGGCAGCAACCACCTTATGAGGTGCCCAATACCCATCAAGGCACGTGATAACCCACAAATATAGGGGATCGCAACAGTTTTCGAGGGTAAAGTATTCAACCCAAATTTATTGATTCGACACAAGGGGAGCCAAAGAATACTCTCAAGTATTAGCAGTTGAGTTGTCAATTCAACCACACCTGGAAACTTAGTATCTGCAGCAAGGTATTTAGTAGCAAAGTAATATGATAGTAGTGGTAACGGTAACAAAAGGTAACAGTAGTAAAAGTAATGTTTTTGGTATTTTGTAGTGATGATAGCAATAGCAACGGGAAAGTAAATAAGCGAAGAACAATATATGGAAAGCTCGTAGGCAATGGATCGGTGATGGAGAATTATCCCGGATGCGGTTCATCATGTAATAGTCATAACCTAGGGTGACACAGAACTAGCTCCGGTTCATTGATATAATGTAGTCATGTATTCCGAACATAGTCATACGTGCTTATGGAAAAGAACTTGCATGACATCTTTTTCCTACCCTCCCATGGCAGCGGGGTCCTTACGGAAACTAATGGATATTAAGGCCCCTTTTAATATAGTAACGGAACAAAGCATTAACACATAGTGAATACATGAACTCCTCAAACTACGGTCATCACCGGTAAGTACCCCGATTATTGTCACTTCGGGGTTAACGGATCATAACACATAATAGGTGACTATAGACTTGCAAGATAGGATCAAGAACACTCATATATTGATGAAAACATAATAGGTTCAGATCTGAAATCATGGCACTCGGGCCCTAGTGACAACCATTAAGCATAGCAAAGTCATAGCAACATCAATCTCAGAACATAGTGGATACTAGGGATCAAACCCTCACAAAACTAACTCGATTACATGATAGATCCCATCCAACCCATCACCGTCCAGCAAGCCTACGATGAAATTACTCACGCACGGCGGTGAGCATCATGAAATTGGTGATGGAGGATGGTTGATGATGACGATGGCGACGGATTCCCCTCTCCGAAGCCCCGAACGGACTCCAGATCAGCCCCCCGAGAGGTTTTAGGGCTTGGCGGTGGCTCCGTATCATAAAATGCGATGAATTCTTCTCTCTGATTTTTTTCTCCCCGAAACACAATATATGGAGTTGGAGTTGGAGTTGGAGTCGGAGAGGCACCAGGGGGCCCATGAGGTAGGGGGCGTGCCCCCCACCCTCGTGGACAGGTGGTGGGCCCCTGGCCTTCATCTTTTGCAGGTTTTTTTATATTTTCCAGAAAGTTGCTCCGTGAAGTTTCAGGTCATTCCGAAAACGTTTGTTTCTGCACATAAATAACACCATGGTAGTTCTGCTGAAAACAGCGTCAGTGCGGGTTAGTTCCATTCAAATCATGCAAGTTAGAGTCCAAAACAAGGGCAAAAGTGTTTGGAAAAGTAGATATGATGGAGACGTATCAACTCCCCCAAGCTTAAACCTTTGTTTGTCCTCAAGCAATTCAGTTGAAAAACTGAAAGTGTAAAGAAAAACTTTTACAAACTCTGTTTGCTCTTGCTGTTCTAAGTATGTAAAGCCAGCATTCAAGTTTTTAGCAAAGATTATAACTAACCACATTCGCAATAACGCTTAGGTCTCAAGTTTTACTCATATCAATGGCATAATCAACTAGCGAGCAATAATAATAAATCTCGGATGACAACACTTTCTCAAAACAATCATAATATGATATAACAAGGTGGTATCTCGCTAGCCCTTTCTGAGACTGCAAAACATAAATGCAGAGCACCATTAAAGACCAAGGACAGACTAGACATTGTAATTCATGGTACAAGAGATCCAGTCAAGTCATACTCAATGTAAACTAACAGTAATGAATGCAAATGACAGCGGTGCTCTCCAACTGGTGCTTTTTAATAAGAGGATGATGACTCAGCATAAAAGTAAATAGATAGGCCCTTCGCAGAGGGAAGCAGGGATTTGTAGAGGTGCCAGAGCTCGGTTTTGAAACAGAGGTGAATAATATTTTGAGCGGTATACTTTCGTTGTCAACATAACAACCAAGAGATGGCTATATCTTCCATGCTACACACATTATAGGTGGTTCCCAAACAGAATGGTAAAGTTTATACTCCCCTTCCACCAACAAGCATCAATCCATGGCTTGCTCGAAACAGCGAGTGCCTCCAACTAACAAGAGTCCCAGGGGGAGTTTTGTTTGCAATTATTTTGATTTTGTTTGCATAAAGCATGGGACTGGGCATCCCGGTGACCATCCATTTATCTCGTGAGTGAGGAGCGGAGTCCACTCCTCTTGTGAAGAACCCGCCTAACATGGAAGATACAGACAACCCTAGTTGATACATGAGCTATTTGAGCATACAAAATAGGATATTTATTTGAAGGTTTAGAGTTTGGCACATACAAATTTACTTGGAACGGCAGGTAGATACCGTATATGGGTAGGTATAGTGGACTCATGTGGAATAACATTGGGGTTTAAGAGATTGGATGCACAAGCAGTATTCCCGCTTAGTACAGGTGAAGGCTAGCAAAAGACTGGGAAGCGGCCAGCTAGAGAGCGACAACATTCATGAACATGCATTAAAATTAATCAACACCAAATGCAAGCATGAGTAGGATATAATCCACCATGAACATAAATATCGTGAAGGCTATGTTGATTTTGTTTCAACTACATGCGTGAACATGCGCCAATTCAAGTCACTTAAATCATTCAGAGGAGGATACCACCCTATCATACCACATCACAACCATTTTAATAGCATGTTGGCATGCAAGGTAAACCATTATAAGCTCCTAGCTAATCAAGCATGGCACAGGAAACTATGATCTCTAGTTGTCATTGCAAACATGTTTATTCATAATAGGCTGAATCAGGAACGATGAACTAATCATATTTACAAAAACAAAATAGGTCGAGTTCATACCCGCTTTTCTCATCTCAGTCAGTCCATCATATATCGTCATAATTGCTCTTCACTTGCATGACCGAACGATGTGGATAATAATAATAGTGCACGTGCATTGGACTAAGCTGGAATCTGCAAGCATTCAATAAACAGGAGAAGACAAGGCAATATGGGCTCTTTTGTCAGATCAATAATAATGTATATAAGAGCCACTTCAACAATTTAATCATGGTCTTCTCCTATCGACCCCCAAAGAAAAGAAAAGAAAAGAAATAAAACTATTTACACTGGAGAGCTCCCAACAAGCAAAAGAAGAACATGAAATCTTTTTGGGTTTTCTTTTTAATTACTACTACAAGCATGGAAATTAAACTAACTAAAATCAACAACTAATTTTTTTGGTTTTTCTTAAGGTTTATTAAACACACAAGAAGAAAGCATAAAAAGCAAAATAAACTAGCATGGATGATACAATGAAAAAGTATGAGCACCGACATCTAGCAATGAGTGTGTGAACATAAATGTAATGTCGGTGGGAAATATGTACTCCTCCAAGCTTAGGCTTTTGGCCTAAGTTGGTCTATGGCCACAACTGGCCTGGCGGATATCCATAATAATAGTTGGGTTCATACTGAGGAGAAGAAGAAGAAGAAGAAGAAGAAGAAGAAGAAGACTCTGATTGCCACTGGCTGACAATCATCTCCAGATCCCACTGGTAATTAGACTGTCGTGAAGGATCAACTTGTGGTTCCAGCTCTGGCTCCATGGCTAGTGCAGGGTTTCGGTAGGCGTGAATAGCCTTCAACGGAACAAGGTACTGGCCTGCAGATAAATCAAACAAAGAAGGAGCAGGCAGGGTAATAGTCTCAGGATGATGTTTATTAAAGAACAATTTGTATTTAAGCTCTCCTTCCCTATTCTTAACAATAAAATCATGTGCCACCATACTTTTATAATCTAGATAAACACGAGGCAGCACTTTTTCTTCCTTCTCATAATGCCTAATAGGTATGTTAAAATGTGCAGCTAGGTGTGAAGCATAGATGCCTCCAAAGATGGGGCCCTTGGTACGGTTCAGACTTAACCGTTTGGCAATAATGCTTCCCATACTAACAGATTTATCACCGTATAAACCGTGGAGCAAAATAATAATATCAGGGATACTAAGGTTTCCACAGTTTCCGCACTAGCAAATAATGCAAAATAACGTAAAACAGGAAAATGTATGCTAGTGATTCGTGCATCGTAAACCTTCCTTTTTTCCCCTATAGTGATAGTATCAATAAACCCGTCCACATCATCGCGATGTGGTTCTTCTGTCTTGCCCTCAAAAGGGACTAAACAAACCCGACAGAAATTATAAAGTGACATTTCCTTATGCTCATCATATAAATGAAACTCCACCGTAGGTGGTGAGCTCTTAGAATGGAAATGAAAGTTTTGCACAAAGATATTTGTGAGTAAGAGATACTAATCGCATTGGTCGTGGAGGAAAGCGGTGAGGCCTGCATTCTTTGCCAATTCATGAAGATCTTCATAAATCCCGGCTGCTCTCAAGAAATCATCGGAAGGCCATTCACACGCCCGAACCTCCGCGGTGCGAGGCAGATTATACTTAGGCTTCGGTGCCTTTTCCTTCGAGCTTTGGCTCGATGAGCCCCTCAAAAGTCTCTTCATCATTTTCTGAAAAATTCTGAAATTTTTAGTAACTTCAAAATAAAAGTAAACCAAACTCAATAATATTGATAGCAACTACTCCTACAAGTGCCTAGGGCCTATATCATGCATCAAAACTACTTTTGGCCAAATTAATTTGACATGCAAGCTCAAGAACATGGTCACCTAAGAAGCAAAAATTTGCAATGAATAAAGCACTAGAACAAAAACTAATTGGACCAATGGACGAGTCACATACCAAGGAACAATCTCCCCAAGCAGTTTTGTGAGAGGTGCTTTGAGCAAGGAGATCGAAAATGGCAGGAAAACGAGCTTGGGCTCGGGTTTGAGCTAGATATTCGTGTTTGGGGGAGGAAGAAGGAGTGTGTGGGTGAAAGGATAAGTGGAGGAGGGCCACCCTGGGCCCACGAGGCAGGGGGTTAACCCCCTTGCTTTGTTTTCAGTGCCAAATATTCTCAAATATTCTAGAAAAAATCATATTTAAATTTCAGGGCATTTGGAGAACTTTTATTTTTGGGGTATTTTTATATTGCACAGGTAATCAGATAACAGACAGAAAAATATTTATTTTTATTTTATTTAATATAAATAACAGAAAGTAAAAGGAGGGTACAGAAGGTTGTGCCTTCTAGTTTCATCCATCTCATGTTCATCAAAAGGAATCCACTAACAAGATTGATCAAGTCTTGTTAACGAACTCATTCCGAATAACATGGAACCGGAGAAATTTCAAATAACACTATGTTACCTAAACGGGGATATGCACATCCCCAATAATAAGAATATCATATTTCTTCTTGATAGTAGGAAGAGGAAATTCAAAACCTCCAAATATAATCGATGGAATTTTTCCAATAGAGTTGATACTATGAACTTGAGGTTGTTTCCTCGGAAAGTTTACCGTATGCTCATTACCATTAACATGAAAAATGACATTGCCTTTAGTGCAGTTAATAACAGCCCCTGTAGTATTCAAAAAGGGTCTTCCAATAATAATAGAAATACTATCATCCTCGGGAATATCAAGAATAACAAAGTTCGTTAAAATAGTAACGTTTGCAACTACAACAGGCACATCCTCACAAATACCGACGGGTATAGCAGTTGATTTATCAGCCATTTGCAAAGATATTTCAGTAGGTGTCAACTTATTCAAATCAAGTCTACGATATAAAGAGAGAGGCATAACACTAACACCGGCTCCAAGATCACATAAAGCAGTTTTAACATAGTTTCTTTTAATAGAGCATGGTATAGTGGGTACTCCTGGATCTCCAAGTTTCTTTGGTATTCCACCCTTAAAAGTATAATTATCAAGCATGGTGGAAATTTCAGCTTCTAGTATCTTTCTTTTATTTGTAACAATATCTTTCATATACTTAGCATAAGGATTCATTTTGAGCATATCAGTTAATCGCATACGCAAAAAGATAGGTCTAATCATTTTAGCAAAGCGCTCAAAATCCTCTTCATCCTTTTTCTTGGATGGTTTGGGAGGAAAAGGCATGGGTTTCTGAACCCATGGTTCTCTTTCTTTACCATGTTTCCTAGCAAAAAAATCTTTCTTATCATAACGTTGATTCTTTGATTGTGGGTTATCAAGATCAACAGCAGTTTCAGTTTCTATATCATTATCATTGCTAGGTTGAGCATCATCATTAACATTATTACTAGTTTTAGGTTCATTACCAGATTGAGTTTCAGCATCAGAAATATAAATATCATTTGGATTCTTAGGTGTTTCAATAACAGGTTCACTAGAAGCATGCAAAGTCCTATAATTTTTATTTTTCTTCCTTTTAGAAGGAGTAGGTGCATCTATATTATTTCTCTCAGAATCTTGCTCAATTCTCTTAGGATGGCCTTCAGGATACAAAGGTTCCTGAATCATTTTACTAGTTCTAGTAGCCACTCTAACAACATTATCATTATTCTTACTATTTAATTCATTGAGCAAACCATTTTGAGCTATAAGTACTTGTTCTACTTGAGTGGTAACCATAGAAGAATGTTTACTAATAAGTTTGAGTTCACCTTTGACATTGGTCATATAATCACCCAAGTGTTCAAGCATATTTGAATTGTATTTCAGTTTTCTACCAAAATAATCATTACAGTATTCTTGCTTAGCCATACATTTATCAAACTCATCTAAGCATGGGCTAGCAAAATTGGTAAATGGGATTTCAGCTTTATCATATCTATAGAGAGAATTTACCTTTACTACCTGTGTCGGGTTATCAAGACTATGAGTTTCTTCAATAGGTGATGGATCAAGATCATGTGTTTCTTCAACAGGCGGTAAATTAAGACCGTGTATTTCTTCAATAGGAGGTAAATTCTTAACATCTTCAGCTTTAATACCTTTTTCTTTCATAGATTTCTTTGCCTCTTGCATATCTTCAGGACTGAGAAATAGAATACCCCTTTTCTTCGGAGTTGGTTAAGGAATAGGCTCAGGAATTGGCTCAGGGGGTGTCCAATTATTTTCATTTGTCAACATATTATTCAATAGAATTTCAGCTTCATCCAGTGTTCTTTCCCTGAAAACAGAACTAGCACAACTATCCAGGTAATCTCTGGAAGCATCAATTAGTCCATTATAAAAGATATCAAGTATTTCATTTTTCTTACGAGGATGATCAGGCAAAGCATTAAGTAATTGGAGCAGCCTCTTCCAAGCTTGTGGGAGATTCTCTTCTTTAATTTGCACAAAATTATATATATATATCCCTTAAAGCAGCTTGTTTCTTATGAGCAGGGAAATATTTAGTAGAGAAGTAATAAATCATATCCTGTGGACTACGCACACAACCAGGATCAAGAGAATTAAACCATATCTTAGCATCACCCTTTAATGAGAATGGAAATATTTTAAGGATATAAAAGTAACGAGTTCTCTCATCAGTAGTGAACAGGGTGGCTATATCATTTAATTTTGTAAGATGTGCCACAACAGTTTCAGATTCATAGCCATGAAAAGGATGAGATTCAACCAAAGTAATTATATCAGGATCAACAGAGAATTCATAATCCTTATCGATAACACAGATAGGTGAAGTAGCAAAAGCAGGGTCAGGTTTCATTCTAGCATTTAGAGATTGCTTGTTCCATTTAGCTAATAACCTCTTAAGTTCGTTTCTATCTTTGCAAGATAAAATAGCTAAAGAAGCTTCTTGATCAAAAACATAACCCTCAGGAATAACAAGTGATTCTTCATCATCACTTTTATCAGTATTATCAGATTCAATATTTTCAATCTCTCTAGCCCTAGCAAGTTGTTCATCAAGAAATTCACCAAGTGGCACAGTAGTATCAAGCATAGAAGTAGTTTCATCATAAGTATCATGCATAGCAGAAGTAGCATCATCAATAACATGCGACATATCAGAACGAATAGCAAAAGCAGTTTTAGGTGTCGCAAGCTTACTCAAAACAGAAGGTGAATCAATTGCAGAGCTAGATGGCAGTTCCTTACCTCCCCTCGTAGTTGAGGGATAAATCTTGGTTCTTGGATCTTTCAAGTTCTTCATAATGATAAGCAGATATAAATCCCAAGTGACTCAAAGAATAGAGCTATGTTCCCCGGCAACGGCACCAGAAAATAGTCTTGATAACCCACAAGTATAGGGGATCGCAATAGTTTTCGAGGGTAAAGTATTCAACCCAAATTTATTGATTCGACACAAGGGGAGCCAAAGAATACTCTCAAGTATTAGCATCTGAGTTGTCAATTCAACCACACCTGGAAACTTAGTATCTATAGCAAGGTATTTAGTAGCAAAGTAATATGATAGTAGTGGTAACGGTAACAAAAGGTAACAGTAGTAAAAGTAATGTTTTTGGTATTTTGTAGTGATGATAGTAATAGCAACGGGAAAGTAAATAAGCAAAGAACAATATATGGAAAGCTCATAGGCAATGGATCGGTGATGGAGAATTATGCCGGATGCGGTTGATCATGTAACAGTCATAACCTAGGGTGACATAGAACTAGCTCCAGTTCATTGATACAATGTAGGCATGTATTCCGCACATAGTCATACGTGCTTATGGAAAAGAACTTGCATGGCATCTTTTGTCCTACCCTCCCGTGGCAGCGGGGTCCTTACGGAAACTAAGGGATATTAAGGCCTCCTTTTAATAGAGTACCGGAAGAAAGCATTAACACATAGTGAATACATGAACTCCTCAAACTACGGTCATCACCGGTAAGTATCCCGATTATTGTCACTTCGAGGTTAACGGATCATAACACATAAAACATGACTATAGACTTGCAAGATAGGATCAACAACACTCATATATTTATGAAAACATAATAGGTTCAGATCTGAAATCATGGCACTCGGGCCCTAGTGACAAGCATTAAGCATAGCAAAGTCATAGCAACATCAATCTCAGAACATAGTGGATACTAGGGATCAAACCCTAACAAAACTAACTCGATTACATGATAGATCCCATCCAACCCATCACCGTCCAGCAAGCCTACGATGAAATTACTCACGAACGGCGGTGAGCATCATGAAATTGGTGATTGAGGATGGTTTATGATGATGATGGCGACGGATTCCCCTATCTGGAGCCCCAAACGGACTCCAGATCAGCCCCCCCCCCGAGAGGTTTTAGGGCTTGGCGGCGGCTCCGTCTCGTAAAACGCGATGAATTCTTCTCTCTGATTTTTTTCTCCCCGAAACACAATATATGGAGTTGGAGTTGGAGTTGGAGTCAGAGAGGCACCAAGGGGCCCACGAGGTAGAGAGTGTAAAGCCCGGATAATCATGCTACAGTAAACCCACGCTAATGATGCCACGTCACCTCTGTTACTGTTGCTAATCCATCGTTAGTTCAAAACCGATTCAAATTCAATTTAAAATAAAGTTAAATAATGAAAGTTTTCAAAAATTAAAACAAAAATGTTTGGGCAGTGCCAAATTGGCATAGGTAATTATAATAAAGAAAACACAAATTTATAAAATGCTTAAATGCCCTAAGTTGAATTAAAACAGTAAAAGAAAATAAATAAAAGAAAAGGAATAAAATAGAAAAACAAAAGATCAAAAAAAGGAAAAACCCCCTAGGCTTCGGCCCAGCTGGCCTCAGGCCCAACCGAGCCACCAGACCGGGCTAGCCCCACTCCCCATATCCCCCACTTCCGTAACCCAAAACCCACCGACGCCCCACTCGCCTCCCCCCACTCCCCCTCGATTGGATCTGGATCGGGAGGAGCCCGATCCCCTTGCCCCTCAACTCCCGACGCCGACGCCGACGCCCGGAGCTTCCCCACCGGACTGACTCCTCCTCGTCACCGCGTTGCCCTCGTCTCCATCTCCTCTGCGCGCCCCACTACCCCGGACCCTACACCCGACGTGAGCCCCGGCCTCTCCTTCTCGCTCCCCTGACCTTCCCGCCACGCCCGCACGACGCTCGCCTCGCTCCGGCAACGCCCAGGCCACGCCTCGCCTGCATCTGCTGCTGCTTGGCGCACACTGCCCGACGAGCCCGCGCCCCGCGGCCGAGCTACCTTGCCCTGCCGCGTGCACATGCACGCACCCCGTGCGCACGTTCACCATTCGCCTCCTCCGCATCGGCTCCGCACCGCGCCCACGGGCCGTCCCACTCCCTCGCGCCTACATCGCCCCCCCTGCACAGTGCCAGCGGCCCCGCCACTCCCCCCCCCGGCCCCCCCCCCCCCCCCCGCGCTCCCCCGCCACTCGTCGCAGCCCACGCTCACCGCACCGCGCGCCCCGCTCCTCTGTTGTTGCTGCCGCCGACGCCCGTCGCCCTACTTCCACTCTGCCACGGCCTCCCCCCGTCCACGGCCACCGGCGCCAAGCTGCGCGCCCGCCTTCGCCGCTCGCCTGCGCGGCTTCCCCTGCCCGCGCCGTCTTTCGTCCCGTGTCCGCGGACTCACCCCCTACTCGCCCGCGGCGTCATGCGGGCTCTGCCGTTGCCGGCGACCTCGCCTCGCACCGGGCGGGTTGGACCCCAGCGCCTGGTGCCCACGCGCCCGCGCCCGTAACCACTGCCTAGCGCCCGCTAAGGCCCTAGGGCCTATGACAAACGGGGCCCACCCCTGAGAACGAAATAAAAAAAATTAAATTAATTAATATATATATATATATAATAAATAAAAATAATGATTAATTAATTAATTAACTTAATTAATTTTGATTAATTAAACTAATCAATTAACTAAACAAATTAAACTGTTAATTAATTCATTAATCACTCAATGACAGTGGGGCCCACCCCTAATTAATTTTGATTAGGTTAACTAAAATTGGATAATTAAAATGTGTCAATGACAGATGGGACCCACCTATCAGGTTGACCAGGTCAACTGCTGACATCATGCTGACGTCATGCTGACGTCAGCAAACACTATTCTGGATAATGTTGATTTTAATAATTAAATAAATCCTAAAAATGAATTAAACCTTTTAAAATTAATATAAAATAAACCGTAGCTCGGATGGAAAAACTTTGTACATGAAAGTTGCTCAGAACAACGAGATGAATTCGAATACGCAACCCGTTCGTCCGCCACGCATCCCTAGCATAGCGAACATGCAACTTTCCCCCTCCGATTCATCTGTCCGAAAACGTGAAACATCAGGGATATTTTCCCGGATGTTTCCCTCCTTCACCGGTACCACCTCATACCACGTTAGGGCACACCTAGCATCACGCTTTGTCATGTCATGCATCATCATGCATTTGTTTGCATTATATTTATTGTTTCTCCCCCCTCTTCTCCCGCTAGACACCGAGACCGACGCCGCTACTACCCAGTACGACTACGGTGTTGACGACCCATCTCTCTTGCCAGAGCAACCAGGCAAGCCCCCCCCCTCGATCACCATATATCGCCTACTCTTCTCTCTACTGCTTGCATTAGAGTAGTGTAGCATGTTACTGCTTTCCGTTAATCCTATTCTGATGCATAGCCTGTCATTGTTGTTATAACTGTTGATACCTTACCTGCAATCCTAAATGCTTAGTATAGGATGCTAGTTTACCATCAGTGGCCCTATATTCTTGTCCGTCTGCCATGCTATACTATCGGGCCGTGATCACTCGGGAGGTGATCACATGCTATACAGGTGGTGGCTAAAGTCGGGTCGGCTCGTTGAGTAACCGCGAGTGATTTCGATGTTGGGGGCTGAAGGGGCAGGTGGCTCCATCTCGGTAGAGGTGGGCCCGAGTTCCCGAAGGCCCCGACTGTTACACTATGGTGGAGCGACAGGGCTGGTTGAGACCACCTAGGAGAGAGGTGGGCCTGCCCTTGGTCGGCCTCCGTGGTTTTTTTTCAAAATAACACGCTTAACAAGATCTTGGTATTTGATCTGAGTCTGGCAACTGGCCTATACGCACTAACCAACTACACGGGAACAGTTATGGGCACTCGACGTCGTGGTATCAGCCCAAGCCTTCATGACGTCAGCGATTGAGCAGCGCGCGCCAGGTTGGACCACGTAACGCAACTTCCTTTGTAATGGAGGTTGCTAGGTCTGCTCGCCGGCCACGTTCGCAACGTGCAGGTGTGCAATGGGCGATGGGCCCAGACTCCTGCGTGCATAGGATTTAGACCGGTGTGCTGACCTCTTTGTTGTGCCTAGGTAGGGCTGCGACGTGTTGATCTTCCGAGGCCGGGCATGACCAAGAAAAGTGTGTCCGGACAAAGGGGATCGAGCGTGTTGGGAAATGTGGTGCACCCCTGTAGGGAAGTTAATCTATTCGAATAGTTGTGATCTTCGATAACAAGACAACTTGGAGTTGTACCTTAACCTTATGACAACTAGAACTGGATACTTAATAAAACACACCCTTCCAAGTGCCAGATACAACCGGTGATCGCTCTCTCATAGGGCAACGAGGGGAGGATCATCGGTTAGGATTATGCTATGCGATGCTACTTGGTGAACTTGCCATCTACTCTCTTCTCCTGCTGCAAGATGGAGGTTACCAGAAGTGTAGTCTTCGAAAGGACTAGCTATCCCCTCTTATTCTGGCATTCTGCAGTTCAATCCACATATGATAGCCCCTTTTGCCATTTGATACCAATGCATACATATGTAGTGTAGCTCCTTGCTTGCGAGTACTTTGGATGAGTACTCACGGTTGCTTTTGCACCCCCATTTCCCCCTTTTCTCTACTCGTTTGCTGCGACCAGACGTTGGAGCCCAGGAGCCAGACGCCACTATCGATGACGACGACTACTACTCGGGAGGTGCCTACTACTACGTGCAGCCCGCTGACGACGACCAGGAGTAGTTTAGGAGGATCCCAGGCAGGAGGCATGTGCCTCTTTCGATCTGTATCCCAGTTTGTGCTAGCCTTCTTAAGGCAAACTTGTTTAGCTTATGTCTGTACTCAGATATTGTTGCTTCCACTGACTCGTCTATGATCGAGCTCTTGTATTCGAGCCCTCGAGGCCCCTGGCTTGTAATATGATGCTTGTATGACTTATTTTATTTGTAGAGTTGTGTTGTGATATCTTCCCGTGAGTCCCTGATCTTGATCGTACACGTTTGCGTGTATGATTAGTGTACGGTCGAATCAAGGGCGTCACAAGTTGGTATCAGATCCGACTGCCTGTAGGAATCCCCCATCCACACTCCTTGGCCGAAGTCAAGTCTAGACATTACAATTTTTTTACTAACATGGTTGTGTGCCTTACGGGCCCACGTCGCCATCTGGGTGGTATTAGGATCTTTTACTCCTCGATCCTTACACTGGGACTCTAAACTCTCTTCTACTCGGGTTAAACGATTTTACTAACTCTAACATTAGGATCCCGTGACCACGTTCACCCCAAAGTTGGATAAGCCCTAGTTATTCTTTATAGTAGTATTTGAACATTATCTGCATTGTCACTTGACTCCTTTGAAAACATCTTTGTTTTCAGATGGAACCCACGAGACAGGTCGTGCACCACACGACGGCCATTGGTGCCTCAGGATCACCTGTTGTGTTGGTTGTGATGACGACCTATCTGGGTTATCGCTGGAACCCTGAGTACACCGTCTACGAGGAGTACCAGGACTTTAACCAGGAGCAGCACCGTGCCATCGTCCAACTCTACTCTCGGGAGTATGACTCCACTACCGTGCTGCACACTGCTCATGGTGTTGGAGTGACTATCGACATGGCGGTCCACGATGCTGCTTATGCTGCTTTGACACGTCTTCATGGAGAGTACTGGGAGTTGGACACCTCCCCCTTTAGGCACATTGCTATCGCATCCGATGTTGGTGCGGAGGGATACTACACTGCTGCCTACTCCACTGTCATCCGAGAGCCCTTCTACCATCAAAACCAGGTTCTGCATGCTGATGGGCTGGATAGAGCTAACTGAGCTCTTTGCCACGAGTTGTACACCACCCGTCAGCACCTGTACCATGCTCTGATGCTGTTGCACCCCTCTGTCCGATCTGGTGATCTGTCACGTTCTGTGATCTACCCTGCCAGGACCGTGATGCCCCAGGGTGTCGACTGGCCGGATGTGGGAGGCTACTCTCCCGCACTTGGTCCTCTCCTGCCACTTGCGCGTCGGGTTCCGCACCAGAGTATCCGTGGACCCCAGGCTACTCACGCGGAGGTCTTCCCGTCGCGTCACTACCAGCTGTCAGGCTACACCTACCTCCACAGTTCCTCCTAGGACTGATGTAGGCTTGCTTGTTAGTGTTAGATGCAATCACCGCGAGCCTGCATGCTGCCTATGATGTTTTTAGTCTATGTACTGAATTCGGTGTATTGAACTCCATGCATGGTCACTTTTGTAAGATATGCCAACTACTATGTAGTATCTATCATGTTCCTTTCATTATTCATGTTTCATCATGAATGATTCTTGTCCTTGCAAATTCTCAATGCTGAACTACCCCTGTTATATATTAGCAGGATGGTTAGACCAGGTGGTCGTGGTCGTGGTGGCCATCCCCCACCACCGCCTGAGTACATGGCTGGGATGATGCAATAGTTTGAGCTGAATCGCCAGTTCATGGAGAATATTATGGCTCAGTTTCCTCGCCCCAATATGAACCAACAGCCAACCCAAGTGACTCTGCAGGATTTCATGCATCTCAACCCAACTGTGTACCGCAGCTCAACTCAGCCTCTGGATGCTGATGACTTGCTCCGTGACATCACCTATGAGATGGAGTCTGCTGATGTAGCCCCTGCCAGCTATGTCACCTTTGCTTCATTCTTCCTAAAAGGACCCGCTGCTCAATGGTGGGACAGCCACCGGCGTACTCTGCCAGTTGGAACAATCATCACCTGGCCAGACTTCCAAGCTGCTTTCCGTGCTCGCTTCATTCCTCAGGGAGTCATGGAAAGGAAGAAGCGCGAGTTCCACAACCTCACCCAGGGCAACAAAACTGTCGAACCGTATCAGCGGGAGTTTCTGGACTTATCCCGCTATGCTGAAGAAGACATTGCAACTGATGCACACAGACAGGAGAAGTTCCGTGATGGCCTTCAAGCTGACATCAAGTTTGCACTTCTAGTGCATGACTTTGCTGATTTCGCCACCTTGGTGAACAAGGCAATCAATGTCGAAAACTGGTCTGCAGGAACACCAGAGCTCTCACAGGCGCAACCGTGACACGGGCTCATCTTCGGGCCCGTCCTCGCAGAAGCGTAGTGTAATGCCCTCGATGCGACTATATCTCCTACTGTCGAAGCACGACTTAGAGGCATAACCGCATTCAAAGCAATGTCGCAAGCGAGGTAATCATCACAACAACCCATGTAAATAAGTAAAGGGGAAATTTACATAGTTGGCTTACACTCGCCACGTCACACAAATACATAAATAGGTCATTACATTCATCCAATACACTCATGGTCCGACTACGGTACAAAAATAAAGATCAACCCCCAAATGTGACACGGTCCCCGATCGCCCCAACTAGGCACCACTACTGATCATCTGGGAAAGACACGTAGTAACGGCGAGAGTCTTCATCAAACACCCACTTGAGCTCGGTCATGTCATCTGGAACGGTATCGTCGGTCCCTGCATCTGGTTTTGGAAGGAAATCTGTGAGTCACGGGGACTCAGCAATCTCACACCCTCGCGATCAAGACTATTTAAACTTATAGGTAAGGCAAGGTATGATGTGGAGCTGCAGCAAGCGACTAGCATATATGATGGCTAACCTAATCGCAAAAGAGAGCGAGAAGAGAAGGCAAAAGCACGGACGAACAACTACGATCAAGAAGTGATCCTAGAACAACCTACGTCAAACATTACTCCAACACCGTGTTCACTTCCCGGACTCCGCCGAGAAGAGACCATCATGGTAACACATGCGGTTGGTGCATTTTAATTAAGTTAAGTTTCATATTATCTACAACCGGACATTAACAAATTCCCATCTGCCCATAGCCGCGGGCATGGCTTTTGAATGTTCAAAACCCTACAGGGGAGTCCCAACTTAGCCCATCACAAGCTCTCACGGTC
The DNA here is from genome assembly GCF_003073215.2 of Triticum urartu. Classification (NCBI taxonomy): domain Eukaryota; kingdom Viridiplantae; phylum Streptophyta; class Magnoliopsida; order Poales; family Poaceae; genus Triticum; species Triticum urartu. The sequence continues at coordinate 372,278,636 of NC_053027.1, read as the reverse complement.
AACGAAGGATATTCCTTCTCCCGAGACATTCCGATCAGACTCGGCATCCCGGCTACAAGACATCCTCGACAATGGTAAAACAAGTCCAGCCACACCGCCCGAATGTGCCGACAAATCCCGATAGGAGCTGCACATATCTCGTTCTCACAGCACACTCAGATTGTCCAAACTTCCGGTAGGCCAGCCCAGAGTTGCCCCTGGTGGCCACCGGCGGCTGACAAGGTGGACCAACACTCAAAGGAGCACTGGCCCGGGGGGGTTTAAATAAAGATGACCCTTGGGCTCCGGAAACCCAAGGGAAAAAGAGGCTAGGTGGCAAATGGTAAAACCAAGGTTGGGCATTGCTGGAGGAGTTTTATTCAAGGCGAACTTTCAAGGGGTTCCCATTATAACCCAACCGTGTAAGGAACGCAAAAATCCGGGAACATAACACCGATATGACGGAAACTAGGGCAGCAAGAGTGGAACAAAACACTAGAAAAAGGCCGAGCCTTCCACCCTTTACCAAGTATATAGGTGCATTGAGATAAGCAAGATAATATTGTGATATCCCAACAATAAACAATGTTCCAACAAGGAACGGTCTCCAATCTTCTCCTACAACTAGCAACGCTATAAGAGGGGCTGAGCAAAGCGGTAACATAGCCAAACAACATGGCAATTTGGGAGGCATGATAAGCAAGTGGTAGGTATCGTAGCATAGGCATAGCAAAAGAGTGAGAATCTAGCAAGCAAAGGTAGAAGTGATTTCGAGGGTATGGTCATCTTGCCTGCAAAGTACTCAGAGTTGCCTTGATCCTCGTAAGCGAACTCAACGGGCTCCTCGTTCACGAACTCGTCTCCGGCTCTACCCAAGCAAGAACAACAAGCAAAAGGAACACAAGCAACCACATGCAATGCTCAAGCAACATGATGCAAACATGGTATGATATGTGGTATGCGGTATGTGATGCATATGCAAGACTTGGAAAGGAATGATTGAACCTGGCCTCAACTTGGAAATCGAAGAGTGCCACTGGAAAGGTGAGGTGATTTTGGTTGAAATCGATATAAAGATCACCGGAATCGGATGCACGGTTTGGAAATGGCAAGCAAAACAAATATGACACTGGTCTGTGATAAACAGCGAGTGACCAACTAAATGCAACAAGATAAATATGCTACAGCGCTCAAATGTAGCAACAAAATACATGGTAGGGATCCACTCATGAATCTTGACAAAATATGAACACTGAGATACGGCTAATTCAACAGGTTCAAACAAGCATGGCAAAAGTGCAAATGATAACAGGTTTCAGACTCGGTGAAATTAACACAAGTCTGGAATTTATCATCAGGAAGCAATCTTTAGAGCATGAAAACTACATGCTACAGGAACTTAACATGGCAAAGCAAGGCATGTCATGAAGCTACTCAAAGCACTTAACAAAAATCCCTTAGTGACCTTGAGCCAAAAGGGATCAGAAAATACCATTGCAAACATGTGAACATAGCAAAAACACAAACAGATTCAGACTTTGTGAAAAACTGGAGCATGCAAATCAGTTCACGAGTAGGCATGTTTACGAGCTCGATGCACTCACTACATAGCATGGCATGACAAACCAAGCATTCACCCATCAAGAAGACATGGCATAGAAGCTAGACATGGCAAGAACAACATCATAGCATGCACGGATCAACAACAACATCCTCGACAAAATCGCTAAACATGCCAACAATCTGCCAGGATCATTTTATAGCAAAAGTAGAGCTCGATAGACTCAAGCATTTTATAGCAAAAGTAGAGCTCGATAGACTCAAGCTAGGGTGCTCCATAAATGCAAACAAAGACATGGATCGATAGAGCACCAAAATATTAAAAAAAAACATCCTTACTGATCATCCTCAAAATAGGCACGGATCACTAGGAAACAACATGAACATATGGCATAACAACAAAAACAGGACAAGGACTTTGAGAAATTCTAAGTCCCTGAAATCAGCATTAACGATTACGCTACTTTGCATGCTTGTGCTAGTCACCACAAAGATCACAAAAATACATGGCAAGCACCCTTGTAAAGATAACATGGCACTCTACAAAACACATGTAGAGCTCAGGATCATAGCATGCACACATTAATCATGGAAAAAATGACAAAAGGCCATTTGCTCAAACAGATCAGACAAATTCATCACATAGCCCTCTTCCAACAGCATTTCGGGCATCAAGATGAGCTCAAATGAAAATGATGCAATGAGATGAAATGATGTACTAGTCAAGATGAACATTTTGATAGGCTACACGCACGAATCGGAGCTACGATGAGAGAGTTATAGCATGCGGAAAAATGCAAATAAACTAGGGTCTTGGGGAGAAGTCAACCCTCGTCAAGATCTGGATTTGGAGGTACTGTAGCACGCATGGAAAACAAGGTTCGTCGCTGAGGTCGCCGGAGCTCGCCGGAGAAGAAGAAGCAGCAGCCGAGCCGAGGTGCGCCGAGGAGGAGGCCGGCCGGCGCGGAAGTCGCGGGTGGCGCGGTGGCGTCGGTGGTCGGGGGCGAGGTGGGGCGGCGCAGGAGGAGAGCGGCGGCGCCCGGGGCGGCGAGGTCGCCGGTGTTGGCGACTGTGGCGGTGCGGCGGCCGGAGCTCGCCGGCTCGGCAAGGAGAAGCGGTAGGCGGCGGCGGACGCGATGGGCTCGCGGGGGCACTACGCGGGTTGGGCGGGCCGCGCACGGGGAAGGCCGGCGGTGGCCACGTGGCACCCCCTGATTGGGTGCGGGCGGCTCCGGCGGTTGAAACGGACACGTCCGCCGGCGAGCTTTTTGTCCGGTGCGCGAGGAGAGGAAGGGATCTAGGGTTTGCCCGAAAATTTCGGGGAGTGGCCTTTATATAGGGGTAGAGGGAGCTAGGAAGCTCCAAATGAGGTGCGGTTTTCGGTCACGCAATCATGATCGAACGCTCTAGATGATGGAGGGGTATTTGGTGGGTTTTGGGCCAAATTGGAAGGGTGTTGAGCTGCAACACACACGAGGCCTTTTCGGTCCCTCGGTTAACCGTTGCGGTATCAAACGAAGTCCAAATGGTACGAAACTTGACAGGCGGTCTACTGGTAGTAAACCAAGGCCTCATGAGAAGCCTCAGTAAAATCCGGAAATGTTTACACCCGCACACGTAAAGAGGTAGAAAGGACCACTGGAGGACATTGGAGCGCCGGAATGCAAAACGGACAACGGGGAAAATGCTCGAATGCATGAGACGAACACGTATGCAAATGCAATGCACATGATAACATGATATGAGATGCATGACAAAGACAACAACACACGGAGACAAAAACCCGACAACGAGGAAATGACATAACTTAGTGCCGGAAACAGCAAGAGTTGGGATACATATAAGGTAAATTACATCCGGGGTGTTACAACACTCCACCACTACGAAAGGACCTCGTCCCGAGACCTAGGACTGGAAAAACGCCAGGTACTCAGAACGGAGGTGACCCTCGCGTTCCCAGGTGGATTCACGGTCGGAATGATGTGACCACTTGACTTCGAGGAATTTTATTGACTTGTTGCGAGTCTTGTGCTCAGTCTCTTCAAGAATAGCAACTGGGTGCTCACGATAAGACAGGTCTTCTTGGAGATCAATGTCTTCGAATTTGACGGTGCGGTCAGGGGTCTTGAAGCACTTGCGGAGCTGAGAGACATGGAACACATCGTGCACGTTTGCAAAGTTGGAGGGAAGCTCAAGTTTATAGGCGAGATCGCCTCTCTTGCTGATGATCTTGAAAGGACCCATGTATCTAGGGGCAAGCTTCCATTTGATACCGAAGCGACGAGTACCTTTCATTGAAGAGACGCGGAGGTAAACATGGTCTCCGATCTCGAAAGCCAAATCATGATGCTTACTATCATAGTAGCTCTTCTGGCGCGATTGCGCGGCTTTGAGGTTATCACGAATGACTTTGCACATCTCTTCTACCTCTATGATCAAGTCATTTCCAAGAAGTTGACGTTCACCGGTCTCTGACCAGTTAAGAGGAGTATGACACTTCCTGCCATAGAGAATTTCAAATGGGGCCTTGCCCGAACTCACTCGGAAGCTGTTGTTGTAGGAAAACTCGGCATATGGAAGACAATCTTCCCACTTCATACCGAAAGAGATAACGCAAGCCCTGAGCATGTCTTCAAGAATCTGATTGACACGCTCGACTTGGCCGCTAGTTTGAGGATGAAAGGTTGTGCTGAAATGGATGTTGGTGCCCATGGCCTTCTGAAAAAAGAATCCCAAAACTTGGAGGTAAAGATGCTGCCACGATCTGAAGAGATCAACTGCGGAATGCCATGCAGAGAGACAATCCAAGAGGTATAAAGCTCCGCCAATTGAGCTCCTGTGATGGATTCTTTGATAGGCAGAAAATGGGCCACTTTACTGAGTTTGTTGATGACAACGAATACAGCATCATTGCCACACTTGGACTTTGGAAATCCCATCACGAAGTCCATCTCAATGTGGTCAAACATCCATTCTGGAATGGCAAGAGGTTGGAGGAGACCAGCTGGTCGTTGGTGTTCTGCCTTCACTCTTCTGCAGACATCACATTCATTCACGAACTGAGCAATCTCGCGCTTCATTCGAGTCCACCAATACGACTGCTTGAGGTCATGGTACATCTTCGTACTTCCAGGGTGGATGGAGAGGAGTGAATTGTGAGCCTCGTTCATAATGACTTTACGAAGGTCACCCTTAGGCACAACAATGTGATCCTCGAAGAATAGAGTATCCTTGTCATCAAGACGATAGCACTTGTACTTGGGTTGACTCTTGGCAATCCCAATCTTCACCTTCTTCACCATAGCATCAAGAAGTTGAGCCTCGCGAATCTGATCTTCCAAAGTAGGAGAGACTTGGAGGTTGCCGAGGAAACCTTGAGGAACAACTTGCAGATTGAGTTTGCAGAAAGCTTCACAAAGCTCGGGTTGGTAAGGCTTGAGAATCAAACTGTTGCAGTAAGCCTTCCTGCTCAATGCGTCAGCAATTACATTGGCCTTGCCTGGAGTATATTCGATACTCGGATTATACTCTTGAATCATTTCGACCCAACGAGTCTGCCTGAGGTTGAGATTAGGCTGAGTGAAGATGTACTTGAGACTCTTGTGGTCAGTGAAGATGTCCACTTTTCTTCCCAATAAGAGATGTCTCCAAGTCAAAAGAGCATGCACAACTGCCGCCAACTCGAGGTCATGAGTGGGGTAGTTCTTTTCATTGGGCTTTAACTGGCGAGAAGTATAAGCCACAACTTTCTTCTCTTGCATCAACACTGCGCCAAGACCTTGAAGGGAAGCATCACAAAAGACCTCGAACGGTTTGGATTCATCAGGAGGAGTCAGAACTGGAGCAGTGACTAACTTCTCTTTCAGGGTGTTGAAAGCGATGTCACACTCAGGAGACCAAACATACTTCACGTGCTTCTGGAGAAGGTTTGAAAGAGGCTTCGCGGTCTTTAAGAAGTTCTCAACGAACCTTCGACAATAGCTTGCGAGACCAAGGAACCGGCGGAGTTGCTTCACGTTCTGAGGTGGTTCCCAATTCACAATTGCAGACACATTCTCAAGATTAACCGCTATGCCCTTGGCAGAGATGATATGCCCAAGGTAGAGAACCTCATCGAGCCAAAACTCGCACTTTGAAAACTTGGCATAGAACTTATGTTCTCTGAGCTTATCCAGCACCAAACGCAAGTGCTTGGCATGATCTTCCTTGTTCTTTGAAAATACCAAAATGTCATCGTGGTAGAGCAAGACGAAGTCATTTGTGTAGGGGTTGAAGATGAAGTTCATCATGCGAGAGAAAGTCGGAGGAGCGTTGACGAGGCCAAAAGACATGACAGTGTATTCATATGAACCATAGCTTGTTCTGAATGCCGTCTTGGGGATATCTTGCTCACGGATTCGAATCTGGTGATAGCCCATACGGAGATCAAGCTTGGAGAATACTTGAGCACCTTTGAGTTGTTCAAACAGCTCGTTGATGTTGGGAAGTGGGTACTTGTTCTTTATAGTCTTCTTATTCAATGGACGGTAGTCGACACAGAGTCGGTCCGTTCCATCCTTCTTCTTCAAAAAATGAACTCCACAACCCCACGGAGAAGAACTAGGTCGGATGAGATCCATTCGCTCTTGAATATTGAGTTGCTTCTTCAGCTCCTTCAACTCTTCAGGTGCAAGCTTGTAAGGACATTTGAAAACAGGTTCCGTGCCAGGCTCAAGATTGATGACGAATTCAACTAGCCGATGCGGAGGCATTCCTGGAAGCTCTTCTGGAAAGACGTCTTGATATTCGCAAACGACTGGAATTTGAGAGATGGCATCCAGCTCGTCCTTCTCATTGAGAGAAAACAGACGGATTGTATTTTCCCGAGCGGCAAAGACAATTACATCCTCAGACGAATGAGTCAATTGAATCTGCCTGGCGGCACAATAAAGCTGAGCCTTGTAGTTAGAAAGCCAATCCATTCCAAGAATAAGATCGACATCCGAGTTACCAAGGACCATTGGAGAAGCCAGAAACTTGAAATCACCCATCATGATAGAAATATCCGGAACCTCGTAGTTTGTGAGCAAACATTTACCCGGTGAGACAACTGCTAACGGTTTATGCAAAACTTGAGAAGACAACTCATGCTTACATGCAGAAGGTCTCGAGATGAAACAATGCGATGCACCAGTGTCAAAAAGTACTTTTGCAGGAACATCGTTAACAGGAAGGTTACCCATGATGACATCTGACGAGTCCTCTGCCTGATCTGCATTCATCAAGTTGACCTTGGCGTGCTTGGGGTTATGCTTGACCACAGCTGTACTTGCCAATCTCACAGGAGGGGGAGGAGGAAGACGCCTCTGATTGAAGCATTTGTTGGCAAAGTGACCTTTCTGTTGGCACTTGTTGCACGTGACCTCCGAGAGCGGACGGTGATACGGAGCACTTGATCTTGGAGCTTGAGACGAAGTCTTGTTCTGAAAGCCAGGGTTGGGTGGGTGGGAAGATCCATTGCCACATTTGCTCTTCTTCTGATAAGGCTGACGGAACGGAGGAGGAGGAAGCCAATACTTTTGCTGCTTAGCCACTTGAGTTGAGGAAGAAGGAGTTGCATCTCTGACTCGCTTCTTGGAAGCATCGCACTTCAGTTGGGCAGCCTCTTGCTTCATTGCCATGTTGTAAAACTCATCGTACTTCTTGGGCTCAAAAAGGACGAGAGCTAGCTGGAGTTCTTCTCTGAGACCACCCCTGAACTGGTATATCATGCTCTTCTCATCACGGACGTCTTGCTTAGCAAAACGGGCGAGCTTTTGAAACATGATGTTGTACTGGTAAACAGACATAGTGCCTTGCTTCAGGTTGCGGAATTCCTCACGCTTGCTTTCCACTACACTCTGAGGAATATGATGAGCTTTGAAGTCTTGACGGAATTCATCCCAGGTAATCGCACGGCCTCCTCTGGAATCTTTGTATTGCTGGAACCATTCTGCATCTTGGTCTTTGAGTTGGAAGGAGGCAAACGTAACAAAGTCCTCAGGCCTGACGTTACTGCACTCGAAATGCTTGCATATGTCCACGAGCCAATCATCAGCGTCTGTTGCCTCAACACAGTTGCTGAAGGTCTTTGGCTGGTTAGCAAGGAACTGGTTGAGTGTAGCAAACTGATTCTGATTGTTGCTATAGCCATGATTCCCTTGGTTGCGCTCTTGAAGAATTTGCATGATCAGCTGCGTGTTTGCATTGGTAGCGGCCATCACAGCTTGCCATGCCTCCGGAGGTGGAGGTGGTGGTGGCGGATCCTGATTCTGATTGTTGCCCTTAGCAGGAGCCATCCTGAAGAGGGTGACATCCATTAGCACATTGACAAACAAAAACGAAGCTGAATCAAAAGGATTGAAATTGCAACATAAAGTCTTCACATCCGGACAAAATGAATGAATGCATTCTGATTGAAATGGTCACATATCCATAAATTGAGAAGCCACTTAGAATTGAGGTAGAAGAATAAAAACAAGGTACGGACAAGAACGAATACTCAGTAAGGATTACCCAGTCTGAAACCAAATATCCACGGAAGAAGAACTAGAGCTACAGGAATTCCCACCTATGAAACTCCCGAACCTTTCCGGTTATGCAATCAGGTGTTGGGGATACAGGGGAAGCATAATATCTCACCCAAAGCTAGCAAATCATACATCCAGGTGTATCCATCCTTCAACACATAACCAAGAAACCTTCGGAAATCGTTTACCTCAACCTTCGAAAAGCATCCGTTATACAAGTTATGGCAATACTCCCAAACTCCCGCCCCAGTACTGGGTGGCGTTGAGGTTATCTCACCAACAACTGCATAAAAGGGATTTTCGATGTCAGCGAAACTCAGGTATTCCAGAATCTCAACGATAAAATTGTGACGACAACACCTCGGAGCTCAACTCCCCGGGACACTGCCACAACCCCTAAATGACAGGAGGCACCAAGAACAATGTTCTCGTCACAAAACCATCGGAACGATTCCAAGATACCCGCGTGATCCTAAAAACATTTTTAGTGAAATTTGAGAAGAGAAGAGTCAAAACTCTATGTCAGGATGCCTTACCAGAGCGATGAAGGGACTGGGGAGTAAAAATAATTCCTAAACTCTCGGATATATATAATCCTAGATGACTCAAAACATTTTTCTAGACTCAACAACGCCAACGATTCGATCAAGCAGGGGGGGGGGGGCTCCTATGGTGGGGGAAGGCTCTGATTACCAACTTGTAACGCCCTTGATGCGGCTATATCTCCTACGTGTCGAAGCACGACTTAGAGGCATAACCGCATTGAAAGCAATGTCGCAAGCGAGGTAATCATCACAACAGCCCATGTAGATAAGTAAAGGGGAAAGTTACATAGTTGGCTTACACTCGCCACATCACACAAATACATAAATAGGTCATTACATTCACCCAACACACTCATGGTCCGACTACGGTACCAAAATAAAGATCAACCCCCAAATGCGAAAGGGTCCCCGATCGCCCCAACTGGGCACCACTACTGATCATCTGGGAAAGGCACGTAGTAACGGAGAGAGTCTTCATGAAACTCCCACATGAGCTCGGTCATGTCATCTGGAACAGTATCGTTGGTCCCTGCATCTGGTTTTGGAAGGAAATCTGTGAGTCACGGGGGCTCAGCAATCTCACACCCTCGCGATCAAGACTATTTAAGCTTATAGGTAAGGCAAGGTATGATGTGGAGCTGCAGCAAGCGACTAGCATATATGGTGGCTAACCTAATCACAAAAGAGAGCGAGAAGAGAAGGCAAAAGCACGGACGAACAACTACGATCAAGAAGTGATCCTAGAACAACCTATGTCAAACATTACTCCAACACCGTGGTCACTTCCCAGACTCCGCCGAGAAGACACCATCACGGTAACACACGCGGTTGGTGCATTTTAATTAAGTTAAGTTTCATATTATCTACAACAGGACATTAACAAATTCCCATCTGCCCATAACCGCGGGCACGGCTTTCGAAAGTTCAAAACCCTGCAGGGGAGTCCCAACTTAGCCCATCACAAGCTCTCACGGTCAACGAAGGATATTCCTTCTCCCGAGACATTCCGATCAGACTCGGCATCCCGGCTACAAGACATCCTCGACAATGGTAAAACAAGTCCAGCAACACCGCCCGAATGTGCCGACAAATCCCGATAGGAGCTGCACATATCTCGTTCTTAGGGCACACTCAGATTGTCCAAACTTCCGGTAGGCTAGCCCAGAGTTGCCCCTGGAGGCCACCGGCGGCTGACGAGGTGGACCAATACTCAGAGGAGCACTGGCCCAGGGGGGGGGGTTAAATAAAGATGACCCTTGGGCTCCGGAAACCCAAGGGAAAAAGAGGCTAGGTGGCAAATGGTAAAACTAAGGTTGGGCATTGCTGGAGGAGTTTTATTCAAGGCGAACTGTCAAGGGGTTCCCATTATAACCAAACCGTGTAAGGAACGCAAAAATCCAGGAACATAACACCGATATGACGGAAACTAGGGCGGAAAGAGTGGAACAAAACACTAGGCAAAAGGCCGAGCCTTCCACCCTTTACCAAGTATATTGGTGCATTAAGATAAACAACATAATATTGTGATATCCCAACAATAAACAATGTTCCAACACAGAACGGTCTCCAATCTTCACCTGCAACTAGCAACGCTATAAGAGGGGCTGAGCTAAGCGGTAACATAGCCAAACAACGGTTTGCTAGGACATGGTGGGTTAGAGGTTTGACTTGGCAATTTGGGAGGCATGATAAGCAAGTGGTAGGTATCGTAGCATAGGCATACCAAAAGAGCGAGCATCTAGCAAGCAAAGATAGAAGTGATTTCGAGGGTATGGTCATCTTGCCACAAAGTACTCAGAGTTGCCTTGATCCTCGTAAGTGAACTCAACGGGCTCCTCGTTCACGAACAAGTCTCCCGGCTCTACCCAAGCAAGAACAACAAGAAAAAGGAACACAATCAAGCACGTGCAATGCTCAAGCAACATGATGCAAACATGGTATGATACGCGGTATGCGGTATGTGATGCATATGCAAGACTTGGAAAGGAATGATTGAACCTGGCCTCAACTTGGAAATACAAGAGTGCCAGTAGAAAGGTGAGGTGATTTTGGTTGAAATTTATATAAAGATCACCAGAATCGGATGCGCAGTTTGGAAATGGCAAGCAAAACAAATATGGCACTGGTCTGCGATAATCAGCGAGTGACCAACTAAATGCAACAAGATAAATATGCTAAAACACTCAAAAATAGCAACAAAATACATGGCAGGGATCCACTCATGAAGCTTGACAAAAGATGAACACTGAGCTACGGCAACAATCGCTACAGCACTCAAACATCGCAAAACATGCCAACAATCTGCCAAGATCATTTTATAGCAAAAGTAGAGCTCGATAGACTCAAGCTAGGGTGATCCATAAATGCAAATAAAGACATCGATGGATAGAGCACGACAATATTAACAAAACATCCTTACTGATGATCCTCAAAATAGGCACGGATCACTAGGAAACAACATGAACATATGGCATAACAACAAAAACAGGACAAGGACTTTGAGAAATTCTAAGTCCCTGAAATCAGCATTAACGATTACGCTACTTTGCATGCTTGTGCTAGTCACCACAAAGATCACAAAAATACATGGCGAGCACCCTTGTAAAGATAACGTGGCACTCTACAAAACACATGTAGAGCTAAGGATCATAGAATGCACACATTAATCATGGCAAAAATGACAAAAGGCCATTTGCTGAAACAGATCTGACAAATTCATCACATAGCCCTCTTCCACCAGCATTTCGGGCATCAAGATGAGCACAAATGAAAATGATGCAATGAGATGAAATGATGTACTCGTCGAGGCGAACATTTTGATATGCTACACGCACGAACCGGAGCTACGATGAGAGAGTTATGGCATGCGGAAAAATGCAAATAAACTAGGGTTTTGGGGAGAAGTCAACCCTCGTCCAGATCTGGATCTGGAGGTACTGTAGCATGCACGGAAAACGAGGTTCGTCGCCGAGGTCACCGAAGCTTGCCGGAGAAGAAGAAGCAGCAGTCGGGCCGAGGTGCGCCGAGGAGGAGGCCGGCCGGCGCGGAAGTCGAGGGCGGCGTGGTGGCGCCGGTGGTCGGCGGCGAGGTGGGGCGGCGCCGGAGGAGAGCGGCGGCGCCCGGGGTGGCGAGGTCGCCGGCGTTGGCGACCGCGGCGGTGCAGCGGCCGGAGCTCGCCGGCTCAGGCGAGGAGAAGCGGCAGGCGGCGGCGGACGCGATGGGCTCACGGGGGCCCTACGCGGGCCGGGCGGGCCGCGCGCGGGGAAGGCCGGCGGTGGCCACATGGCACCCCCTGATTGGGTGCGGGCGGCTCCGGCGGTTGAAACAGACACGTCCGCCAGCGAGCTTTTTGTCCGGTGCGCCAGGAGAGGAAGGGATCTAGGGTTTGCCCGAAAATTTCGGGGAGTGGCCTTTATATAGGGGTAGAGGGAGTTAGGAAGCTCCAAATGAGGTGTGGTTTTCGGCCACGCGATCGTGATCGAACGCTCTAGACGATGGAGGGGTATTTGGTGGGTTTTGGGCCAAATTGGAAGGGTGTTGGGCTGCAACACACACGAGGCTCTTTCGGTCCCTCGGTTAACCGTTGGGGTATCAAACGAAGTCCAAATGGTACGAAACTTGACAGGAGGTCTACCGGTAGTAAACCAAGGACGCATGACAAGTCTCGGTCCAATCCGGAAATGTTTACACCCGCACATGAAAAGAGGTAGAAAGGACCACCGGGGGACATAGGAGCGCCGGAATGCAAAACAGACAACGGGGAAAATGCTCGGATGCATGAGACGAACACGTATGCAAATGCAATGCACATGATGACATGATATGAGATGCGTGACAAATACAACAACACACGGAGACAAAAACCTGACAACGAGGAAATGACATAACTTAGTGCCGGAAACGGCAAGAATTGGGATACATATAAGGTAAATTACATCCAGGGTGTTACACGTAGGGTATGGATTCCCAACAGCATGTACCAGCCTACTGCACCTGCTCCAAGGCAGTCCTATGCTACACCGCGTCTGCCTCCCCCACCAACTAGGCAGCAAAGACTTCCAGCTCCACCACCCCGAGCTCATGTTCCCACTCCCAATAATGGTCTATGCTACAAGTGTGGCCAACCTGGTCACCTTGCCAGGAACTACTATCAGAATTAGAACCAAAATCAACTGGCCCTTCCCGCAGCTGGCCGCGGAAGCTACTAGCCTCGCAACAACACTACCAGGTCTTATGGTCGTGTTCATGCCAACCACGTTGATCTCAATGAAGTTCTAGACCAGCCTGCTATCGTGATGGGTACACTCCTCATAGATTCAGTACCAGCATCTATTTTATTTGATACAGGAGCATCGCATTCATTCATATCAGCTGAGTTTGCATTCATGCATGGCATTAAATACGATGAGATGAACACTGCGATAGTGGTACACACTCCTGCGGGCCAGTGTTAAACCTCTATGGTTAGTCACAACGTTCCCATTGAAATTGAAGGACTGGAATTCCTTGCCTCTCCCATCGTACTGAAGTCCTGTAGCATTGACCTCATTCTGGGAATGGATTGGTTGAAAGCGCATACTGCTTCTATAGTTTGGGCCACTAAGATCGTCCATCTGCTACACCCTTCTGATGAAATAATTGCTTACCAAGCTCATCTAGTTCAGAACACCAAGGCACGGCTTTATGCCTTGAATGCCTTGAACGCTGCACCACTTGAGGGCATCGAAAACATTCCCATCGTTCGTGAATTCCAAGACGTCTTTCCGGAAGAACTTCCAGGGATTCCCCTTGCTAGAGTTGTCGAATTCATTATCGACTTGAAACCAGGCACCACCCCTATAGCCAAACTACCCTACAAGATGCCGCCACATGAACTCATTGAGCTTAAGGAGGAAATCGACAAATCTCTTGCCAAAGGTTTCATTCGCCCTAGTTGCTCTCCTTGGGGAGCACCGTTTCTCTTTGTTAAGAAGAAGGATGGGACGGACCGATTAGTCCAAGACTACTGTCCTATAAACCAAGCTACCATTCAGAATAAATATCCTCTTCCTCGGATCAATGATATTTATGATCAATTGGCTGGCTCATCAGTGTTCTCCAAACTCGACTTGAGGTTGGGTTACCACCAGATCCATGTTCATGAAGAGGATATCCCAAAAACCACCTTCGTGACTCAGTATGGATCATACGAGTACACCGTCATGTCATTCGGCTTAACGAATGCTCCAGCCACCTTCTCTCGCCTGATGAACTATATATTCATGGATTACCTCGACAAGTTCGTCGTGGTTTATCTGGATGATATCCTTGTATTTTCCAAGAACAAGGAAGAACATGTTGAACATCTTCGTCTTGTGCTGGAAAAGCTTCGAGAGCATCAACTCTATGCTAAGTATTCCAAGTGTGAATTCTGGCTCCCTGAAGTAACCTATCTTGGGCATGTCATCTCCAAGGATGGTATTGCCGTCAACCCTGAATGAGTTCAGGATATTCTCGATTGGACTCCCCCGAAGAATATCAAGCAAGTCTGAAGTTTTCTCGGTCTCGCCAGCTATTGCCGTCGATTTGTCAAGAACTTCTCCAAGATTGCCAGGCCTCTGACTAATTTGTTGCATAAGGGTGTCAAGTTCCAATGGACAGACAAGTTTCAGGAAAGTTTACAGGCGCTCAAGGACAAGTTGACTTCTACCCCGGTGCTTGCTCCACCTGATACTAAGAAGGACTTCGTCATTTACTACGACACTTCCCATCAAGGATTAGGCTGTGTCCTAATGCAAGAGCGCAGAGTGATTGCTTATGCCTCTCGTCAACTACGCCCTCACGAAGAAAACTACCTAGTTCACGACCTCGAGCTTGCTGCTGTCATTCATGCTATGAAGCAGTGGCGACATTACCTTCTCGGTAATCGTTGCGAGATCTTCACCGACCATCAAAGTCTGAAGTATCTGTTTACTCAACCAGACTTGAACCTCCGTCAGCAGAGATGGATGGAGACTATTGCAGACTTTGACGTGGGTATATCCTATACCCCAGGCAAGGCTAACATAATGGCTGATGCCTTGAGCTGCAAGTCTTACTGCAACCACCTCCAGGTTCACAAAGTTCAGCCCTCGCTTGTTGAAGAATTCAAAAGGCTGAACCTTCATATTGTTCCTCCTAGAGCACTTGCTCCCCCTCCCCCAGAATTTCAAAAGATGAATCTTCGTGTTGTTACTAAGGGTTCTCTAAATACCCTGGCTGTCATACCAGATCTCGAAGATGGTATAAAGACTATTCAAGGTTATGACTCTGAAGTCCATAAGATTAAACGCCATCTAGCAGAAGGAAAGCCCTCATTCTTCATTATCGCCGATGATGGCGCCTTGTACTTCAAAGGCCGCCTAGTGGTACCACGTTCGAGGAAAAAACTGGATCAGACTAAAAAGGTTATGAAAGAAGCTCATGATACGCCTTTGTCTATTCATCCTGGTAGTACAAAGATGTACCAAGACATCCGTCAGAGACTCTGGTGGTCTAATATGAAGCAAGACATTGCTCGACATGTTGCTGAGTGTGACGTTTGCTGCCGTATCAAAGTAGAGCATCAAAGGCCTGCTGGAACTCTGCAACCTATCTCTATTCCTGAATGGAAATGGGACCATGTTTAAATGGAGTTTGTCACTAGATTTCCCAAATCGCAGAAAGGTAATGATGCTATTCTTGTCGTCATTGACCGGTTTTCTAAAGTTGCACATTTTCTGGCGGTCAAAGAAACAATCACTGCTAGTCAGCTTGCAACTCTCTACATGTCCAGAATTGATTCACTTAACGGTATTCCACTGGTTATCAGTTCAGACCGTGGCAGCTTATTCACTTCAAGATTCTGGGCAAGTTTCCAACAAGCTATGGGAACTCATCTGTCGTTCAGTACTGCGTTTCATCCTTAGTCGCAAGGTCAAGTTGAACGTGTCAACCAAGTTCTCGAAGACATGCTTCGAGCTTGTGTAATTTCCTTCGGCAAGAAATGGGAGGAATCTCTTCCATATGCCGAGTTCTCTTATAATAATAGCTATCAAGCTAGTCTGAAGATGTCCCCCTTCGAAGTATTATATGAACGAAAGTGTCGGACCCCTCTGAACTGGTCAGAAACTGGGGAACGTCCACTCTTCAGTCCGGATATTATCCAACAGGCCGAAGAACAAGTCCGCATTATTCGCAAGAATCTCAAGACTGCTCAATCACGTCAGAAGAGTCAGTATGACCGTCATCGCAAAGACATGGTCTATCAAACTGGCGAAAAGGCTTATCTTCGAGTTAGACCAATGAAGGGTGCTCACCGCTTTGGGATCAAGGGCAAGCTAGCGCCTCGCTATATCGGTCCCTTCACTATTCTCGAAAGGCGTGGAAAAGTGGCATATCAACTGGAGCTTCCACCGAACCTTTCTTAGGTTCATGATGTGTTCCACGTGTCATAGCTTCGCCGTTGCTTCAAGGACCCAATCCGAGCAGTGGATCATGAAGTGCTCGAATTGTAGCAGAACCTCTCCTATAAAGAGCATCCGGTCCGCACTCTCGACCAAGCTGAACTCCGCACACGTCAGAAGGCGATCAAGTTCCTCAAAGTCCAGTGGTCGCACCAATCTAAAGATGAAGCCACTTGGGAGCGCGAGGACCGCCTGCGTGATGAATACCCCGCACCCTTTCCTTCTACCTCCTAAATCTCGGGACGAGATTTCTTGTAGTGGAGGAGATTTGTAATGCCCGGATAATCATGCTACAGTAATCCCACGTTAATGATGCCACGTCACCTCCGTTACTGTTGCTAATCCATCGTTAGTTCAAAACCGATTCAAATTCAATTTAAAATAAAGTTAAATAATGAAAGTTTTCAAAAATTAAAACAAAAATGTCCGGGCAGTGCCAAAATTGGCATAGGTAATTATAGTAAAGAAAACACAAATTTATAAAATGCTTAAATGCCCTAAGTTGAATTAAAATAGTAAAAGAAAATAAATAAAAGAAAAAGAATAAAACAGAAAAACAAAAGACCAAAAAAAAGGAAAACCCCCTGGGCTTCGGCCCAGCTGGCCTCAGGCCCAACCGGGCCACCAGACCGGCCCACCCCCACTCCCCATATCCCCCACTTCGGTAACCCTAACCCCCACCAACGCCCCACTTGCTTCCCCCCCACTTCCCTCGATTGGATCTGGATTGGGAGGAGCCCGATCCCCTCGCCCCTCAACCCCCAACGCCGACGTCGGCGCCCAGAGCTTCCCCGCCGGACTGCCTCCTCCTCCTCGCCGGCCTGCACCTCATCACCACGACGCCGTCGTCTCCGTCTCCTCCCCGCGCCCCACTGCCCCGGACCCTACACCCGACGTGAGCCCTGGCCTCTCCTTCTCGCGCCCCTGACCTTCCCGCCACGCTCGCCTCGCTCCGGCAACGCCCAAGCCGTGCCTCGCCTGCATCTGCTACTGCTGCTTGGCGCACCCTGCCCGACGAGCCCGCGCCCCGCGGCCGAGCTGCCTTGCTCCGCCACGTGCACGCCGCACGCACCCCGCGCGCACGTTCACCATTCGCCTCCTTCGCCTCACCTCCGCGCCGCGCCCACGGGTCGTCCCGATCCCTCGCGCCTGCATCGCCCCCCTGCACAGTGCCTGCGGCCCCGCCACTCGTCGCCCCGGCTCCCCCCCCCCCCCCGCTCCCCCGCCACTCGTTGTGGCCCGCGCTCACCGCACCGTGCGCCCCGCTCCTCAGCCGTTGCTGCCGCCGACGCCCGTCGCCCTGCTTCCACTCCGCCATGGCCTCCCCCCCTCTCGTCCACAGCCACCGGCGCCAAGCCGTGCGCCCACCTCTGCCGCTCGCCTGCGCGGCTTCCCCTGCCCGTGCCGTCTGTCGTCCCGCGTCCGCGAACTCACCCCCCTACTCGCCTGCGGCGTCATGCGGGCTCTGTCGTCGCCAGTGACTTCACCTCGCACCAGGCGGGTTGCACCCCAGCGCCTGGTGCCCACGCGCCCGTGCCCGTAACCACTGCCTGGCGCTCGTTAAGGCCCTAGGGCCTATGAAAAATGGGGCCCACCCCCTGAGAACAAAATAAAAAATTTAAATTAATTAAAATATATATATAATAAATAAAAATATTAATTAACTTAATTAATTTTGATTAATTAAACTAATCAATTAACTAAACTAATTAAACTGTTAATTAATTAATTAATCAGTCAATGACAATGGGGCCCACCCCTAATTAATTCTGGTTAGGTTAACTAAAATTGGATAATTAAAATGTGTCAATGAAAGATGGGACCCACCTGTCTGGTTGACCAGGTCAACTGCTGACGTCATGCTGACGGCATGATGACGTCAGCAAACACTATTCTGGATAATGTTGATTTAAATAATTAAATAAATCCTAAAAATGAATTAAACCTTTTAAAATTAATATAAAATAAACCGTAGCTCGGATGGAAAAACTTTGTACATGAAAGTTGCTCAGAACGACGAGACGAATCCGGACACGCAACCCGTTCATCCGCCACACATGCCTAGCATAGCAAAAATGCAAATTTCCCCCTCTGATTCATCTGTCCGAAAACGTGAAACACCGGGGATATTATCCCGGATGTTTCCCCCCTTCACTGGTACCACCTCATACCGCGTTTGGGCACACCTAGCATCACGCTTTGTCATGTCATGCATTGTCATGCATTTGTTTGCATTATATTTATTGTTCCTTCCCCCTCTTCTCCCGCTAGACACCGAGACCGACGCCGCTGCTACCCAGTACGACTACGGTGTTGACGACCCCTCTCTCTTGCCAGAGAAACCAGGCAAGCCCCCCCTCCCTTGATCACCAAATATCGCCTACTCTTCTCTCTACTGCTTGCATTACAGTAGTGTAGCATGTTACTTCTTTCCGTTAATCCTATTCTGATGCATAGCCTGTCATTGTTGCTATAACTGTTGATACCTTACCTGCAATCCTAAATGCTTAGTATAGGATGATAGTTTACCATCAGTGGCCCTACATTCTTGTCCGTCTGCCATGCTATACTATCGGGCCGTGGTCACTCGGGAGGTGATCACGGGTATATACTTATATATACATGCTATACAGGTGGTGGCTAAAGTCGGGTCGGCTCGTTGAGTACCCGCGAGTGATTCCGATGCTGGGGGCTGAAGGGGCAGGTGGCTCCATCCCGGTAGAGGTGGGCCTGAGTTCCCGAAGGCCCCGTCTGTTACACTGTGGCGGAGCGACAAGGCAGGTTGAGACCACCTAGGAGAGAGGTGGGCCTGGCCTTGGTCGGCGTCCGTGTTTTTTTTTCAAAATAACACGCTTAACGAGATCTTGGTATTTGATTTGAGTCTGGCTACTGGCCTATACGCACTAACCAACTACGCGACAATAGTTATGGGCACTCGACGTTGTGGTATCAGCCGAAGCCTTCGTGACGTCAGCGACTGAGCGGCGCACGCCGGGTTCCGCGTAACGCAACTTCCTTTGTAATGGAGATTGCTAGGTTTTCTCGCCGGCCGCGTTCGCAACGTGCAGGTGTGCAATGGGCGTTGGGCACAGACCCCTGCGCGCATAGGATTTAGACCGGCGTGCTGACCTCTCTATTGTGCCTAGGTAGGGCTGTGACATGTTGATCTTCCGAGGCCGGGCATGACCCAGAAAAAGTGTGTCCGGACAAAGGGGATCGAGCGTGTTGGGAAATGTGGTGCACCCCTGCAGGGAAGTTAATCTATTCGAATAGTTGTGATCTTCGGTAACAGGACAACTTGGAGTTGTACCTTGCCCTTATGACAACTAGAACCGGATACTTAATAAAACACACCCTTCCAAGTGCCAGATACAACCGGTGATCGCTCTCTCACAGGGCGACGAGGGGAGGATCATCGGTTAGGATTATGCTATGCGATGCTACTTGATGAACTTGCCATCTACTCTCTTCTCCTGCTGCAAAATGGAGGTTACCAGAAGCGTAGTCTTCGAAAGGACTAGCTATCCCCCTCTTATTCCGGCATTCTGCAGTTCAGTCCACATATGATACCCCCTTTTGCCATTTGATACCAATGCATACATATGTAGTGTAGCTCCTTGCTTGCAAGTACTTTGGATGAGTACTCACGGTTGCTGTTTCACCCCCTTTCCCCCCTTTTCTCTACTCGTTTGCTGCGACCAGACGTTGGAGCCCAGGAGCCAGACGCCACTGTCGATGACGACTACTACTACTCGGGAGGTGCCTACTACTATGTGCAGCCCGCTGACGACCAGGAGTAGTTTAGGAGGATTCCAGGCAAGAGGCATGCGCCTCTTTCGATCTGTATCCCAATTTGTGCTAGCCTTCTTAAGGCAAACTTCTTTAGCTCATGTCTGTACTTAGATATTGCTGCTTCCGCTGACTCGTCTATGATCGAGCTCTTGTATTCGAGCCCTCGAGGCCCCTGGCTTGTAATATGATTCTTGTATGACTTATTTTATTTGTAGAGTTGTGTTGTGATATCTTCCCGTGAGTCCCTGATCTTGATCGTACACGTTTGCGTGTATGATTAGTGTACGGTCGAATCAGGGGCGTCACAGGGTGCGCGCCCTAGGGGGGCAGGCGCGCCCCCCACCCTCGTGGACAGGTGGTGGGCCCCCTGGCCTTCATCTTTTGCAGGTATTTTTTATATTTTCCAAAAAGTTGCTCCGTGAAGTTTCAGGTCATTCCGAGAACGTTTGTTTCTGCACATAAATAACACCATGGTAATTCTGCTGAAAACAGCGTCAGTCCGGGTTAGTTCCATTCAAATCATGCAAGTTAGAGTCCAAAACAAGGGCAAAAGTGTTTGGAAAAGTAGATACGACGGAGATGTATCAGCACGCCTGGCACCCCCTAGCGCGCCCTAGTGCCTAGTAGGCCCCTCGAGCACCGTCTTGCGTCGATTCTTCTTCCAAAAATTAACATATATTCCAAAAAAATCTCCTTATAGTTTTATTGCGTTTGGAATTCGTTTGATATAGATATTCTGTGAAACAAAAAACATGCAACAAAAAAGAACTGGCACTAGGCACTGGATCAATATGTTGGTCCAATAAATCATATAAATTGTTGCCCAAAGTATGTGAAAGTTGTATAATATTGGCATGGAACGGTTAGAATTTTTAGATACGACGGATCGTATCAACAACCAGGAGTGTTAAACAAGTTAATACTAAGAAAGATAAGCTAGATAAGAGTAAGTCGGTTGTTGGCATGCCTGTTGTTTCTGTTGAGACTGAAGATCATTTTTTCGACAGAAAGACTATAAGGGAGTCCCCTACAGTATAATTGGTGCAACAAACCCAAATTGCAAGTACCATGCCTTGAACCTGGGTGGGTGGGAAGGCATCAGCCCCTTCCCACCACTAGGCTATGCCTTAGTCTTCTTTGAAGATCATTGTTATCATGGTTTATGTGATATGGGTGCTAGCATAAGTGCTATTCTATTTCCTTTATATCACGAAGTTATGTATGATATTTCACCCGGTGAGATAGAAGATATTGATGCCACTATTAAGCTTGCAAGCAGAGACACTATTTCACTGCTTGCGATTGTTAGAGATGTTGAAGTCTTGTGTGGTAAGATTAAATACCCCACTGATTTTCTAGTACTTGGATCACCATAAGATAATTTTTGTCCCATTATATTTGGTAGACCTTTCTTAAATACCATTAATGCTCAAATTTATTGTGTTAAAGAAAATGTCAATGTTAAGTTTGGAGATGTATCTCATGAATTTAATTTCTCCAAGTTTAGTAGGCAACCTCATGATAAAGAATTACCTAATAAAGATGATACTATTGGTCTTGCATCTATTGTTGTGCCTCATATGGATCCGTTAGAACAATATCTGCTAGACCATGAAAATGATATGCATATGAATGAAAAAATGAAATAGATGAAATATTCTTTAGGCAAGCACCTATCCTTCAACATAATTCACGTGTTGAAACTTTAGGAGATCCTTTCCACCTAAGAGTGATCCTGTGTTTGAATTAAAGAAACTCCCTAATACATTGAAATATGCTTATCTTGATGAAAAGAAGATATATCATGTTATTATCAGTGCTAACCTTTTAGTGCATGAAGAAAAGAGACTACTCAAAACTCTGGGGAAGCATCATGCTGCAATTGGATATACTCTCGATGATGTTAAGGGCATCAACCCTACTTTATGTCAACACAAGATTAATATGGAACTTGATGCTAAACTAGTTGTCGATCATCAACACTGTATGAATCCTAAAATGAAGGATGTGGTAAGAACAGAAATATTAAAGCTTCTAAAGGTAGGTAAAATTTATCCTATAGCTGATAGTAGATGGGTAATTAAGTCATTTTATTGTGTCCCTAAGAAAGGTGGCATCACTGTTGGTCCTAATGTAAAAATGAACTTATCCACAAAGAATTGTGACTAGTTATAGGATGGTAATTGATTTTAGAAAATTAAATAAAGCAACTAGAAAAGATCATTACTCATTACCTTCCATTGATCAAATGTTAGAAAGATTCTCTAAGCATAAACATTTATGCTCTCTAGATGGATATTCTGGTTTTTCTCAAATACCTCTATCACAAGAAGATCAAGAGAAAACTACTTTTACTTGTCCTTTTGGAACTTATGCTAATAGATGTATGCATTTTGGTTTGTGTAATGCACCTTCTACCTTTCAAAGATGTATGGCTGCTATATTCTCTGATTTCTATGAGAAAATTGTTGAGGTATTCATGGACATTTTTCCCGTTTACGAAACTTCTTTTGATGGTTGATTGTGCAGTCTTGGCAAAGTTTTGCAGAGATGTGAAGAGACTAATCTTGTCTTGAATTGGGAGGTGTGCCACTTCATGGTGAATGAAGGTATAGTCCTTGGTCATAAAATTTCCGAAAGAGGTATTGAGGTAGATAAAGCTAAAGTTGATGCAATTGAGAAAATGCCATGTCCTAAATATATCAAAGGTATAAGAAGTTTCCTAGGTCAAGCTAGTTTATAGAAGGTTTATTAAGGACTTCTCTAAAATTTCTAGTCCTCTTACTAATCTCCTACAGAAAGATGTCCCATTATTTTTTTATGATAATTGCATAGAACCCTTTGAAATACTTCAGAAAGCCATGATAACTGCACCTGTTGTTCAACCACCTGATTGGAACTTACCCTTTGAAATCATGTGTGATGCTAGTGATTATGCTATTGGTGTTGTTTTAGGTCAAAGAGTTGATAAGAAATTAATGTTATCCATTATGCTAGTAAGGCTTTGGATAGTTCTCAAAGAAGTTATGCTACTATTGAGAAAGGGTTTTTAGCAGCTATGTTTGCATGTGATAAATTCAGACCTTACATCATTGATTCTAAAGTTACTATTCACACTGATCATGTCGATGTTAAATATCTCATGGAAAAGAAAGATGCTAAACCTAGGCTAGTTAGGTGGGTCCTTTTACTACAAGAATTTTATTTGCATATTGTTGATAGAAAAGGAGCTAAAAACCTCATAGCTGATAATTTGTCTAGAATGGGAAATGTCCTTGATGACCCACTGCCCATTGATGATACTTTTCTTGATGAGCAATTAGTTATTATAAATGCTTCTACTTCTCGCAATAATCCTTGGTATGCAGATTATGCTAATGTTATTGTTGCTAAATATATACCACCTATACACATATCAACAAAGGAAAAGTTCTTGTTTGATTTAAGACATTACTTTTGGGATGACCCACATCTGTATAAAGGAGTAGATGGTGTTATTAGATGTTGTGTACCTGCGCATAAGACGGAACAAATCCTAAGGAAGTGTCATTTCGAGGCATATGGAGGGCACCATACGGGAGATAGAACTGCACATAAGCTATTGCAATCTGGTTTTTACTGCCTACTCTCTTCAAGGATGCATATAAGTTTGTCCACTCTTGTGATGAATGCCAAAGAAGTGGTAATATTGGAAGATGTCAAGAAATGTCTATGAATTATTCACTTGTTATCGAACCATTTGATGATTGGGGCTTTTTCCTTCCTCTAATGGGTATACTCATATTTTAGTTGTTGTTGATTATGTTACTAAATGGGTAGAAGCTATTCCAAATAGTAGTGCTCATCCCAACACACCTATTAAAATGCTTAAAGAAGATATCTTTCTAAGGTTTGGAGTCCCTAGATATTTAATGACTGATGGTGGTTCACATTTTATTCATGGTGCATTCCATAAGATCTCGACTAAATATGATTTAAACCATATAATTGCTTCACCTTATCATCCTTAGTCTAGTGGTCAAGTTGAATTGAGCAATAGGGAAAAAACTTAATCCTGCAAAAGATTGTTAAAAGATCTAGGAAGAACTCGTCTTGGAAACATGATGGTGCACTATGGGCATATAACACTACTTATAAAAACCCTATGGGTATGTACCCATATAAAATGTTCTATGGAATAGCATGTTATTTATGAATTAGAACATAAAGCTTATTGGGCAATTAAAGAATCCAATTATGATTTCAAACTTCCTGGTGAAAAGAGGTTATTTGATATTAGCTCTCTAGATGAGTGGAGAACACAACCTTATGAAAATGACAAGTTATTTAAAGAAAATGTTAAAACATGACATGATAAAAGAATTCAGAAACAAGAATCTAACATTGGTGACCAAGTTCTATTGTACAATTCTCGTTTTAGATTTTTTTTGCAGGAAAGCTTCTCTCCAAATGGGAAGGACCATACATCGTCAAAGAAATCTATTGCTCTAGAGCTATCAAGATCAATAACACCAATGGAACTAATCCGAAGGTGGTTAATGGGCAAAGAATTAAACATTATATTGTAGGTACACCCATTACCAATTTAACATTGAAACCAATATTATTGAAACAATTACACCAGAGGGACATCTAAAGGAGGCCTTCCATAACGCTCTCGAACCCTGAAAAGGAGTAGGTATGTGATATGGTCAGTACCGACTCTCAAATTTTGTAAAAATATTTTCTGTCAGTTTTGGAATATTAGAAAATTTAGGAAAATAAGAAACAATTGAGAAGGTCCACGGAGACCACAAGACAATAGGGCACGCCTAGATGTCTTATGGGCCCCTCGTGTACTTTCCCGACTTCGTATTCTTCTCGTATACTTGTTTTGCAAGATAAAAATTCATTATATATACTCCTTGAAGTTTTGACCATTGTATCGCAAGTTTCTCCTCTGTCCTTGTTTCGAGCTGTTTTCTGTCAGGTTTTGAGCCCCCTGGCATCATGTCCCCCTCCTCCTCCAACAACGTAGGGGACGATGCTTGGCTGCAGGTAGAGCTGGAGAGGGAACTGATTGGGGAAGTCATCACGGATGAAATCTCTGGGGATTCCATGGAGGTGCAACCAACCGCTTTGGAGCGAGACAACCTTGCTGGCATCTCCACCACTCCCAGCTTAGGTCAGGCCATGGGGACAATGAGGGATCAACAGAATAATGAGGTACAAGAGGGGCCTACTCCAATGAGGCCCCAAGGCAGGTTATATGGGAATAATTTTCAGAATTTGATTCATACACTTCTCATATGCATATACCTTCAAATTGGGATATCTCTCATCCAAGTAAAAGTGATGCATGTAAAAACCCTTGGGGCCCTACGAATAAGCACATAATGGTCGAAGTTCAAAAGAATGCTACGATGATTCAACATGTGCTTCGAGAGATTTAGAGCTTAATAGAGGTCTTGCTAAACATCATAAGGGATAAGCCTACCACTTCATCACCACCATCATCAAAGAAGGAGACTTAAGTACATGGGTACGGGCACCACTCTTGGCTTGTCCCAAGCTTGGGGGAGGTGCCCCGGTATCATATCAACATCACTTTTATCACCATTATCTATCTTAGTTTGATCCTTACACTACAGGAATCAGCTACTTTGCCGTCAGCCATGGCGGACGACAAAGGCATGGATGGCTGACGCAAAGGTCTTTGCCGTCCGCCGTGGACGGCAAAAGGTGACAGCAAAGTAAGGTTCGGCAAAGAGGTACTTTGCCGTCTGCTTCGGGCGGCTGACGGCAAAGGAGCCTTTGCCATCAGCAGCGGACGGCAAAGAGTGCAGACGGCAATAAGTGCGCTATTACTCCGTTAGGTGGCTAACGGCAGGCCTTTGCCGTCCGCCGCTGACGGCAAACTTCGGAAGGCCTTTGCCGTCCGCCGTGTGATGTCAGCCGACGTTACTACATGGCAAGCCTTTGCCGTCTGCCGCTGTAGGCAAAGTTTTTGCTCTTTGCCGTCCGCCGCGGACGGCAAAGCCTTTGCCGTCAGCCACTGTAGGCAAACTGACCAAATTGGTCAGCCTCCCAGGAAGCACAGCTGCCTGCCACGTGGCCTCTTTGCCGTCCGTTGCTGATGGCAAAGAGCTCTTTGCCGTCGGTGGCAGACGGCAAAGAGCCTGCATATTGGCTCTTTTTCTGTTTTTTTGAATCCAACAATTTTCAGAGCAAATATATATGACATATATAGATATATTTCCATATCAGATATCCAACACATAAGTTTCATATCACATATCACATAAGTTTCATCCATACACATTGTTCATACCTAAGCAAGTTCCATCCATATACATATTACAATAGGAAGTTCCATCATAGCAAGCTAGATACAATGCAATGTTTCATGAAAGGAAAAGCAAGCACTCCATCATAGCAAGCTAGGTTCCATGAAGTGAATGAAATCTGCAAAATGGTAAATAAGAAAGTTAGAAATAGGTGACTAGAACAAGAAGAAGACTAGAACAAGAAGTATATGTCATTTATGAGCTAACTTAGTTGAAATGGATCGTATATGAGCTAACTAAGTTGAAATGGGTTGTTTATGAGCTAACTTAGTTGAAATGGATCATTTATGAGCTAACTTAGTTGAAATGGGTCATTTATGAGCTAACTAAGGTGAAGGGCATCATTTTTGAGCTAACTAAGGTGAAATGAATAGTTTTTGAGCTAACTAAGGTGAAATGGATCATTTATGAGCTAACTTAGGTGAAATGGATCATTTATGAGCTAACTTACTTGAAATGGGTCGTTTATGAGCTAACTAAGGTGAAATGGATCTTTTTGAGCTAACTAAGGTGAAATGGATTGTTTTTGAGCTAACTTAGGTGAAATGGATCATTTATGAGCTAACTTAGTTGAAATGGATCATTTATGAGCTAACTAAGGTGAAATGGATCTTTTTGAGCTAACTAAGGTGAAATGGATTGTTTTTTAGCTAAGTTAGGTGAAATGGATCATTTATGAGCTAACTTAGGTGAAATGGATCATTTATGAGCTAACTAAGGTGTTTTTTTGAGCTAACTAAGGTGAAATGGATCTTTTTTAGCAAACTTAGGTGAAATGGATCATTTAAGAGCTAATTTAGGTGAAATGGATCGTTTTTAGCTAACTTAGGTGAAATGGATCGTTTAGGAGCTACTGTAGGTAAATTGGGTCATTTTAGAGCTAACTTGGATAAACTGGATCGTTTATAAGCTAACCTAGGTAAGATGGGTCATTTTGGAGCTAACCTAGGTAAAATGGATCGTTTATGAGCTAACTAAGTTAATTATGCAATTTTTGACATAAGTAAGCTAAGTACATATCGTTTTAGAGCTAACGTAGGTAGAATGGATGGTTTATGAGGTCAGTAAGCTTATTAAGTCATTTTGGAGGAAAAGAAGCTAACTCTAGGTCATTATGGTAAGCATATTGGAGGAAATAAAGCTAAGTCTAGGTCTTTATGCATTTGTTAAGCAAAACACTAGAGAAACTTACCGTGATCATGGAGGTGTAGGACCGGGCTGGCTCGCGCCGATAGCTGGAGAAGGAGCGGGCTGGCTCTCGCCGGTAGCTGGAGAAGGATCGTGCGATGCGTTTCTGGAGTTAAGCTGCACCAAAGATCATTTCCAATGTCTCATTAGCATTATGACACTCAAATGTTAAGACTAGCAAGTAATGTCCATTCAAATTAAACTCACCATGCTCCCAGGAGCAATCACTGGCATCGGCGGTCTGACCGGACTTCTCGCACACAGACTGCACATTTGGTTTTCACAACAGAGTCATACTAGTTAGTAATGAGACTCAAATGTTAAGACTAGCAAGTAATCTGCAGAAGAAACTTACCACAAGGAGCTCGTACACGGCCCTTGCCTGCATGTCATTCTGTGCCCTCTCCTCCTCCAACATCTTTGTCCTCCTCTCCTCCAACTCCCGCTGCCTCTCCGCCGCCTCCGCCAGAAGTTTCTCCGTTCTATCTCTCTCACTCTGTATAGCAGCCTGCAACACCACTCACATGACCATTTGTAATCATTAATGGAAGCACACACAATGTAATGGAGAAAGATAGCTGAGTACGTATAACTAACCTTGAAGGCGAGTTGGACTGGCCGTTCACGAGGCCTTATCTCAGGAGCGGAGCTCGACTGGCGCGCCTTGATCTCCGGGAGAGTGCTAGGACAACGGATAAGTCCATCTCCCATGGCTATGGAGCCATGGGACCTCCCGCCACCAGATATCATCAGCAGCTCTGTATCAATGGGACCCTGGCTCAGGTTAAAGTCCTCCCCTTTCCTCGCCTTCCCCTGATCTCTATATTGCACGAGCTTGTCGTGGGCGGAGATGTTGGTGAAGTTCTTTGGATCATCGAGGTCAGACGCAGAGAATGCCTTGACTTTCTTGTAAGGGCCAGTGTGGGCCATGGCATACAGGTCGTACACCTCTGGCACCTTATCCGCCTTATTGTAGCGTGCCTGAAAGAGAGAAACAAAGTAAATTAGTAATTAAAGGGATAAAGCTAGTATGATGAATGAATTGCATGAATCATGAAGCAAACCACATACCCAGTTCCGCCCGTACTGAAATAAGTTGGAGCTGCCTTGGTGGTGTGGCACACCTTCCATTTGGGCACGTTTGTCCTTGGCCTCTTTGTGGGTGGCCAGCCATTCTTCTGAGCACCACGCATTGACCAACACCTCCCAACAATCCATCTGATTCGCACACCATCTCGGAGGGGCCTAAGTTAGCAAATAGAAACTTGAGCACTAAGGCTATGAATTACTAAATGATGGAAGTAAGTACAAGGCCTTAAGAATTACCTTCATGTACTTCTCCTTACTCAAGAACTTATCGCAGCACTCCTGCTTGGGCTTCTTGATACCACGCCCGGCGTAGTAGTCTCAAACAGCCTGCACCCGAACCTCATGCCATAAGTTCTGAAGTAGGCGCTTTCACTCCTTGTGGATAACATGATCCGCCTCCTCCTCGTATCCCTCCTCACACCTATAGAATGTCTGCAATCAAATGAGACGATATTGATTAGTACAATTAATAACTAGCTAGTTGAAGATTTTTAATTGTGTAAAGGAGCAATTACCCAGAACTTTCTGATCACGACGTCTGCCCTCGTCTTGCACAAGACACCGTTGATAATCTCACCCGGCGGGGCCGGGGCAGCCAAGTAGTGCTCCCAAGTCAATCCAACCTCTGGAAGCCGACCCTCACCAGGCAACGTGACAAAACCCGGGAAGTTTTGCCGAATCACAACTCCAAGGACGGAGTTGGGCCGGCGGACACTTTCATGGTGGTCCCAACCCCTGCAGCATGACAAGGCCAACACATCAGTTATTTGAAGAAACGTGAATGCAGAAGGTACAAAAAGATTAAATGCACTTACCTCTCCCCATCAGGGAAAATCAACCACCTCTGCTCGCGGGTCGCAGGCACGGACGGGAGCCGTGTAGCACCACACTGGTAGACGTTGCCCCCCTCCTCCCCCTCCTCATCAGTCGGCTCCCCGCCATCATCAGCATGGCCACTCGGCTCCCCGCCATCCTCAGGCTGACCCGACCAGGTACCCCATCCAGACGTGTGCTCCTCCGAGGTCTCGTGGGCCCAAGTCTCGTGGACCGAAGGCCCGTCGACCCGAGGCTTGTGGGCTGAAGACTCGTGGACCGGAGGCTCGTGGACCGGAGTCCGTGCAGCCTCCTCCTCAGACGAGTCCACCCTAGCAGTCACATGCTCGGGTGAAACAGCTGGGGGCGGTGGCGAGGAAGGCGCCGTAAGAGTCACCCTACCTCCTCTCCCGCGACCCCGTGCTCCACCTCCTCTCTTCTTCTTACCTCGTCCCCTGCTGGGCACCACGGTCGACGAAGAAGGGCCCGACGGTGTCGCCATACTGTCCAGCAACGCTCGGCGGAGAGGTGCGTGTGGAATGGAAGACCTCGCACCACGCGCCGACGAAGAAGGGGCCTCGGCGCGCTCCCGACCAGCGCCCACCATCTTTCAACACCTGCCATGACAAAGAATAAACGAAATTAGTACAACATAAAAAAAGTACCGACATGAATAATAATATGTATATCACTTAAGTGTATCATCATCAAGTACGACATAAAAAAATTGAATACTAGACACTACTAATAATCTCGATCAGTATCATCAATAAATGCATAATCATCATCATCACTATAATCAATGATGGGCTCATAGGGTTCACTGGCATCAACATGTGCAAGGCCACCTTGACGTAATCGGTCAAGCATTGACAGGTCATCCGCAGCAGTAACCTCTTCTTGTTCCGGCTCTTCTTGTTCCTCCTCTGGGGTGATGTCGGATTCATTGTCGCTGTCTACTTCAATGTTTTGGGGTGAAGTATAGCGGTTCTTGAAATGCTTTTTGGAAAGACATGTCTCTTGGAAGAATTCTCCTTCATATGTGTCTGGGTTAATGTGAGGTTCATAATCCTCTTCCTTTGGGGGAGAAAGTCTAGCACGTGGCGACACTTCATAAATGACATCCCAACCTTTCAGATTTGGATTAGTTTGGCTGGCCCACGGTAGATAGAATACTTGGGTCACCTGTTGAGCCATAATATAGACATCAGGAACATCTAAATGAGTGCTTTGGTTGATTTCAACTAGCCCTATATGTTCATGAGTCCTTCTAGTCTCCTTCGGCTGAAACCAATAACATTTGAAGACTACGACATTCGGTGGGTTTTCACCATAGAACAGAAGTTCATAAATTGCTTCAACTCTCCCATAATACTCGGTACCTCCTTCGCCAATAGCAGATACACAACAATTTGTAGACTTTCGGTCGGCCATAGATAGCTCTTTGCCATAGGTACGAAAGCGATACCCATTGAAGTCGTACTTTTCAAATGAACGGACCTTATAGTCAAAACCATTAGCGACTTGTCTCAATTCGGCGTCCATACACTCTGAATTAGCCTACAAGTTTAATATGAAAGGATTGTTGCATTATGCACAAATTAGCGAATGAAATGAAATTGTCTAATAGAAATTACCGTTTGTTTGAACCAAGAGATGAAACCGGGATAGCCACCTCCTTGCTTTGCGAGAAGCTCATACTCTTCGACGGAATCCTTTTGGATCTCCGCTCCATACAAGAATATGGCGACGTATCGACTGTATGACATATCCAGGAATAAGAGTAGTTCAAAGGAAATAGAAGTTGCGAAACAATGTACCGAGAACTTACTCGATGTACGGCCGCACTTCTATCAGGTTGTTGAAGATATACAACGAAATGGTCCGCCATTCTTCGTTATCCAAAGATACTGGATGTGAAACACTAGCTGGTGCGAGATTCCCTTTGAATAGGCTGAGGTTGGATCCACCCTTTTTAGGCTCGTCAGCATTGTACCGAGGCTTCGGATTATGCAAATGACGATTTTTGGCTTCGTAGTGCGCTGTTACGAAGTTTGCCGCCTCCTCTGTGATGAATGCCTCAGCCATCGATGCTTCAATTCTACGTTTATTTTTACATTTTTTCTCGAAGCGTCTTCTGCATCCTCTCAGTTGGGTAGCACCAACGATTTTGCACGGGCCCCCCCAATCTTGCCTCGGTCGGGAGATGCAAAATCAAATTCTGCATTGGATTAAAGAAGCCCGGTGGAAAGATCTTCTCTAACTTGTAGATCAACTCTGGCGCCAACTCTTCCATTTCTTCTAGCACGCCAGGCGATAGTTCTTTCGCACAAAGAACACGGAAGAAATAGCTGAGTTCTGCCAGTACTAGCCATTCATCCTCAGGGATGAAGCCACGCAACATCACTGGCATTACCCGCTCAATCCATATGTGCCAATCATGACTCTTGAGACCAAATATCTTCAGTTTATCAAGATTCGCTCCCCTCTTTAGATTCGCTGCATACCCATCGGGGAACATCAACTGCTGTTGCACCCACAAGAGAATTTCCCTCATAGCTGGCCTTCCAAGATTGAACCATGCCTTTGGCTTCGTCCAGTTCTGCTTTCCTTTCGGTTCTTTCATGTTTTGTAACGGCCTATCACATAGCGCCTCCAGATCGACTCTAGCCTTAGTATTATCCTTTGACTTCCCATCTATGCTGAACAATGTACCAAAAAGTGCCTCGGCGATATTCTTCTCAGTGTGCATCACGTCGATGTTGTGTGGGCAAAGGAGGTCTTTGAAGTAAGGCAGATCCCATAAGCATGTTTTGTGAGTCCACATGTGCTTAGTATTATACCCCTTGAAGTACCCTGGACGTTGTGGATCTGGCTCGAGAGCGTTTAACTGATCTAGGGTCTGTTGGCCTGTCAATGCAGGTGGTGCAGAGTTTTTGACAACTCTACCCCTGATGAAGTTCTTCTTGTCTTTCCTGAACTTATGGCGAGGATCCAGGAACTGTCTATGCATGTCGAAGCAAGAAAACTTGCGACCGGCTTGAAGCCAACGAAACTCAAGAGCTCCCTTGCATGTGGGGCACGGGAACCTTCCATGCACACACCAGCCAACGAATAGCGCATACGCCGGCAAGCCATGCGTCGAGTACATGTACCAGACATGCATTATGAAGTTCCGTTTGCTAAAGGCGTCATATGTCTTGAACCCATTATCCCGGGCTTCTTGCAATTCGTCCTTAAGCGGCTGCATGTACACATTCATATTTTTGCCCGGATAGTTGGGTCCTGGAATTATCAATGTCAGGAAAATGTTCTTTCTTTGCATAATCTGTCCGGGGGGGAGATTGAATGGAAAGACAAATATGGGCCAACAACTATATTGGGCTGCCGTCATACCAAACACACTGAACCCATCCGTGCTGATGCCGACTCGAGGATGCCTCAGATCTGCCGCTTTGTCAGCATGTAATTCATCAAACTTTTTCCACGCAACACCATCCGATGTGTGTACCATCATCAGATTCCCATCTGCATCTAGTTCGGTTCTTTTGCCTGTTTTGTGCCATGTCATCTGTCTGGCCGTCTCTTCAACCATGAAAAGACGTTGAAGTCTTGGTACGATTGGCATATACCGAAGAACACTAACGGGGATTTTGGTCTGTGTCTTCTCACCCATACCGTTGTCTACCACAATATACCTGGAAGACTTGCAAATGGGACAATAGTTCGAGTCCGCATAGTCAAGCCTAAATAAGGCACATCCTTTCTCACAGGCATGTATCTTCTCATAGGGCATCTTCAGTGCATGGAGGATTTTGTCTGACTGGTACAGGTTTGCAGGCATTACATGGCCTTTGGGTAGAAAGCGTCCAAATACTGTCATAATTGCGTCATAGCATTCTCTGCCCAAGTTGAACTGAGCCTTCAGAGCCATTACTTGTGAGATGGCATCCAACTGACAAAGCTCAGTGTGCTCGTGGAGCGGACGTTTCGAAGACTCCAACATTTCATTGAAGGCCTTTGCAGATTCCTCCATCTCCTCGTCCGAATCCCGAGCATCATCATAGCCTTGCACCATGTTTTCCATCCCGGTACCATGCTCGTCGGTGCGACGACGATCCACCTCAGCTCGGTCACGTTGGGCAGACTCACCATGAAATGTCCACACCGTATAATCGGGCGTAAAACCACTCTTCTGCAGGTGTTTGCCCATTTCAGCCTCTGTCTTCTTTTCCCAATTGCCGCACCGGAAACAGGGGCACCAGGTTTTCTTTTGGCCATTTGCAAATGCGGCTTGCACAAACCCCTTAGTTTTTGTGAACCATTCAGCGCTCCATTTGTTCTGACCAATGTGACCGGTATACATCCACGCACGGTCACTCATCTTGACTTTCAGAGCTACTGGGCACACAACAATTATATATGTAATTCACCATGTATATATTCATTAGTTGATCTACTTTGTCAATTTTATTACGTCCATGCAACCTACACTCTAATAGGTAATGATAGCTCCTAATCCCACCCGTGTATGTGTAGATTGGGTTCATTTTCCCATGCTATGCTCCGGATCCGACGAAAAATTTCGGCAGCACCTCCCCGCTGTTCTCCTGATACACGTCTCTGCAATAAACAGAGAGGATGTGTACCCAGAGAACAACAGGGGAGGCACTGACGAAATATATGTTTCGGATCCGGAGCAAAGCATATGGGAAAATGAACCCAATCTACACATACTCGGGTTGTCCATGGATAGCGTTGGACAATTCGAAAGAATCAAGGTTATAAATATGCAAATGCATGCATATTTATAACTATGACGCTTTCGAACGGGAGACACATATTGGTTACGCATACTGATGATTCAAGACACATATATAGCTAGCTATCAAGTTTCATTGGAATAGATCAAATAATTCATGGGGGAGGAGGACTTGTCATTTGTGCTCACCCACGAACGAAGGGGCAGAGCTCGTCAAACACACGGCGAGGTCGTCGAACACCAAACCTCGCAGCGATGAAACAACTGCACATTTAAAACTATACGATCAACACAATTATATATGATGTTTTTCATAACAAAATCGAAAAATATATGACCTAACTAATAATTCACAAATATATGACCCCGTCGGCCTCTGGAAGGCCAAAGAACACCTTTTCGGGAGGTGTCGGTGGTCGGGGTGTCGTGTCGGTGTCGGGGTGCCGTGTCGGGGTCGGGGTGCTGTTTCGGGGTCGGGGGGTCGGGGTGTGGTGTCGAGGTCAGGGTGTCGGGTCAGGCTCGGGGTCGGGGTGTCGGGTCAGGCTCGGGGGGTCGGGGTCGGGGTGTCGGGGTCGGGGCTCGGGGTCGGGGTGTCGTGTCGGGGTGCCGGGTCGGGGTCTTTTTTCCTTTTCTTCTTCTTCCTTTCTTCTTTTCCTTTTCTTCCTTTTCTTTTTTTCTTCTTTTCTTCTTCCTTTCCTTTTTCCTCTTCTTCTTCTCCTCCTCTCCTGTTTTTTTCTTCTTCTTCCTCTTCTTTTCTTCTCTTCTCTCTCTTCTTCCTTTCTTCTTCTTCTCCTCCTCTCCTGTTTTTTTTCTTCTTCTTCTTCCTCTTTTTTTTCTTCTCCTCCTCCTCTTCTTTCTTCCTTTCCTTTTTCCTCTTCTTCTTCTCCTCTCTCCTGTTTTTCTTCTTCTTCCTTCTTCTTTTCTTCTCCTCCTCCTCTTCTTCTTCTTCCTTTCCTTTTTCCTCTTCTTCTTCTCCTCCTCTCCTGTTTTTTTCTTCTTCTTCTTCCTCTTCTTCTTTTTCTTTCCTCCTCCTCTTCTTCTTCTTCCTTTCCTTTTTCCTCTTCTTCTTCTCCTCCTCTCCTGTTTTTTCTTCTTCTTCTTTTTCTTTCCTAAAACTGAACTAAACCTAAAACTAAACCTAAATCTAATCTAAACATAAACCTAGAACTAAAAAAACAGAAGAAAAAAAAGGAAAACTAAACTAAACCTAAACTAAACAACTAAACTAAAACTAAACCTAAAAAAACTAAAACTAAAACTAAATCTAAACTAAACATAAACCTAAAACTAAAAAAGAAAAAAAGGAGAGGTAGAGCTCACCTGGGCCGGTGGAGGAGGTGGCCGGTGGAGGAGGGGGCGGGGCGGCCTGGGGCGGCGCCGGTCCCAGGGCGGTGGGGCGCGGGGCGCCGGGGGGCGCGGCGGGGGCGACGGGGCGGGCGGCCGGTGGAGCGACGGCGCCCGGGGCGGTGGGGCGCGGGGGGGCCGGGTCGCCGGGGGGCCTGGGCGCGGCGGCGCCGAGAGGCGGGGGGGGCGACGGGGCGGTGGGCGACGGGGCGGGGGGACGGTGGGGCGGCGGGGCGGTGGTGCGACCGGGCGGCGACGAGTGGTGGGGGCGGCGGCGCGCGTGTGTGGGAGGGAAACAGAGAGAGGGGGGGTGGGGCGGCGCAGGCCGTTAGATACGTTTAATCTTTGCCGTCCGCCACCTTTGCCGTCCGCTAATGTGCGCTTTGCCGTCCGCTAGCGGACGGCAAAGAGCTGGCAGATGGCAAAGTAGCTGATTCCAGTAGTGTTAGTTATTTCATAATTTAGAAGAATAAAGTATCAGTATGAGTTAGTTTCGAGTGCTTGTTTTGTTACCTATCTATCTATGTAATCATGTGTGAGATTTATATAATAAAGAGTAGTTTGAGTTTTGATGCTTTACTTTCTTGTTTCAGTCGTAGCAACGAGAAATAAAAGATCATATGCTAATCCCATGGGAATAATGACTTCACATATAAGAAACATAATTGATAAAATTTATCAGAAGTTAGCAAACATAGGATTAGTCATTGATGCAATCCATGAATGATTAATAAAGGAAGAGAGGTTTCACATATAAATACACTATCCTGGACATCTTTTATGATTGTGAGCCCCCATCAAATATTTTCAGCTTGACCAAATAGTTGATGTTGTACAAGGAAGACAACTTAATGAGTTATGTTTCTTTATATTCACATAGAAGTTATATTGTTATGGATACTCTAACATGTGGTGCTTTCTCATAATCTTTTTCTAGCCAAAATTTCGTACTAAGAGAAATACTACTTGTGCATCCAAAAACCCCTAAACCCGGTTTCTTGTCATGAGAGTCCATCATATCTACCTATGGATTGAATAAGATCCTTCAAGTAAGTTGTCATCAGTGCAAGAAGGCAATAAAAATTGCTCCTAAACGTGTACAATTTTTATTATAAGGGAAAACAAGCTTTTTATGAACTTGTCATTTCAAAAAAATAAAAGCGACAAACTGCATAATAAAGGTTGCTATCACAATGGGCAATCGTCTACGCTTCTGCACTAGATTTTTTTGCTCATGGCCTTTGGTCGTATTTATTATGATATAATAAAGACTATATGAGAATCATGTAATAAATTAGGTGTGATTGAACTTCGATATTTTCATCACTATACTGTGTGTGCCAGCATGATCTTAGGATGGTACATATACACAGAGACTTGACCATTATCGGGTCAGGTCGCTACAGGTGGCCGCCCTTCTACAGAACCTGCTGAAAACAGACTAAAAAGAAAGTGAAATATTTTTGTACTTCTTTGTTTTTCATTTTTTTAGCATAGAGGATTAGGAACACGAGTGATAAAACATATGACTCACAATGATGGATTCATCTACCTAAGCACCACACTCAAGAAGATAAACTATGTCCAGAAGTTCTAGCTACTCCTAAATTATGAGTGAAATGTGTGTGAGACAGACTATAGACACAAGTGTGCAACTCCGAGGTGCCTAATTAAAAATAGAAATCCGCACTTAAGGTGAGAAACTCGGTACTAAGAAACTTTTATTTGAGTGAGGTTCGTATTGGAAAACATTATCGGGCACTCGTCGGTGAAATTCATCATGATGAAGCAAAGTGGCTTGTGTGGATCTTTTCTATAGTTGGCACCATACCGTACACGTCACCACATAAGGTCCAAGCCCCTGTAAAAATAACAAACAAAATAAAAACATTCATTCGGTATACGAATGGAGTTTGTATACCCAACCGGTAAAAAGGAAATAAAAAAACATAGTTGCTATGTAAATTTATTGGCTACAAAGTTTCAGAGGTGATTAACATATAATAGAAAGCAAATAATCGGTTTGAAAATACCTCAGCGACCTTAGACGTAGAAAATAAATCAAATGGGATATTTTAGCCCTCATATGAGCACTCATACGACCAGGCTCGGTCGTACGGTACAACGTTGTTCGTTTTATCGATGTATGACCAGCATCACCCTTCGATACGAGCGCCCGGACAAGCGTGAGTGCTCACACGAAGTGTCGGCTTTCACTCTGGAAATTGTGACTATTGGGGTCGACCTGGCATACGAGCGCGAGAACTCGCACAGTATGTCGTCCTTTGCCATGTGAACATGCTCCTATGTGGCCGCAAGTCATATGACCACGCGTACGAGAAAGAACGCGTGTACGGCTAGCCATCTTTTGTCATGGTCCTCTTTCTCACGGCCACGAGCTCATACGAGCGTCTGTATGACCGAGGCGGTCGTATACTACACTGTCTTTTCTTTTGGAGCTGCGGAACTTCACGAAAAAAATTGTGCTTCCTCCTCATATTAGGCACATAGCAATATTGCAATAAAAATGATAGGAGGTATTCAACAAAGGCATTTTTATTTCTGTGCCCCTAGTTCCTTAGCTCTACTCATTCATCCCCACTCTCTTAACTTCTGCTCACTTTTCCCCACTCGCTTGCCTGAAACCCTCAGTACAGGATATAACGGACGTTGCCGTCGGGTCAATGCCTTTGACCGTTAGCTGACGAGTGGGGCCGTGTATACGTGTGCGCGTGCAAGACCGTGGTTGTGGGGTAGCACGTGTCCATGGACATGCCCCGAAATGTGCCATCATATAAAGAGGGCAACCACCTCCATCGCCCCTACCATTTTCCCCCAAATCCCCTCCCTACCGCATCGTCTTCCTCTCCCCCACCGGCGTCGTCTCACTCACCTCCACTGCCTCCACCGCACCGTCTCGCTCTCCCCCACCGCATCCTCTTCCTCACCTTCATCGCCTCCATCTGTCAGTTGGCCGACGCTCGTGGCGATGCCGGCGTAGCGGCCGGAGATGTGGTAGAGCTGCAGGGTCAGGGCGCAGTGACCGCAGATGTCGGCGATGTCCACAGCGGTGCGGGGAAACTCGCAACCGCTGCGGATGTGACAGGCTCCGCCTCATCGTTGCAGAAGGTGACGGCGTCGAGCGGTGCAGTCCATCCCGATGCCCCCGTTGCGCCGCCTGCTGTTGGGGATATTACTACTGGAGGTAAACCGGCCTTATGTAGCCGGGTTGACTCCTTGAAAATTAGAAGCCCATAAAGATGCAAGGATGATGGCGCTTCATGGAGGCCCAAGGCCCAAAGGCGGGTTAAAGCCTGTAAATGTAAACCGGCTTAGTCATGTAACTTGTATTATAAGATAGGAAGGATAGAGACCGAACTGGATACGTTTATGATCCGGCTTCGGGACTCTTTAAACCGGCGGGCGTCAACCTATGTATATAAAGGGACGACCCGGCAGCGGTTTAGGGACAGACAACAACTCGAGAGCCAGACAAAGCGGATTCGCTCCCTAGCCTTCGAAACCCTAGCAATACCAATCACAACTAGACGTAGGCTTTTACCTTCCTCGAAGGGGCCAAACTAGTATAAAATTCCCCGTGTCCCCTTGTCCGGTTTAACCCCTTAAAGCTAACCCGTAGCGATGGCTCCATGACTAAGTACTTTCACAAGGACATCTGCCGTGACAAACCCACGACAGTTGGCGCACACCGTGGGGCTATTGCACGATGGTTTTGAGTTCTTAAAGGGCGGATTTGATGGACTTAAGGGATACGCTATGGGCTGGATGACGAAGAGTCATCGCGGCAAGCTCTACATTGACAACACAGGATGGGGTCCCGAGGCCGATTCAATCGAATACGGGTACCGGGTCCCCTTTGGTGGGATTCGCGTCTTCATCGGCAAGATCGGTGAACCGGCCCTTGAGCCGGACATCTACACCGACATCATCGAAACGGCTCGGCGTGCAAGTTCTTCGCCGGTTCAGCCCAAGGCAAGGCATGTTTTCGTGGGTGTCATCCATGGATCAAGGTACGAGGACGGACCGGTGTCCAATGGAGAGACCGTGGTCTGTTCATATGACGAGTCTTCTGGAGAGACCGAATCACTTTACCAGTTGCGGGACGGTCGGATTGATGGAGGATCCGAGGGCAACAGTATTCCGGATTCCCCTGATCTGCCAAACCGGGCCGCCATCTTCATGGCCGGCACACAATCGGCGCTTCATTCATCTACCGCCGCAGCAATGCTCTCCGGTTCAACAACAGCCACACCAGCAGGGGCAGGAAGCGCAGCGCCGCCTCCAGCCCAAGTCCTATCTGATTTGTTTGACGCTTTGGCAACGTTGATGGCCGCAGAGGTGGATGCAGCAGCCAGGGATCAGCACAATGCGTAGATTGCAAAGGTAAAAGATCAGATAGCCCAGGCTAAAGCGGACCTGCCAACAGAGAATGCTAGGATGGCTACAGAGCGGGCTGAATTGGAAGCACAAGCCTACCGGATTAGGCTGGATCAGAATGCTTCAGAGGAAGTCATGACAAGAAGGTATCGATCACGTCACCCGTCGGTTTATGAGCCGCAGAATCTCTTCAGCACACCGGGAGCAGGAGCTGGTAGCCAACCCATGCTAAACCGGGCGGAGGCGCCGAGAACAGGAGCGCCGGTTCAACCGCGCACGACGGACCCGCCTCGCCAGAACAACGTTGGGCCACAGTATGTACCAACGCCACCCGGACATTATTCCAACCCGTTGGATAACATTGTGGCCGCCGCTTGACGCCTGGCGGCCCTCCCAACCGACGGCGAGTCACCAGTTGCAGTGGAAGCACGTCGGGCCAGGGATCTCCTTCAAACAGCACTAAATCAACAGCAGGCATATTCACACAGTCGCGAGAGGATTCATTCCACTCCCCGTCCAAGCCGGAGCTATAGCAGACATGTGGAGGACGAACCGGCCGTGTCCAGTAGTGCACGTCGCCGAAATTCACCACGAGGAAACAACCTGGCCGGGGGAGGTGCTAATGTGCAGGATGTTGTGGACCATGGCCGCGCACGTCGGGAGGCCGAGTTGGCAGCTCGACACGGAGCACGACAACATACTCCGGTTCACCCCACGGCCTCCGTGGAGCCAGGTGTGGTGTTCAGTTCCTTAGGGGTGCCGTGTCTAACCCCCGCTTTGCATAATGTGAGACTGCCCAAGCATTTCAAGGGACCTCATAAGGTACCAAATTACACCGCCGATTTGCAACCAGAGGCGTGGGTGGAGAGCTATGAGATGGCAATGGAGATGTTAGATGTGGATGAGGCAGTGTGTGCTAAATATTTCACCATGATGTTGGAAGGAACAACTCGCATTTGGTTGAAGAGCTTGCCAACCAACTCTGTTGGATCATGGGCTGAATTGAAGCACTGGTTTATCCAGAACTTCAAGGATACGTGTAAGCAGCCGATGTCAATCGTGGATCTGGCCGCTTGTGTCCAAGAGGAAGGGGAGTCCACGACCCATTGGGTCAAACGGGTCTCAGTAATTTTGCATTCATCAGATCGTATCAATGCAGACACTGCAGTGTTAACATTAGAGGGCAATTGTCATTTCAAACCGTTAAAACAGAAATTGGGAAGGCTCAAACGTCACTGCAATGATATGTCAACACTCATGGCCGCTTTGGTTAAACACGCCGATTCAGATAATACCAAGGATCTGGATTTAGAGGAGGACAAACCAGGGAAAGGTAAGAAGAACGGCAATGCCAAGGGTCAACAGCATAATCCGGCAGGCCATGGAAACGGTGGTAAGCGCAAGGCCGACAGTAGCTTGGACTTTGTTGCAAATACCAATGCGCAGGAGAATGGCCAGCGCCGTAAGGGGAAGCAGCCCCAGAGGGGTGGAGGTTCAGGCCCCAATTTGGAGCGCTTGTTAAATCAGCCCTGTCCAAAGCATGGATCGAGGGAGAAGCCGGCGTCGCATCTTTGGAAGGACTGTTATATCATGCGGGATTTCAAGAATTCCAATATGTTCCAATATGACAGCGGCCCGCCCGGCGGTTCAGGAGGAGGTTTCCACGGGCCGGGTTACGGAGGTGGTGGTTCCGGTTTAGGGTTTCAAGGCAACCAAACCGGACACGTCAATCAAGGGCACCAAGGCAACCAGGGAGGTTACAACCATCAGGGGAATCAGTAGTAGCAGCAGTCGGGTTATCAGAGCAATCCCAAACATCTGAACAGCGGGCAATATCATGTCTTCACTACTAGTTTGTGCAAACATGATCAGAAGCTTCACAAAAGGGCAGTAAACTCTGTTGAGCCGGCAGTACCTCAGTATTTACGCTGGTCTGAGCAACCTATTTTGTGGAGTAGAGATGATCACCCACCCCGGGTTGATAATCCAGGTCACTTCGCCCTGGTGGTGGCCCCTCAAGTTGGGGGATACAAGTTTACCAAAGTACTCATGGATGGGGGAAGTAGTATCAATATTTTGTATTATGATACATTCCGCCGTATGGGGTTGACAGATAAGGATCTTAAACCATCAACTATGGTCTTTCATGGGGTGGTGCCTGGTAAGTCTGCATATCATGTTGGCAAGATAGCTTTGGAGGTAGCTTTTGGAGATGACTATGATTCAAGGTCAGAAACATTGACATTTGAGGTGGTAAAGATCAAAAGTCCGTACCATGCTTTGTTTGGGCAGCCGGCTTATGCTAAGTTTATGGCAAGGCCATGTTATGTTTATCTACAGCTTAAAATGCCAGGTCATAAAGGGACTATCACAGTACATGGAAGTCGAAAGATTGCTTTGGAGTGTGAGGAAGGTGATGCGGCTTATGCCGAGTCAGTTTGTGCCACGGAAGAGTTGAAATTCTATAAGGAACAAGTCGATCTGGCAGACATGACCTCTTTGAAAAAGCCAACTACAGAACATGATCCGGCATTGAAGTTCAAATCGGCTATAGACACTAAGATGGTTAACTTTGTTCCTGGCGATTCATCCAAACAGTTCAGCATCAGCGCTAACCTGGATCCCAAATAGGAAAGCGCGCTCATCGAGTTCATCCGTGAGAATCGGGAAATCTTTGCATGGAAACCTTCTGACATGCTAGGTGTACCGAGGGAATTCGCTGAGCACACACTCAACATTGATTCTAAGTTTAAACCGGTCCGGCAGTTTCTCCGCTGCTTCAATGAAGAGAGACGTAAGGCTATAGGTGAAGAGGTAGCCCGTCTGTTGGCCGCAGGGTTTATTGTCGAAGTTTTTCATCCAGAGTGGTTAGCTAATCCGGTGCTGGTTCTTAAGAAAAATGGAACTTGGCGCATGTGTGTGGACTACACAGATTTAAACAAGGCTTGCCCTGCAGACCCCTTTGCTCTCCCTCGCATTGATCAGATAGTTGATGCTTTGGCGGGTTGTGACCGTTTGTGTTTTCTGGATGCTTACTCTGGCTATCATCAGATCAAAATGGCGGTTAAGGACCAGGAGAAGACAGCTTTCATAACTCCCTTTGGAGCCTTCTGCTATGTTTCCATGCCTTTTGGACTCAAGAGTGACCAAGCAACTTACCAGTGATGTGTTTAGAATTGCCTTCATAAGCAAATTGGGCACAATGTTCATGCATATGTGGATGATATTGTGGTAAAGTCCAAAAAGGAAGAAACATTGATAGAAGATTTAAGTGAAACCTTTGACAATCTCCGGGTTTACAAGATGATGCTCAATCCGGAGAAGTGTGTTTTTGGTGTCCCGGTAGGCAAGCTCTTGTGTTTTTTGGTGTCAAACAGAGGCATTGAGGCCAATCCGGAAAAGATTGCAGCAATTACGTCCTTGGCTAGACCGGCGTGTATCAACGATGTTCAACGTCTGGCCGGCCGGATTACAGCCTTGAGCCAGTTTATCAGTCGCCTTGGAGAGAAGGCCATCCCCTTATATCAGATGCTCAAGAAAACAGATAACTTTGTATGGAGTGAGGCAGCGGATAAGGCGTTCGAGGATCTGAAGAGGCAGCTAGCTGAACCGCCCGTGCTTGCAGCGCCGATCGATAAAGAGCCATCATTATTATATGTGGTTGCTAATGCCCGGGCTGTTAGCGTAGCCATTATGGTAGAGCGCAAGGAGCTTGGCAAGGAATATCCGGTCCAACGGCCGGTTTATTATATCAGCGAGGTGCTCATTGAGTCAAAGCAGAGGTATCCGCATTGGCAGAAGCTGGTGTATGGGGTGTTGATGGCGAGCCGGAAGCTTAAACATTATTTTCAGGGCCATCCTATCACAGTGGTTAGTTGGGCTCCTCTGGGCGACATCATTCAGAACAGAGAAGCAACTGGCCGGATTGCCAAGTGGGCTATTGAGCTTGGACCTCATGGGCTCAAATATATACCCCGCACAGCGATCAAATCCCAGACACTTGTGGATTTCATCAATGATTGAACGGAGTTACATGCACCTGAAGAGAAACCAGATAATACATATTGGACTATTCATTTTGATGGATCCAGACAGTTGGAGGGCTCGGGGGCTGGAGTCATACTAACTTCCCCACGAGGTGACAAGTTTTGTTATGTCCTTCGTTTAATGTTCCCTTGAACTAACA
Source organism: Triticum urartu (assembly GCF_003073215.2). Lineage (NCBI taxonomy): Eukaryota > Viridiplantae > Streptophyta > Magnoliopsida > Poales > Poaceae > Triticum > Triticum urartu. Next base: position 372,234,643 of record NC_053027.1, on the reverse strand, counting down.
ATGCAGCTGAATATGAGGCTTTGCTCCACGGTCTTCGGATGGCTAAGGAGATGAATTTGAGCCAGGTTAAGTGCTTCGGCGATTCAGATCTAGTGGCTCAGCAGGTATCTGGCACTTGGGATTCTAAGGACCCACTCATGGCTGCATATCGGCGAGAGGTGGACGCAGTGGATGGTCACTTTAAAGGTTGTCAGGTGGACCATACAGACCGGCGGAAGAATGAAGCGGCGGACGCTTTAAGTCGTCTTGGTTCCCAGCATAAACCGGTCCCACCCAATGTCTTTCTTGATGTCTTGCATAATCCGTTAGTCAAAGTGCCAACCGAAGAAGATTTGGCTATTCCTGATCCGGAGGCTCAGTTGGTGGCAGCTCTGCATGCCATACCGGATTGGACGATCCCATATCTGGCTTACATGAACCGGGGTGAGTTACCAGACGATGAAACGTTGACTCGACAGATAATCCGGTGTTCCAAGTCCATGACCATACTCAACGGGGAGTTACATCATTACAGTGTTTCAGGAGCAATTCAGCGCTGTGTTTCTCCTCAAGAAGGTTGTGAGATTTTGCGAGAAATCCATGAAGGGGATTGCGGTCACCACGCCGGTTCAAAGTCGTTGGTTGCCAAAGCTTTTCGCCACGGTTTTTACTGGTTGACGGCGCATGCTGATGCGGAGGATTTAGTCAAGAGATGTGATGGATGTCAAAAATTTGCCCGCCGTGCGCATGTTCTGGCTCAAGAGTTGCGGATGATTTCAATTACGTGGCCGTTTGCAACTTGGGGGCTTGATATGGTTGGACCCTTCAAGCGTTCTAAGGACAAAAAGACCCACCTGTTAGTAGCAGTTAATAAATTCACTAAATGGGTGGAGGCAGAGCCAGTCAGCAAGTGTGATGCAGCCACGGCGGTTCAATTCATCAAGAAGGTGATATTCTGGTTTGGCTTTCCACACAGCATTATAACAGATAATGGTACTAATCTGTCAAAAGGGGAGATGGAAGAATTATGTCAACGTGAGCACATCCGGCTTGATCTAGCATCGGTGGCTCACCCCCAATCTAATGGTCAAGCAGAAAGGGCAAATCAAGAAATTCTACGGGGTATCAAACCAAGGCTTATGGTTCCCTTAAAGCGGACGCCGGGTTGTTGGGTTGAGGAGCTACCTTCTGTGTTATGGAGCATCAACACCACACCCAATAGGTCTATGGGTTACACACCTTTCTTCATGGTCTATGGAGTAGAGGCGGTTCTTCCTAGTGACATCTGTCACGATTCGCCCCGTGTGGCAGCTTATGTTGAAGCTGATAATGAGAAGGCACATCAGGATTCACTGGACCTGTTGGATGAAGAGTGTGATCTTGCAGCAGCACGATCGGCGATTTATCAACAAGATCTCTGATGTTATCACAGCCGCCGGGTTAAAACCAGAACCTTTCAAGAAGGTGATTTGGTGCTCTGGCTCATCCAGGATCAGACTGATATGCACAAGTTATCCCCACCTTGGGAAGGACCCTTTGTGGTCAGCAAAAATCTGCACAACGGATCTTACTACCTCATTGATGTTCGAGAGCATGAAGACTCACGTCAATCGGAGGAGGAGACCAAGCGGCCATGGAACATAGCTCTCCTTCAGCCTTACTATACTTGAAGCCATAGGCTCTTCATCTGTACATATTTATGACAGTGTATATATCATATAATAAACCAGAGCCTCCGTTGTAAGCGGGGTATCTGTTCTTTTTATATCCTGTGTGTGCTTTTACAAGTTAACTGACAAAGCGGAGTTTTTTTAATCCAGCTTTAACAGCTGCATAGATATAAAGAAAATCACTAGGGGGCTTGGTCATATTTGAACTACAGCTACACCTCTTGATCGGTTTTTAAACCACGAAGGGATATCAGTAGGGGGCTTGGTTGTCCTCACACCATAGCTACACCTCTTGATAGGCATTTAAGCCACAAAGGGAAAAATTTGTGGAGCCAAAGAGAGTGTTGTACACAGTACAGACTCAAACATGGCCACACACTGAGCGTCGCTCACAAAGTTACTTGGAGGCTCTTTTTGCAAAGCAACAAAGAGTTTGAAAGGACCCTTGTAATTGGCTATCGAGCCATGGCTTGGAAGCCTGGTGTATTCGCCTAAAAACCTGGGTTAACCTGCCTTCATCAAGTAAGCCACTCATGTCCAGGTAATCCTGGTATGACCCATCGAACGTTTGACAAGTCAATCTTTTACAGACCCTGAACTTGTCACAATTAAAACGATGATTGGTTAATTGGAGGCCCATCTTAAAAGGCTTTGTTAAATGGTTTAACTCAGAGGCCTGGCAGCCCATGAAAAGCCTCGATTTGGAGCCTGGTAGCTCGTAAAAAGCCTTGCATATTTTCCTGTTTGAATTTTGTTTGTTGAAAATCATAAGTATTTTTTGATAAACCGGCGTCCTTGACCCGGCTAGCTTCTCAACTACAAGTTGTTGGCACATGATCAATTATAAACCGGTGTTCATTGACCCGGTCTGGTTTAACTAAATCACCAGTGTTATAAAGAAAATCCGGTGGTTATCCCGGTCCGATTTAGTATATAGACCGGCATTATGAAGATGGGGTTATCAACGTTCCGGATTGGTATTAACACCTTTGCCGTATACACGTTTGGTCAACCAATGAGGTACGTTCTGTACATTACTTTTTGTACAAACACTTGATTATTCATCTAGATACTATATACTTCTTGAACATCATGACACGTCTAGCGGTAAATCGCTAGATACTTTTAAGTTGTTGTACCCAGGAACGCAATTCATCATGGGTTATGCATAAATATATCCCAAAGGGCGGCACAGATTGTCACAAAGTATTACGAAACATGCTCGATGGCATGGCAGATAGCAGAGTTTCAGCTATCCTATTACATGAAGCTTCAAAGCGGCTCAAATGGTATCATTGTTTTTCATAGTAGCCATATAAACCGGCGACCGGATCAGGACTCTTCATCGCGAAGGTTTGACGGTTCAGGGTCAGTTGGTGTAGGAACTTCTTCATCCCTCCCCAGACGCTGGAAATCAGCCGTTGACCAATCGATTCCAGTTAACGCTTGGAACACTGCTTCCTCATGGATAAGATTGGAAGGGTTAATATCAGGGGCGTAAGTGTGCTTACGAATCGGAGGCACAAATTCTTTGACTTCATGGATGTCGGCTGGCTGTCTTTTCCCTTCTGCATCATAAAACGGTTGAAAATGGGACAAATCGGTATCATCAGCCAACTTGCTGGCTGCTGGCCGCATCTGTTTGGTTAGTCGTCGAAGATCATCATTGCTGAAGTTTGAACCGTCTTCTTTAACGCCTGGGTATCCTTTAATGATATCCTCCGCTTCAAGGTCTGGATTCCAGGCTTTGGCTCGAATAAGGGCGGTTAAAGCTCCTTCTCTGGCAGCTGCTCTCTTCAACTCGGCAATACGGGGTGGTAACATGCCCAGCTTCTCAAGGGTCTCCTTAATCAAAGTTGGAGCTGGTTTGTTATAAGCTGTCGTGCTAATAACACGTTGAGACCCAGAGTATAGCTGTTCAACCAAAGTATATGCCGCTTTGAGCTTCATCCGCATATCTATACCAAGATGAGCGATCCAAGTGCCTGCCAAAGATTTTATCAACATTTTGGTCAGTTATAAGATTCATCGACTGGTGCAACACACATAAGCAGACACTTACCAAAGATAGCAGAGGTCATAGCATTGATTTGGCGTTTCAAACCGGCTAGTTCTTCAACCACTGGCTTCAGGGCTGCCTCGGCGTCTACAGCTCTTTTGGTTAAACCGGATTTCTCGGTTTCCCATTTAGCACGTTCTTGGTTGAAGGATTCTTTCAGATTTTCCATTACGGCCAGGGCCTGGGTCAGCTCCTCTTTGGCTTTTGCAGCCTCGGCTTGTTGTGACTTCACATTTTCTAGCAAGTCAGAATTTCGGGCATCTTTGCTTCTCAGTTCAGTCTGCCACGTTGAAGGTATGTTAAACAAACAGCATATATATATGTGCTAAAGTACATAGCGTATAACAAAGTTATGCACTTCATACTTGGGGGCTAATGCCTATTTGCTCTCAAGTACTACACTTTATACAAGTCTCCAGAACAATGCAAGCATTATCCTTGACACTTGGGGGCTAATGTGCGTCTGTTCTAAAATGGATGTGTGGATTAAAAACCAGATTAACTTGCCAAGTTAAACCGGCCTTTGGGGGCTATGGTGCAGAAAGTTATCTAATTTTTTTCAAGATGAGTCTTATCTATTATTAGCGACCTGACATTGCAAGGATCAATGATGAGATGCTTAAAGTGTTACAAAGACCCGGTTTATGATTAACAATCATAAAACGGCCCTTGGGGGCTACTTGGGATAGTGTTTCAGCTATAAATCAATACACAAAGGGAGAGGAATTTACCTCATATCGCTCTTTCATCAAGTTCACCAAACCGGCTTCATAATCCCGGTTTGAGTGCAGACGGTTCAAGAAGCCAGAATGGAGCTCATCAGCGTTAAGATGAGCATAGCTTGATAAATCGCTGCTCCATTTACCATTCTCCCTGGCAGCTTGCTCTTCTTTGGCACTGTGTTGAGCCAAAATGATGGGACGGCCAGGAGAGCTATGGCCCATTCTAGTAATAATAACGTCATCACCTTGGCCTTCAGGGTTTTTGGTTGATGATATTGGAATTTCAGCATCTTTCACCGGGCTAGCCCGGTTTGGTTCGGCCGGTTCAGCATCAGGCGCGGCAGGATCAGCGTCTGCTGGTTCATCAGTATTTTGGCCTTCAAGGGGCGGGTTATCAGAAGCAGCTTTAGGATGAGGGCTTTCCGGTTCACGAGTTTGTTCTGGTTCACCTCTTGGTTCTCCTTCTTCGGCGACTGGATCTTCGAGCGGATTGATGGTCCGAGCTTTCTTACTGGGTCTGGCTTTGGCCCTACAAACAGAATAAAAGAGGATTAACATCATATTCAAAGGATTTATGGTGCATTGAAAGGAAAGGTTTTTACAACTTACCCGGCCACAGTTTTCAAAGGGGGAGTTGAGTTGCTGTCGATTCACCAGAAGATGAAGGAGGCGTCACCTGATAATTTGAATCGGATGGATTAAGAGGCTGTCTGAAATAACCTGCCTTGGGGTAAGAATGGTCAGAAGTAGGAGAGACCTCAGACCGGCGCTTCCGAACCGAAGTATCAGGTAAACCGGCTGAAGTGACCTGTTGGCCACTGTGCTGGGTTGTCCGGTGAGCTTCATGCTGCTAATTCTTCAAAATAAATGTTGGATCCAAGTGAGCAAGAGGATGAGAAAAGCTTACTTTCCGGACTTCTTGGCGAGTTTTTTGTGTTGGCATAGAGTCTGAACCGGAGGAAAGGGTAATTACCTCTACGTCATCAGCTTGACTAGCTTCTGCGTCCTCCTGAGGAAGATCATTGTTAGTGAGATGCATGAAAAGAGAGCCAAGTGAGTCAAGTTCTACCTCAACTTCGGGATCATCAGTGTCATCATCAAGCTCCATGTTAATCCGGTCAGTTGTTTTCCATTTTGACGTCCGCTTTACAGCTTTTGTCTTTGGGCGGGATGGCTTGACCGCTTTATCTCCAATCGGCTTTGCCACTTTCTCTATGGTTTTCCGTTTCCAGAAGGGATCATCTCCTGTTTATAAAGAAGAAGGATTGCAGGTTGCATAAGCTAAAAACATTAAGAATGAGGGGGAAATATAATGCTTACAGCAGGCGGTTTGTTCTTGGCATAGAAGGGACTCAGACCGGTTTGACTACAGATCAGTTCTGGTTCATTCAGAATCTTCTTTACACCTTCAGTAACTTCTTCCTTAGATAATTGGATGTTGCAATGGCGTTGAGGGTCATCAACTTCGCCGGTATATTCACACATTAAACCAGGATGCCGGCTTAGCGGCAAGATACTCCAGGATATCCAACAGCGCACAAAATCCACGCCTGTTAAACCGTTCGCCATAAAGGCCCGGAATTTGGCGAGTTGAGGAGCATATTTCGCCCTTTCTGCAGAGCTCGGGCATTGTGGCATTGGGTGAGTATTGGATAGTCTGTGATCACGAAAGCCGGGGAGGGGATTTTCATCCTCAGGCGAAGTGTCTCTGCAATAAAACCAAGTTTGGTTCCATTCCTTTGGGTGGCTATGATGTTTGGCATGAGGAAATTCAACTTCTTTCCGCTTTTGAATCGAGACACCACCAAGTTCTGTGTTCGGGCCATTTACAAATTCTGTGCGCCAGTTTAAGTGAAAGAAATCCCGAAACAGTTCTGAAGTTGGTTCTTCTTGTAAATATACTTCACAGAAGACCTGGAAGTTGCATAAATTGGAAACCGAGTTGGGACCAATATCTTGAGGATGAAGTTGGAAGTTGGCAAGCACATCTCGATAAAACTTTGACCTTGGCGGTTTGAAGCCACGGCCTATATGGTCAACAAAGACCACCACCTCGCCTTGCCTTGGGGTTGGAGGATTTTTTGTTCCTGGAACTCGCCATTTGATTTCAGTTTTCTTAGGCAGGGAGCCGATGGTAACCATCTCATTCAACTGAGTCTCAGTAACCCGGGAAGGAGCCCAGTTGCAGGCAGTGAATTGTTTGGCCATTGCGAAACAAACAAGCTGAAAATGAAAGGCCGGTTTATAAATTACGCATGATTATATGCAAGATACGAGGGAGTAAGAAACATACTGATATGTGAAATGGTGTAAACCGAAGACTAATGCAATAAGGGAAAAAGGTAATACTAGTACAGGATTATTCAGACACTGTTAAACCGGAGCATAATTATGAAGGTAAAATGCTCCTCCGGTTTATCAGAGGGCTAATGGCATAGACTGCTTATACAAGGTTAAACCGCCTATGTTGGTGTAAGGAGAAACAGATCTCACAGTGACATATGAAATTTTCGGATCTAAGATAAGACAGAAAAGTAAAAATAATTGGATCTAGAAGGGGTGCAGAACCGAAGCAACTTATGAAGGACTAGATCAGTTTTTTGCGCATAAGGGTTTGTGGTGACAAGGGAAGGTTAGCTACGGCAAGGAGTACGTCAGATATGAAGTATTCACCTAAAGGCCATGAAAGAGCAACACTGAAAGCTCTGATGAACCTCAAGAACAGCGAATAACAAGGAAACCCTAATGGATCTAAGAAAGAAAGGGGAAAAGACTTACTGCGACGGTGGAAGCAGCGGAAGGGCGCTGTGGAACTCTGGTGCGAACAGGTTGATGCAGCGGCCAACGGCGAAGTAGAGGTGGAGCTCAAAGATGACGGCGGCGCTCGGGTGCGAGGTCGTCGAGAGGAAGAAGAAGAGATGAATGGGTAGCGGAAAGAAAAGGGGTCCGCTGTCCCTATTTATAAGGCAAAGAGATGAAACGGCAAGTGCGGGAATCGAGGAGCCCAAAAATGGATAAATTAATAAGGGTGTCGCCTCGATGGCTGAAGACATATTAAATGAAGGTAATCTTCGACATCAACGGATGGATAACGTCAGGACGGTTTATCATAATTTTGAAGTGTGATGTCACGGCGGTTTACAAGATCAAAGTGAAGATATGAGGGAAGAATTTTTCTGACTATAGAAGATTGACATGAACGAGTTCAAACCAATCTGGGGCCTAATGTTGGGGATATTACTACTGGAGGTAAACCGGCCTTATGTAGCCGGGTTGACTCCTTGAAAATTAGAAGCCCATAAAGATGCAAGGATGATGGCGCTTCATGGAGGCCCAAGGCCCAAAGGCAGGTTAAAGCCTGTAAATGTAAACCGGCTTAGTTATGTAACTTGTATTATAAGATAGGAAGGATAGAGACCGAACTGGATACGTTTATGATCCGGCTTCGGGACTCTGTAAACCGGCGGGTGTCAACCTATGTATATAAAGGGACGACCCGATAGTGGTTTAGGGATAGACAACAACTCGTGAGCCAGACAAAGCGGATTCGCTCCCTGGCCTTCGAAACCCTAGCAATACCAATCACAACTAGACATAGGCTTTTACCTTCCTCGAAGGGGCCGAACTAGTATAAAATTCCCCGTGTCCCCTTGTCCGGTTTAACCCCTTAAAGCTAACCCGTAGCGATGGCTCCACGACTAAGTCCTTTCACAAGGACATCTGAAGTGACAAACCCACGACACCTGGCGCGGAGGAGCAGATATTTGCACTTGCTTAGCTTGTAGAGTTAGTTCGATTGTGATTCATACAGTAGTTCAGATGGTTAGAGTAGTTGGTTTGACGGATGGGTCGGGGTTTTTTGTATGGGTTGGGGGTGGGGGGTTTTGGACTATGGTTTGTTGGATAAATTCGTTGCAAAAATGCTAGCTAGATGTTGTGAATTATGATTTTAGGTGCTGCAATGATTGGGGTTTCTAGATTTGTTTTTAGATTTGGATAAATTCGTTGCAAAAATGCTAGATGTTGTGAATAGATTGGGGTTTTTAATGCTATATTGCTTATTAGATTTGTTTTTAGTGCTCACAGATTGGGGTTTTTAATGCTACTCAAGTTGTTTGATTCAAGTTATATTAGCTCTGTTGTTCACAATATGTCCACAGTATGTAGTTATATTAGCTCTGTTGTTCAATGTGTGTGCATGACAATGGAAAATGCAAATAGGATCATAGTATATTAGCCCTATGATCAAGTGTGCATATCCAAATTTCAATATGTAGTTATATTAGCTCTGTTGTTCAATGTGTGTGCATGACAATGGAAAATGCAAATAGGATCATAGTATATTAGCCCTATGATCAATGTGTCATCTATGCATATCTAAATTTTCAATTGGCTTATGTATTTACTAGTGATTGATGTAATTGTATATTCAGGAGGAGGATGGTTGGGGGAAGAGGAGGAAGATAGACTATACTTTCGACGACCCATACGATCCAGCGTATGGTGACGACGAAGAGTATGAGGTAAGCCTACTTGAAATTTAGATTGTTCATTTAGTTCGTTTGACATGGTGTATTCCCATGAATCTATAATGTACTAATGTAATTCATTTGTGTGTGCAGTATGTCTCTGGGGAAGATGTGGATGTGGACCGCGGCAACTTTGCCTCCTTCAAAGAGAAGGAAGAGGAGAAGATCAGGGTCAAGGGAGTGGATTACTACTACAAGAGCAAAACCAAAACTTGGCACTGCCCCTACTGCACCACCAAGCCAAAGCCAAAGTCCGGCCGCTTTGTTAACCTTCTAACTCATGCAGAACATGTGGCCATCCACGGCGAGGACTACAAGATCATGGGGCAGCATGTTGCCCTAGCCAAAGTCATGTCTCCCCTTCCCTGATGTTATGATGTGTTTTAAGTACTTTAGGTTTTTTGCTGAACTATGTGGGTGAACTATGTTTGTGAACAGGATGTGGGTTACCTTTTGGTGGTTGGATGAATTTTATATGCATGTGGCTATCTATGTTGGGTATTTTCGTGTTTTTAAATTTATCTGCTATGATTTGTTTCAATGTTTTGAAAGTTTAGGTGTTGCAATGATCACACATATGCTGCAAATATGCTGCAATCCATCATTTTATCAAGGGATCCCTTTTATCAAATATTCCAATAACATAGCAAAAAACAACATTTTAGTGAAGATGTATTATCAACTATCTATGTTTGTGTAGGAGATCATGTGTGCAAAATTTGAGGTGATTTAGAGGAGGTCAAAGAAATTAGAATTTGAGAAATGTGCTCCAAATAAGCTACCAAGCTAGGGTAAACAGCCCATTTGTAATCAAGTTTTTTTGGACCTACTCTAAATGAGCCAAATGTTTTTTATTAACACATGTTCAATATATATAGTGTAGATTTGAAGTCTCACTATTTTTTGAATTAATCTTCATATTTTTTGAAATAAATGTTTTTTGATTTTTTTTTGATTTTTTTTTTATTTTTCAAAAACAGAAAGTATCCCTACCTCATCTCCTTGAACTCTATGAAATCTTGTAGGTGATAGCTCATATGTGTGAAGGTTTTCTCATGAAAATGACCGTAGGACAAGTTTATCATTTTTGGTTGGTAACATGTCACATAAGACAACATTAATATAAAAACTATAGGCCAAGTTTATTATTTTTGAATTAATCTTCATGTTTTTACATTTTCTTTCGAAAACATATGCTTTAATATAAAAACTATTAAAACACGTTTTGAAATATGAAAATAGAAAACTAACTTCAGATCCTTCTTATTCAATTCAAAATAAAGGTTTAGTGATTTTTTTGATTTTTTTAATTTTTCAAAAACAGAAGGTAACACCACCTCCTCTCCTTGAACTCTATGAAATCATGTAGGTGATAGCTCATATGTGTGAAGGTTTTCTCATGAAAATGATCATAGACCAAGTTTATGATTTTTGGTTGGTAACATGTCACATAAGACAACATTGTGCGCAGGTTTCATATTTTTGATTTTTTTAAATTAATGGTGCTCATTTGACCTCGATCGTGCCAGCTAGGGGTTTTTCATGAAAATGACCATAGACCAAGTTTAGTATTTTTCCTCGTTAATGTGTCCTATAAAACGACGAACGGCGAAGGTTTCATTTTTTCGATTTTTTTAAATTAGTTATGCTCAGTCAAAGCCTTCAAAACCCCATTGACCAGCTCAAAACCCCTCTAAACCCCGGGGGGTTTCGCCTAACCCTAGCTCCCAACGTCAGGCATCCGATCATACCCTTGTGCCAAGCGACATCCCTCAGATCTGGCCTTCTAGAAGGAACTCGGTGGGCTGGCTGTGTGTAGGCTCCGCACCGTAGGATCACAAGGACGGCTCTGCATCATTGGATCGTGGGGCGATCCGCGAGAGGCGATACTATTCGTTGTGCTCGGCTTCTCGCCCACCACTAACTCCGTGAAAAAAAACGTTATTGGGCCCAAAAGGACACCAAGCTCTGGTTGGGCCGTCGAATTGCGTCGTTTTTTTCTTTTGCATCGTTTGCTCTGCTTTTTGTGAACGTGCTAGCTCTGTATGTTTCCATCGTCTTTTGCATCTTTTGCTCTGTTTTTTGTGAACATGTTGGCTCTGTATTTTTGCATCGTTTCAAATCAATTGACATTGTGTAGCAAATGACCAATTTTTAAGGGCCAAATTTATTTTTATCATTCAAAATGACCACGGATTCCCACGCGTGCAATTAGCTTCTTTTTCTTTTTCAAACCACCGTTTCCCACACATGTACACTCTATGCTGCGGTGGGTTTGAAAACGGGTTACTTCACATTTGACCCCGTTATTGCCACAACCAAATAACACGTAGCACTATGGCTATTTAAACCACCCTCTTCATCTGCCATCCCTCATCCATCTTCCCTTCTTGCTCTTCGACCCCTTCTCTGTCTTCTGCACATCCCTCAGCCATGTAGTACACCGGACCAACCTACCGCTTCCCACCCACCGTGCTAGAGAGGCTCTACCCGACCGGCGTGTACGTTGGTCGCACACTACGTGTGTGTGCGATATCAAGGCTGAGGACCGCAAGGAACTTCACCGAGTTCTTCCATGCGTCCGGCTACCACCACCTCCCGAGGGGATCTCCAACGATGTTCCGCGTCAAGGAGGTCATCCAAAACCGGGTGGTGGTTGCTCTCCTTGCCCACTTCACCAACACATTTGACGCCTTCTACCTCCTCGGCCAGGTGTTTTGGTGTGGCTCCGATTTCATCGCTTTCACCACCCACAACAGGTTCAAGGAGTACAACAACATCTTCCCCACCGTGATGCGCATGCACACTCTTCCGTACCCCATCGACAATGCCCCGGAGGAGCAGTGAAAAGGGCGCCCGGAGGAGGAGCGAGGTGGAGAAGGCGGCGGCTAGGGTTCTAAACCCTCTATCTTTTTTTAGTCTATGTTATGTTAAGTTGTACTTGCACTATGTTGGAGTTGCTATGGGCTTGTTGGCCCTTTTCTTAAATTCTATTATTAAGTTTTCTATCTATTCTATTATTAAGTTCTTCCTAGTTTGAGCTATGTGATCATGCTATGGGCTTGTTGGCCCTATCTACATACTGGGACTACATATTTGTTGATTATTTTCTTAGAGAGCTCGACTTGTTAGTAGGGTTCCCTTGTTAGTAGTCACCTAGTGCATGCAAGCAAGCTTTGTTAGTAGGGATGAATGAGTACAACTAAGCAAGGGAGTGGCTCTTTTTTTACACAAGCCACAAATATGTAGCCACCTAGCTAGAAGAGAGAAACCAGCGGCAGTGACCGTCACTGCATCCGTGGAGGCTGGCATGCAAGATAGCTGCTCGGTCAGTGCATCGTGGCAGATGCATCGGCGCATGCAGGCTCAGTCGGCGCATTGTGGGATCGTGGCATAGGCGCATGCAGGCTCGATCGACGCATGCAGGTAGGGTTTGCTGGGTGCATGCATAGCAGGCTTCTGTCCTAGCGGCGCGTGCGGACATTTAATGCAAGGGACAGCCCAATGGTCGAACACCGACACCACCCAACGTGGCCCCACTTGTCAGGTCGAACGGACGACACAGTCCAGCGTGGCCCCACTAGTCAGAGTTAACGGTCAAGCCTTTGACCCGACGGCAACGTCCATTGTGCCCAGTTATGAGGGTTTCTGGCAAGGGACTGATGACCCACAAGTATAGGGGATCTATCGTAGTCCTTTCGATAAGTAAGAGTGTCGAACCCAATGAGGAGCAGAAGGAAATGATAAGCGGTTTTCAGCAAGGTATTCTCTGCAAGTACTGAAATAAGTGGTAACAGATAGTTTTGTGATAAGATAAATTGTAACGAGCAACAAGTAACAAAGGTAAATAAAGTGCAGCAAGGTGGCCCAATCCTTTTTTTAGCAAAGGACAAGCCGGAACAAACTCTTATAATAGGAAAAGCGCTCCCGAGGACACATGGGAATATCGTCAAGCTAGTTTTCATCACGTTCATATATTCGCGCTCGATACTTTGATAATTTGATATGTGGGTGGACCAGTGCTTGGGTGTTGTTCTTACTTGAACAAGCATCCCACTTATGATTAACCTCTATTGCAAGCATCCACAACTACAACAAAAGTATTAAGGTAAACCTAACCATAGCAAGAAACATATGGATCCAAATCAGCCCCTTACGAAGCAACGAATAAACTAGGTGTTGGGGATCGTAGCAGAAATTTAAAATTTTCTACGCATCACCAAGATCAATCTATGGAGTAATCTAGCAACGAGGGGAAGGAGAGTGCATCTACATACCCTTGTAGATCGCTAAGCGGAAGCGTTGCAAGAACGCGGATGAAGGAGCCGTACTCGTAGCGATTCAGATCGCGGTTGATTCCGATCTAAGCGCCGAACAACGGCGCCTGCGCGTTCAACACACATGCAGCCCGGTGACGTCTCCCACGCCTTGATCCAGCAAGGGGAGAAGGAGAGGTTGGGGAAGACTCCATCCAGCAGCAGCACGACGACATGGTGGTGAAGGAGGAGCCTGGCATTCATGCAGGGCTTCGCCAAGCACCGCGGGAGAGGAGGAGGACTTGGGAGAGGGTAAGGGTTGTGCCAGAACTTGGGTGCGGCTGCCCTCCCACCCCACACATATATATAGGGGCAAGGGAGAGGGGGGTCGGGCCCCTCAGATCCAATCTAAGGAGGGGGCGGCGGCCAGGGGGGTTGCCTTGCCCCCCAAGGCAAGGGGGGCGCCCCCCTTTAGGGTTCCCCAAAACCCTAGGCGCATGGGCCCTAGGGGGAAGCACCCAGCCCACTAAGGGGCTGCTCCCTCTCCACACACAGCCCATAGGGCCCTCCGGGGCAGGTGGACCCTCCCGATGGACCCCCGGAACCCCTTCAGTGGTCCCGGTACAATATCGGTAACCCCCCGAATTATTCCGGTGACCGTATGATGACTTCCCATATATAGATCTTAACCTCCGGACCATTCCAGAACTCCTCGTGACGTCCGGGATCTCATCCGGGACTCTGAACAACATTCGGTAACCACGTACATCTATTCCCTATAACCCTAGTGTCATCGAACCTTAAGTGTGTAGACCCTACGGGCTCGGGAATCATGCAGACATGGCCGAGACAACTCTCCGGTCAATAACCAACAGTGGGATCTAGATACCCATGTTGGCTCCCACATGCTCCACGATGATCTCATCGGATGAACCACGATGTCAAGGATTCAATCAATCCCGTATACAATTCCCTTTGTCTATCGGTACGATACTTGCCCGAGATTCGATCTTCGGTATCCCGATACCTTGTTCAATCTCGTTACCGGCAAGTCTCTTTACTCGTTCCATAACACATCATACCGTGATCAACTCCTTGGTCACATTGTGCACATTATGATGATGTCCTACCGAGTGGGCCCAGAGATACCTCTCTGTTACACGGAGTGACAAATCCCAGTCTCGATTCGTGCCAACCCAACAGACACTTTCGGAGATACCCGTAGTGCACCTTTATAGCCACCCAGTTACGTTGTGACGTTTGGCACACCCAAAGCACTCCTACGGTATCCGGGAGTTGCACAATCTCATGGTCTAAGGAAATGATACTTGTCACATCCCTAGCTTCTGGCATTGCACTAGGGTAACTTCATGTGTGCATCATGTTTAAACTTTGAAAGAAACTTGAAATGGGGATTGCCTAAACCCTAGCATTAAAGTAATTCACTAGGTTCAACCAAAATATTTCCAGTAAATCCAAATGGCTTTAAAAAATGTTCATCATTCTTGGAAAAAGATGGAAACAGTAACCAGAGGTGATGCACATTTTTGCATGACATATTTGGGCTCTGGATTAAATCATACTCTATTTGCATTTGGGCATTTAAATGCTATTAAATATTTTAAATGCTCAAATCATCATAAACTAAAATGTTTACTGTAGGATATATTCCCAACAGTGATCATGAGTAGTTTCATCATTTTTGGAAGTGTCCAAGTATTTTTAATAAAGCCCTAAAGACAACAGAATAATAGAAAACAAAATTAAAAACAAAAACAGAGAGAGTTACCAGGACTTACCTCTGCAGCCCACCTGGCGGCCCAAGTGGCCGGCCCAGCCCAACCGCCTCCTTCCCTGTCGTCTTCCTCCTCAGCCAGAAGGATGGGCGCGTGCCGGACGCGCGCGCACCGCAGTGCGGCCACCTCCACCCTGCCTGGCTGCCCCCTCGTCGCTCTGGACCCTCCCCGTGACGCCACGCAACCTCCCCGACCCCATCGAGCTCTCTCCCTGCCTCTTCCCTCCTCCGGTCCTCTCCCCCTCTCGTGCCCGAGCACCACCGTCGCCGCCGCCCGCTGTCCCCATGGCCACCGAGCTCCCCTCGCCTCTCCGAGCAGTCCACGGGCTCCGCCTCCATCTCCCGCGTCTCTCCGTCAGCTCGCATGACGCTGGACGCCCTGCCTCGCCCTCTACCCCGCCATCTTCGTCGTCTCTGCCCCGAGATCGCCGGCGGCCGCACGACCTCATCATCCCCTCCCCGAGCTCGCCGAGGCCACCGTAGCAACCGTCGTGAGCTCCTCTCTCTTTCCTCCCTAACCCCACTGCTCCTCTCGCCCTCTAGCTGCGACTCCCACCGTGGCCAAATCCCGCCGCCGCCCGGGCTCATGGCCGGAGTTGCTCCGGTGACTTTTTGGTCATGCCAGCATGTCCAAAGGGTTTATGGGCACGCGTATGTATCGTAGGCATCAAGAACCAGTCGATTTGCACACCGCAGCGACGAATCAGTCGTCACCTGAACTCCGGCCGCCGCCTTTGAGCTCGCCGCGGTCGTCTCCGACCTCCCCAGCACGTGCCACCACCACCATTGGACGCGCTGCTTTGCGGGCGTTCCAACGAGCCCAACCCCGCCTCCTCACGTTGCCGGAATCACCGGGACGAGCGACGCCGCCGTGCTCCGGTTATCGCTGGAGTTAATCCGGTGAGGTGGTAGATTAGTTAGGGTTAATGACGCAGTTAGTTAGTACTTAGTGACACTGACAGCCGGGCCCCACGGCCTAATTAAACTTGGTTTAGCTACTTCTTAGGATTAACTAACCATAATGGCCCCACGCGTCAGTTTTGACCGTGCTGATGTGGCCCGTGACTGGGCCCACCTGTCAGCGACACAAATGACACTGTGTCACTGAGGTGTGGACCCCACATGTCAGATTTGACCTGGAAGGTGCCTGTTGACCTACTGAGGTCAGCATTACGCAATGCTGACGCAGTAAATGATTTTCTGGATTTTAAATAATTCAGAAAATTCCAGAAAATAGTTAAAACTTCAAAAAATCATATAAATTAATCTATAACTCCAAATGAAATAATTTATATATGAAAAATTATCAGAAAAATCCAATCTATCCATTTATGCTGTTTTCATGCATGTTAGAACACTTCAACCTTGCTGTTTAGGTGAAACACGTTAATGCACTAATATGACCTCTTATTTTGGGTTTGCATTTGAATCCTTGATTCAAATGAACTCAAACCAATCTGTTCTAAGTTGCATTAGCCAAAACACACTCATTTTGCCATGTCATGAGCATGCATCATATTGTTGCATTGCATTGATTGTGTTTCTTCCTTGTTTGCCGGTATTGTCCCCTCTCAGTAAACGTGCTTCCGACGATGAGTTCGATGACACCGATGAAGAGCTATTACTTTCTTCAGAAGTGCCAAGCAAGCAAAACCCCCTTGTTCATTCCGATACAATCCCACTCTCTCGCTCCTGATCTCTTTTATTGCATTAGGACAACAACGATTCAACTGTTACCTGATGCGGTAGTTGAACCCTTATCCTCTGCATGACCTGTCATTGCCACAGTAAATAGATGAAACCCACTAGCATGAGTAGGAGTTGTTTGAGCCCTGATGTGCCTACTCATTCATGCTTGTTTGTCATGCCTGCTATTGCTTAGAGTTGTGTCAGGTCTGATTCATCGGGGATGAATTGGAACAGTGCTGAACATGTCCTACTGTGTGTGAGCTAAGTGTGTGAACACGATTTGGTAAAGGTAGCGGTGAGAGGCCATGTAGGAGTACATGGTGGGTTGTCTCATTGAAACCATTCTTAGGAACTGAGTTCTGTGTTTGTGATCCATGACCAGCTACTACCATGCATTGGGCTCGAAATCAATGGACCCTCTTGACTTATTAACTGCCCTTGTCCTCTGTCCAGGAGTTGCAACTAGTTTCTGGTGTTTCTAGGATATGTGTTGGCGGCCGTGCATAGCGCTGACCCTAGGGGTGGGCTATGATGCGGTAGATACACCATGGGACGGTGTACCGGGCGCCCGTTTGGTGTCTCAGGAACCCTGCACACATCGTTTGGGCCTGTGAGCGAAACTCCGGCCAGATCTCCTCGCGGATGGAACCCCAATAGGCGATAAACCTAGACTAGAGACTCGTGTGGTTAGTCAGGTCGTGGCCGACTCCCTCGCCAGGCTTCCGCTTGAAGGTTGCCGAGATACACGACGTGTACATGGTGGTAAGTGGCGAGAGCGTGTGTGAAGAAGTACACCCCTGCAGGGTTATAAATGATCTATTCGAATAGCCGTGTCCGCAGTAAAGGACTTCTGGGTTGCCTATAACAGTTCATAGACAAGTGAAAGTGGATACTTTAAAACTCGCAAGATGAGTGTGAGTGCTATGGACGGCCTTCTCGTAGGGAGATGGGAGCGGATCCATAGTGGTGTATTGAATGGTGAATATGTGGACTCGTGTGCGCCACCTCAAAAGAGTTGCTTGCAGTCGTAGTTCAGGTTAGCCACTAAGTCGAAGCTGGCTTGCTGCAGTTAGACTCCACCCCCCCCCCTTGTTGATACCGATGCATATGTAGCTAGTTCTGATGTAAGTCTTGCTGGGTACCTTTGTACTCACGTTTGCTTAATTTATGTTTTGGAGAGAGATTTCAGTCTCGCTAGTAGTTCCGCGTGGACTTCGACGTTTAGCCTGATACCTCAGCTACGATCTTGTACCCTCGGCAGGATCTGGTACATAGTCAGGCTTCTTAGCCTTTTCCATTTGTAGATGTCTGTACTCAGACATGTTAAGCTTCCGCATGTGCTTGAATTGTATGCTATGATTGTTGGATCATGAGACCCATGTTTGTAATATCTTGCTCCTCGGAGCCTAATGAATAAATACTTGAGTTGTAGAGTTATGTTGTGATGCCATGTTGTATTTACACATATCGAGCATATTGTGTGTATGATTGAAATGCTTGGTATGTGTGGGACCCAACAATCTAGTTGTTTATCCTTGGCAGCCTCTCTTATGGGGAAATGTAGTCTAGGGCTTCCATGAGCCATAGTAGTCCGCTATAGCCCGGTTCACCAGAGTCCTGTTAGCCCAGCACTACTGCTCAGGACACTTGACTGGCCGGCATGTGTATCACTTTGTTCCTGTGTCTGTCCCTTCAGGGAAATGTCACGCGGTGACATCCGGAGTCCTGCCTAGCCTGCTACAGCCCGGGTTCTCGGAGTCCTCTTAGCCCAGTGCTATAGCCTGGATTCACACGCTGCTGACCGACATGCTCGATGTGATTCATGTATGCCTATCCCCATAGGTTAGTGCCACTTTGGGTTCATGACTAGCCATGTCGGCCGGGTTCTCTGTCATATGGATGCTAGCGACACTATCATATACGCGAGCCAAAAGGCGCAAACGATCCCGGGCCATGGTAAGGCGACACCCGTGGGAATACCGTGCGTGAGGCCGCAAAGTGATATGAGGTGTTATCGGCTAGATCGATGTGACTTGGAATCGGGGTCCTGACAATACTTGACATTAAGAAAGCTTTTAGCATACGAACTACACGATCTGTTGCTAGGCTTAGGATTGGGTCTTGTCCATCACATCATTCTCCTAATGATGTGATCCCGTTATCAACGACATCCAATGTCCATGGTCAGGAAACCGTAACCATCTATTGATCAACGAGCTAGTCAACTAGAGGCTTACTAGGGACATGGTGTTGTCTATGTATCCACACATGTATCTGAGTTTCCTATAAATACAATTCTAGCATGGATAATAAATGATTATCATGAACAATGAAATATAATATAATAATAACTAATTTATTATTGCCTCTAGGGCATATTTCCAACACTAGGGTTTAAGCTTCCGTCACTCTAGCAACCCATCATCTACTTATTACTTCCCAATGCCTTCCTCTAGGCCCAAATAATGGTGAAGTGTTATGTAGTTGACGTTCACATAACACCACTAGAGGCTAGACAACATACATCTTATCAAAATATCAAATGAATACCAAATTCACATGACTACTAATAGCAAGACTTCTCCCTTGTCCTCAGGAACAAACATAATTACTCACAAATGATATTCATGTTCATAATCAGAGGGGTAATAATATGCATATAGGATCTGAACATATGATCTTCCACCAAATAAACAAATTAGCATCAACTACAAGGAGTAGTGAACACTACTTGCAACCTACTAGCACCAATCCCGGACTTTGAGACAAGAATTGGATATAAGAGATGAACTAGGGTTTGGAGATGAGATGGTGCTGGCGAAGATGTTGATGGAGATTGCCCTCTCCCGATGAGAGGAGCGTTGGTGATGACGATGGTGATGATTTCCCCCTCCCGGAGGGAAGTATCCCCGGCAGAACAGCTCTGCCGGAGCTCTAGATTGGTTCCGCCAAGGTTCCGCCTCGTGGCGGCGGAGTCTCGTCCTGAAAAGTTCCTTCTTATTTTTTTCTCATCGAAAGACTTCATATAGGAGAAGATGGACGTCGAAGAGCCACCAGGGGGCCCACGAGGTAGGGGGCATGCCCCCCACCCTCGTGAGCAAGATGTGGGCCCCCTGGCCTTCATCTTTGGCGAGGATTTTTCTTTATTTATTTTAAGATGTTCCGTGGAGTTTCAGGACTTTTGGAGTTGCGCAGAATAGGTCTCTAATATTTGCTCCTTTTCCAGCCCAGAATTCCAACTGCTGGCATTCTACCTCCTTATGTAAACCTTGTAAAATAAGAGAGAATAGCCATAAGTATTGTGACATAAAGTGAAATAACAGTCCATAGTGCAATAAATATCGATATAAAAGCATGATGCAAAATGGACGTATCAACTCCCCCAAGCTTAGACCTCGCTTGTCCTCAAGCGGAAAGCCGATAACAATAAATATGTCCTCATGTTTAGAGGTAGAGGCGTCGATAAAAATAAAATACGGACATGAAGGCATCATGATTATTCTCATAACAGCAACATATATAGATTTTGTCATATGATTACTTATGTTCAAGTGATGATCTATTCACAATGCAAAAGTATAAATCATAAACCTTATTGGGCTCCAACAAACTATAATCTCAGTCATTGAAGCAATTGCAATTTATCATGACATCGGAAAGAGTCTATGTCAGAGCTAAAAAGCAAGTCCACATACTCAACTATCATTTAGTCCTCCGTAATTGCTAACACTCACGCAATACTTGTGGTTACGGAGTTTTAATCGGACACAGAGAAAGATAGGGGCTTATAGTTTTGCCCCACAACCTTTTACCTCAAGGGTAATGTCAACAATAATGGTTCATGCTCCCCTACATCCAATTATATGTATATATATCATGTTCTTTCCAACATGCTGAGCTTGCCAAAGGATAAAATGAAAAAGAAAAGGTGAAGATCACCATGACTCTTGCATAAGGTAGAAGATAATAAAGGATAGGCCCTTCGCAGAGGGAAGCAGAGGTTGCCATGCGCTTTGATGGTTGGATGCATAAAATCTCAATGCAGAAGAACGTCACTTTATATTGCCCCTTGTGATATGAACCTTTATTATGCAGTCCGTCGCTTTTATTACTTCCGCATCACAAGATCGTATAAAGCTTATTTCTCCCACACCAATCAATCATACATATTTAGAGCAATTTTTATTGCTTTGCACCGATGACAACTTACTTGAAGGATCTTACTCAATCCATAGGTAGATATGGTGGACTCTCATGGCAAAACTGGTTTAAGGGTATGTGGAAGCACAAGTAGTATTTCTACTTGGTGCTGGGAATTTGGCTAGCATGAGGGGGAAAGGCAAGCTCAACAAGTTAGAGGATCCATGACAACATACTTTATCTCAGATATAAGAAAGACATAACTGATGGGGAACGTTGCAGAAAACAAAAAATTTCCTACTCGTTTCACCAAGATCCATCTAGGAGTTCATCTAGCAACGAGACATCGGATGCATCTACATACCTTTGTAGATCGCGCACGGAAGCGTTCAAAGAACGGTGATGATGTAGTCGAACACGACGTGATCCAAATCACCGATGACCAAGCGCCGAACGGACGGCACCTCCGCGTTCAACACACGTACGGGACGGGAGACGTCTCCTCCTTCTTGATCCAGCAAGGGGAGGAGGAGAGGTTGATGAAGATCCAGCAGCACGACGGCGTGGTGATGGATGCAGGGCGTCACAGTAGCAGGGCTTCGCCTATACTACGAGGGAGAGACGTAACGGGGAGAGAGGGAGGCGCCAAGGCTGAGGTATGAAGTCCTCCCCTTTCCTCAACTATATATAGGGGTGCCAAGGGGGGGCCCCGGCCCTAGTAGATGGATCTACTAGGGGGGGCGGCGGCCAAGGGGTGGGGGGCTTGCCCCCCAAGCAAGGGGCGCCCCCTCTAGGGTTCCCCCCCAACCCTAGGCGCATGGGCCCTTGGGGGGTGGCGCCCCAGCCCACTAGGGGCTGGTTTCCCTCCCACTTCAGCCCATGGGGCCCCCCGGGATAGGTGGCCCCACCCGATGGACCCCCGGGACCCTTCCGGTGGTCCCGGTACAATACCGGTGACCCCGAAACTTGTCCCGATGGCCGAAACAGCACTTCCTATATATAATTCTTTACCTCCGGACCATTCCGGAACTCCTCGTGACGTCCGGGATCTCATCCGGGACTCCGAACAATATTCGGGTTACTACATATACATGTCTTCACAACCCTAGCGTCACCGAACCTTAAGTGTGTAGACCCTACGGGTTCGGGAGACAAGCAGACATGACCGAGACGACTCTCTGGTCAATAACCAACAGCGGGATCTGGATACCCATGTTGGCTCCCACATGCTCCACGATGATCTCATCGGATGAACCACGATGTCAAGGATTCAATCAACCCCGTATGCAATTCCCTTTGTCAATCGATATGTTACTTGCCCGAGATTCGATCGTCGGTATCCCAATACCTCGTTCAATCTCGTTACCGGCAAGTCACTTTACTCGTACCATAATGCATGATCCCGTGACCAGACACTTGGTCACTTTGAGCTCATTATGATGATGCATTACCGAGTGGGCCCAGTGATACCTCTCCGTCATACGGAGTGACAAACCCCAGTCTTGATCCATGTCAACCCAACAGACACTTTCGGAGATACCCGTAGTCTACCTTTATAGTCACCCAGTTACGTTGTGACGTTTGGTATACCCAAAGCACTCCTACGGTATCCGGGAGTTACATGATCTCATGGTCTAAGGAAAAGATACTTTGACATTGGAAAACTCTAGCAAACGAACTATACGATCTTGTGCTATGTTTAGGATTGGGTCTCGTCCATCACATCATTCTCCTAATGATGTGATCTCGTTATCAATGACATCCAATGTCCATAGTCAGGAAACCATGACTATCTGTTGATCAACGAGCTAGTCAACTAGAGGCTCACTAGGGACATGTTGGTGTCTGTTATTCACACATGTATTACGATTTCCGGATAACACAATTATAGCATGAATAAAGACAATTATCATGAACAAGGAAATATAATAATAATGCTTTTATTATTGCCTCTAGGGCATATTTCCAACAGTCTCCCACTTGCACTAGAGTCAATAATCTAGTTACATTGTGATGAATCGAACACCCATGGAATTCTGGTGTTGATCATGTTTTTCCCTAGGGAGAGGTTTAGTCAACGGATCTGCTACATTCAGGTCCGTGTGCACTTTACAAATCTCTATGTATCCATTTTGAACATTTTCACGAATGGAGTTGAAGCGACGCTTGATGTGCCTTGTCTTCTTGTGAAACCTGGGCTCCTTGGCAAGTGCAATAGCTCCAGTGTTGTCACAGAAGAGCTTGATCGGCCCCGACACATTGGGTATGACTCCTAGGTCGGTGATGAACTCCTTCACCCATATTGCTTCATGTGCTGCCTCCGAGGCTGCCATGTACTCCGCTTCACATGTAGATCCCGCCACGACGCTCTGCTTGCAGCTGCACCAGCTCACTGCTCCACCATTCAACATATACACGTATCCGGTTTGTGACTTAGAGTCATCCAGATCTGTGTCGAAGCTAGCGTCGACGTAACCCTTTACGACGAGCTCTTCGTCACCTCCATAAACGAGAAACATTTCCTTAGTCCTTTTCAGGTACTTCAGGATATTCTTGACCGTTGTCCAGTGTTCCTTGCCGGGATTACTTTGGTACCTTCCTACCAAACTTACGGCAAGGTTTACATCAGGTCTGGTACACAGCATGGCATACATAATAGAACCTATGGCTGATGCATAGGGGATGACGCTCATCTCTTATATATCTTCTGCCGTGGTCGGACATTGAGCTGAGCTCAATTTCATACCTTGTAACACAGGCAAGAACCCCTTCTTGGATTGATCCATATTGAACTTCTTCAATATCTTATCAAGGTATGTGCTTTGTGAAAGACCTATGAGGCGTCTCGATCTATCTCTATAGATTTTGATGCCTAATATATAAGCAGCTTCTCCAAGGTCCTTCATTGAAAAACTCTTATTCAAGTAGGCCTTGATGCTGTCCAAGAGTTCTATATCATTTCCCATCAAAAGTATGTCATCTACATATAATATGAGAAATGCTACAGAGCTCCCACTCACTTTCTTGTAAACACAGGCTTCTCCATAAGTCTGTGTAAACCCAAACGCTTTGATCATCTCATCAAAGCGAATGTTCCAACTCCGAGATGCTTGCACCATCCCATAAATCGAGCGTTGGAGCTTGCACACCTTGTCAGCATTCTTAGGATCGACAAAACCTTCCGGCTGCATCATATACAATTCTTCCTTAAGGAAACCATTAAGGAATGCCGTTTTGACGTCCATTTGCCAAATTTCATAATCATAAAATGCGGCAATTGCTAAGATGATTTGGACGGACTTCAGCTTCGCTACCGGTGAGAAAGTCTCATCGTAGTCAACCCCTTGAACTTGTCGATAACCCTTAGCGACAAGCCGAGCTTTATAGATGGTCACATTACCATCCGCGTCTGTCTTCTTCTTAAAGATCCATTTATTTTCTATGGCTCGCTGTTCAACGGGCAAGTCAGTCAAAGTCCATACTTCGTTTTCATACATGGATCCTATCTCGGATTTCATGGCTTCCAGCCATTTGTCGGAATCCGGGCCCGCCATCGCTTCTTCATAGTTCGAAGGTTCACCGTTGTCTAACAACATGATTTCCAAGACAGGGTTGCCGTACCACTTTGGTGCGGAACGTGTCCTTGTGGACCTTCGAATTTCAGTAGGAGCTTGATCAGAAGTATCTTGATCATTATCATTAACTTCCTCTCTAGTCGGTGCAGGCACCTCAGGAACATTTTCTTGAGTTGCGCCATTCACCGGTTCAAGAGGTAATACCTCATCAAGCTCTACTTTCCTCCCACTTACTTCTCTCGAGAGAAACTCTTTCTCTAGAAAGGACCCATTCTTGGCAACAAAGACCTTGCCTTCGGATCTGAGGTAGAAGGTGTACCCAATAGTTTCTTTTGGGTATCCTATGAAGACGCATTTTTCCGACTTGGGTTCGAGCTTTTCAGGTTGAAGTTTCTTGACATAAGCATCGCATCCCCAAACTTTTAGAAACGACAGCTTAGGTTTCTTTCCAAACCATAATTCATACGGTGTCGTCTCAACGGATTTCGACGGAGCCCTATTTAAAGTGAATGCAGCGGTCTCTAAAGCATAGCCCCAAAAAAGATAGCGGTAAATCAGTAAGAGACATCATAGACCGCACCATATCCAATAGAGTGCGATTACGACGTTCGGACACACCGTTACGCTGAGGTGTTCCAGGCGGCGTGAGTTGTGAAACTATTCCACATTTTCTTAAGTGTGTGCCAAACTCGTGACTCAAGTATTCTCCTCCATGATCTGATCATAGAAACTTGATTTTCCTGTCACGTTGATTCTCAACCTCACTCTGAAATTCCTTGAACTTTTCAAAGGTTTCAGACTTGTGTTTCATTAAGTAGATATACCCATATCTACTCAAGTCATCAGTGAGGGTGAGAACATAACGATAGCCACCGCGAGCCTCAACACTCATTGGACCGCACACATCAGTATGTATGATTTCCAATAAGTCGGTTGCTCGCTCCATTGTTCTTGAGAACGGAGTCTTGGTCATCTTACCCATGAGGCATGGTTCGCACGTGTCAAATGATTCATAATCAAGAGACTCTAAAATTCCATCTGCATGGAGCTTCTTCATGCGTTTGACACCTATGTGACCAAGGAGGCAGTGCCACAAGTATGTGGGACTATCATTATCAACCTTACATCTTTGGTACTCACATTATGAACATGTGTAGTAATACGCCCGAGATTCATTAAGAATAAACCATTCGCCATAGGAGCATGACCATAAAACATATCTCTCATATAAATGGAACAACCATTATTCTCAGATTTAAATGAGTAGCCATCTCGAATTAAACGAGATCCCGATACAATGTTCATGCTCAAAGCTGGCACTAAATAACAATTATTGAGGTTTAAAACTAATCCCGTAGGTAAATGTAGAGGCAGCGTGCCGACGGCGATCACATTGACCTTGGAACCATTCCCGACGCGCATGGTCACCTCGTCCTTCGCCAGTCTCCGTTTATTCCGCAGCTCCTGCTGTGAGTTACAAATATGAGCAACGACACCGGTATCAAATACCCAGGAGTCACTACGAGTACTGGTAAGGTACACATCAATTACATGTATATCAAATATACCTTTTGTTTTGCCGGCCTTCTTGTCTGCTAAGTATTTAGGGCAATTCCGCTTCCAGTGACCGCTTCCCTTGCAATAAAAGCACTCAGTCTCGGGCTTGATCCATTTTTTGGCTTCTTCCCGGCAGCTTGCTTGCCGGGCGCGGCAACCTCCTTGCCGTCCTTCTTGAAGTTCTTTTTACCCTTGCCTTTCTTAAACTTAGTGGTTTTATTAACCATCAACACTTGATGTTCCTTCTTGACTTCTACCTCCGCTGACTTCAGCATTGAGAACAACTCAGGAATGGTCTTTTGCATCCCCTGCATGTTGAAGTTCATCACAAAGCTCTTGTAGCTTGGTGGAAGCGACTGGAGGATTCTGTCAATGACTGCATCATTCGGGAGATTAACTCCCAGCTGAGACAAGCGGTTATGTAACCCAGACATAGTGAGTATGTGCTCACTGACAGAACTATTTTCCTCCATCTTACAGCTGAAGAATTTATCGGAGACTTCATATCTCTCGATCCGGGCATGAGCTTGAAAAACCATTTTCAGCTCTTCGAACATCTCATATGCTCCATGTCTCTCAAAACGCTTTTGGAGCCCCGGCTCTAAGCTGTAAAGCATGCCGCACTGAACGAGGGAGTAGTCGTCAACACGTGTCTGCCAAGCGTTCATAACGTCTTGGTTCTGTGGGACGGGTGGATCACCTAGCGGTGCTTGTAGGACATAATCTTTCTTGGCAGCTATGAGGATGATCCTCAGGTTCCGGACCTAGTCCGTATAGTTGCTGCCATCGTCTTTCAGCTTGGTTTTCTCTAGGAACGCGTTGAAGTTGAGGACTACGTTGGCCATTTGATCTACAAGACATATTGCAAAGATTTTAGACTAAGTTCATGATAATTAAGTTCATCTAATCAAATTATTAATGAACTCCCACTTAGATTAGACATCCCTCTAGTCATCTAAGTATTGCATGATCCGAGTTGACTAGGCCGTGTCCGATCATCACGTGAGACGGACTAGTCAACGTCGGTGAACATCTTCATGTTGATCGTATCTTCTATACGACTCATGCTCGACCTTTCGGTCTTCTGTGTTCCGAGGCCATGTCTGTACATGCTAGGCTCGTCAAGTTAACCCTAAGTGTTTTGCATGTGTTCCGAGGCCATGTCTGTACATGCTAGGCTCGTCAACACCCGTTGTATGTGAACGTAAGGATCCATCACACCCGATCATCACGGCGTGCTTAGAAACGACGAACTTTAGGAACGGTGCACAGTTAGGGGAGAACACTTCTTGAAATTGTTATGAGGGATCATCTTATTTACTATCGTCGTTCTAAGTAAACAAGATGCAAAACATGATAAACATCACATGCAATCAAATAATAAACGTGACACGATATGGCCAATATCACATAGCTCCTTTGATCTCCATCTTGGGGCTCCATGATCATCTTGTCACCGGCTTGACACCATGATCTCCATCATCGTGTCTCCATGAAGTTGCTCGCCAACTATTACTTCTACTACTATGGCTAACGTGTTTAGCAATAAAGTAAAGTAATTTACATGGCGTTTCTTGATGACACGTAGGTCATATAAAAGAATAAAGACAACTCCTATGGCTCCTGCCGGTTGTCATACTCATCGACATGCAAGTCGTGATTCCTATTACAATAGCATGAACATCTCATACATCACATATAGATCATTCATCATTCATCACAACTTTGGCCATATCATATCACAAACCACTTGCTGCAAAAACAAGTTAGACGTCCTCTAATTGTTGTTGCAAGTTTTACGTGGCTGAATTAGGGTTCTAGCAAGAACGTCTTCTTACCTACGTTAAAGCCACAACGTGATTTGTAAACTTCTATTTACCCTTCATAAGGACCCTGTTCATCGATTCCGCTCCAACTAAAGTGGGAGAGACAGAGACCCGCCAGCCACCTTATGCAACTAGTGCATGTTAGTCGGTGGAACCGGTCTCACGTAAGCGTACGTGTAAGGTTGGTCCGGGCCGCTTCATCCCACAATACCGCTGAAGCAAGAAAAGACTAGTAACGGCAAGAAAGTTGACAAATCTACGCCCACAACTAATTGTGTTCTACTCGCGCAAGAAGAACTACGCATAGACCTAGCTCATGATGCCACAGATGGGGAACGTTGCAGAAAACAAAAATTTTCCTACTCGTTTCACCAAGATCCATCTAGGAGTTCATCTAGCAACGAGACATCGGATGCATCTACATACCTTTGTAGATCACGCACGAAAGCGTTCAAAGAACGGTGATGATGTAGTCGAACACGACGTGATCCAAATCACCGATGACCAAGCGCCGAACGGACGGCACCTCCGCGTTCAACACACGTACGGGACGGGAGACGTCTCCTCCTTCTTGATCCAGCAAGGGGAGGAGGAGAGGTTGATGAAGATCCAGCAGCACGACGGCGTGGTGATGGATGCAGCATGTCACAGTAGCAGGGCTTCGCCTATACTACGAGGGAGAGACATAACGGGGAGAGAGGGAGGCGCCAAGGCTGAGGTATGAAGTCCTCCCCTCTCCTCAACTATATATAGGGGTGCCAAGGGGGGGCGCCGGCCCTAGTAGATGGATCTACTAGGGGGGCGGCGGCCAAGGGGTGGGGGGCTTGCCCCCCAAGCAAGGGGCGCCCCCTCTAGGGTTCCCCCCCAACCCTAGGCGCATGGGCCCTTGGGGGGTGGCGCCCCAGCCCACTAGGGGCTGGGTTCCCTCCCACTTAAGCCCATGGGGCCCCCCGGGATAGGTGGCCCCACCCGGTGGACCCCCGGGACCCTTCCGGTGGTCCCGGTACAATACCGGTGACCCCGAAACTTGTCCCGATGGCCGAAACAGCACTTCCTATATATAATTCTTTACCTCCGGACCATTCCGAAACTCCTCGTGACGTCCGGGATCTCATCCGGGACTCCGAACAATATTCGGGTTACTGCATATACATGTCTTCACAACCCTAGCGTCACCAAACCTTAAGTGTGTAGACCCTACGGGTTCGGGAGACAAGCAGACATGACCGAGACGACTCTCCGGTCAATAACCAATAGCGGGATCTGGATACCCATGTTGTCTCCCACATGCTCCACGATGATCTCATCGGATGAACCACGATGTCAAGGATTCAATCAACCCCGTATGCAATTCCCTTTGTCAATCGATATGTTACTTGCCTGAGATTCGATCGTCGGTATCCCAATACCTCG
This sequence comes from Triticum urartu, assembly GCF_003073215.2. NCBI lineage: Eukaryota > Viridiplantae > Streptophyta > Magnoliopsida > Poales > Poaceae > Triticum > Triticum urartu. The sequence goes on along the minus strand of NC_053027.1, from coordinate 372,205,433 downwards.
TTCAATCTCGTTACCGGCAAGTCCCTTTACTCGTACCGTAATGCATGATCCCGTGACCAGACACTTGGTCACTTTGAGCTCATTATGATGATGCATTACCGAGTGGGCCCAGTGATACCTCTCCGTCATACGGAGTGACAAATCCCAGTCTTGATCCATGTCAACCCAACAGACACTTTTGGAGATACCCGTAGTCTACCTTTATAGTCAGCCAGTTACGTTGTGACGTTTGGTATACCCAAAGCACTCCTACGGTATCCGGGAGTTACATGATCTCATGGTCTAAGGAAAAGATACTTTGACATTGGAAAACTCTAGCAAACGAACGATATGATCTTGTGCTATGTTTAGGATTGGGTCTCGTCCATCACATCATTCTCCTAATGATGTGATCTCGTTATCAATGACATCCAATGTCCATAGTCAGGAAACCATGACTATCTGTTGATCAACGAGCTAGTCAACTAGAGGCTCACTAGGGACATGTTGGTGTCTGTTATTCACACATGTATTACGATTTCCGGATAACACAATTATAGCATGAATAAAGAAAATTATCATGAACAAGGAAATATAATAATAATGCTTTTATTATTGCCTCTAGGGCATATTTCCAAGAATAACTCATTACGTTGTCTTCCTTGTCCAACATCAACCCTTTAGCATGTCATATTTTAATGAGTGCTCCCAATCATAAAAGATGTCAATGATAATATATCTATATGTGAAAACCTCTCTTTCCTTATTACTTCCTATTAATTGCAACAATGACCAAAGCTATGTCTGCCAAGTCCCAACAACTTTTAATCATCATACTCTTCTTATGTGAAGTCATTACTCTCAATAAGATCAATATGAACTTTTTGTTTCTTTTTATTCTTTTCTCTTTTCTTTTATTCACCCAAGATCATGGCAAAATAATCAAGCCCTTGACTCAACACTAATCTTTATTATATATAGCTCACGGACTTGATTACAAAGAGAGATCATAAAGCAAACTCAAAACTAGATCATGCCATAAACTTTATTCTACTAGATCAAGATACTACTAATAGGATCGAACTAAGAAAAACGGTAAATATAGGAGTTGTGATTGTGATACGATACCGGGGCACCTCCCCCAAGCTTGGCAGTTGCCAAGGGGAGTGCCCATACCCACGTGATTATATCTCCTTTGTCGGTGAAGAAGGTGGTGGTGATGTTGGCTTAGTTGATGGCTTAGGCTTCTCCCTTAATTTGCGCTTGAGGACGGTATTTTGATCTCTCAGATCATCAATCTCCCACTCCAGGGTTAATATCTTTTTGCATAGGTCCTACTTATTTTCCTGCAAGAGACGAAAAGGGATAAACTCGAACTTGGGTTTCTTTACCCTATCAGGGAGACATGACTTTTTGAACTCCACGTGCATGTCCCCAGGTTGAGGTAATGGTGCTTCATCTTCATCTAAGCTCGTCTCCTCCTTACCCTTGGGTTCATAATCCTCTTCTTCCTCCGTGGTCCATCCATCATGTTCCACATCTCCATAGACCTTGGGGTTTGTTAAGTAATCATCCACATAGCTTTCTCCTTCCGAATCCTGGGAAGACATGTTGATTTAATTTGCAACGGGACAGATCGAAACGAAAACAGAGGATATTTGCGTGATACAGGAGTCAAAACCTTCAGGAGGTTATATAATGAATTTTTACCGACCAAAATACGTAACGTGCAAGAAAACGGACTCCGGAAGGCACACGAGGTGCTCACGAGGTAGGGGGCGCGCCCACCACCCTCATGGGGCCCTCGTGTCCTTCCCGGACTGCTACTTATTTTTCTAGTTTACTAAATATTCCAAAACGGAGAAATATTGCCTTAAAAATTGTTTTGGAGTCGGTTTACTTACTGTACCACATACCTATTCCTTTTCGGAATCTGAAATGTTCCGGAAAGTGTCCCTTATGTATTCCTCCGGGGTTACGGTTTCAATAATATTGGTTTCAACATTTATGGGATTACCTGAGATATAATGTTTGATTCTTTGACCGTTTACCACCTTCGGATTTGTGCCCTCGAAGTTGTTGATTTTTATGGCACCGGAACGACAGACCTCTTCGATAACATAGGGGCCTTCCCATTTAGAGATAAGTTTTCCGGTAAAAAATCTTGAACGAGAGTTGTATAGCAATACATAATCACCTACATTAAACTCACGCTTTTGTATCCTTTTGTCATGCCATCTTTTAACTTTTTCTTTAAACAACTTGGCATTTTCATAAGCTTGGGTTCTCCATTCATCGAGTGAGCTAATATCAAATAACCTCTTTTCACCGGCAAGTTTGTAATCATAGTTGAGCTCTTTAATAGCCCAATATGCCTTATGTTCTAATTCGAGAGGTAAGTGACATGATTTTCCATAAACCATTTTATACGGAGACATACACATAGGATTTTTATATGCAGTTCTATAAGCCCATAATGCATCATCAAGTTTCTTAGACCAATTCTTTCTAGACCTATTAACAGTCTTTTGCAAAATTAATATGAGCTCTCTATTGCTCAACTCTACTTGACCACTAGACTGTGGGTGATATGGAGATACAATTCTATGATTAACATCATATTTAGCAAGCATTTTACGGAAAGCACAATGAATAAAGTGTGAACCACCATCAGTCATTAAATATCTAGGGACTCTAAACCTCGGGAAAATAACTTCCTTAAGCATTTTAATAGAAGTGTTATGATCAACACTACTAGTTGGAATAGCTTCTACCCACTTAGTAACATAATCAACAGCAACTAAAATATGTGTGTATCCATTAGAGGCAGGAAAAGGTCCCATATAATCAAAGCCCCAAACATCAAACAGTTCGATAACAAGAGAATAATTCATAGGCATTTCTTGACGTCTACTAATATTACCAATTCTTTGACATTCATCACAAGACAAGACAAACTTACGGGCATCCTTGAAGAGAGTAGGCCAATAAAAAACCGATTGCAATACCTTATGTGCAATTCTATCTCCAGCGTGGTGTCCTCCATAAGCCTCGGAATGACACTTGCGTAGGATCTGTTCCTGTTCATGCTCAGGTACACAATGTCTAATAACACCATCTACTCCTTCTTTATAAAGATGTGGGTCATCCCAAAAGTAAT